>NC_139934.1:15864422-16395125 GCF_963514095.1 Eutrigla gurnardus
TCACGTTGAAATATTGAATTTCATTTTGTGTCTTATTCGCATCTTTGCATTGACTCTGAATGCAAGAAACAGCTTTTGGTGAGAGGACACCCTAAGACACTCAGAGGTCCTCAAGGCCTCCAGAGTGTCCCCCTCCCAGTCAATAGTCCCAAAGCAGAATGGCAGCTGTACATTTGGGTGTTTGTTTATGGCCCAAGGTGTGATTGAGTGAGAGAGAGAGAGAGAGAGAGAGAGAGAGAGAGAGAGAGAGAACAGTGGTGATGACACGCTAGTGTTCCACTCCTGGGCCCGGCTCTGTCACAGCTCACCTCAATCTAATAAACACATGTCTGTATTGATCTAGTCCGCACTCCTCTGTTTTCTTTACTCTCACTCTTCCCCGGCTCCCTTGGTAGCCCCATTGATCGCAATGTCATGGAAACATGAGAAACCAAGTGGAGCCTGTATTATCATTTGGAGAAGGTGTGTGTGATGTGAATGTTTACATGTGTGTGTCATGAGAGCCAGTGGTACGGACGCGTCGGTCAGCATGTTCATGCAGACTACAGAGTTCCTCAGTGATACAAGAACCGTCTATTTAATGTCTAGCGATCAAAGATTTTGTATCACAACAGATCAACAGATGATCTTCATTGTTGAATGCTGCTCTGCAGCTCATTTCGTATCCGTTTTCTCCTGTTTATCACACACACACTTTTCAAAGGTGAAATGCTGAGTTGTTCTCTTTGGAGCATGTCTCTCACCTTCTTAATTATGCACCTTTAATGGATAACTAGTTATTTATCATGAACGAAGCTCTGCTTTACAGCTCAGGGCTCAGGTTACCATGGCAGTACAACGCCGCCGCGTCTTTGTCTTGTTCCTGTGCAGTCAAGTGTGTGTGTGTTCTCTGACCTGACCAGGTGCAGTTGAGGTGATGGCGGTCAGTGGTTCGCCGTGTCGGGCTCCATGTGTGCGCTGAACCGCAACGCCAGGGAAACAGAAGAGGAAGCAAGGGATGGAGGGGGAGATGGGGGGGATAGGGGGAAAGGTGTAGGTGATGGCGGGGGAGGAGGGTAGGAGGGGGGCTGACAGAGGAGCAGAGGATGATGAAAGCCGTCACACAGAGATTTAAGGCTACAATACGCTACAAGGTGGACCGCAAAGAGGGCAGTAGGACACAAAGCTCCGAGGAATTAGAGGGGATGAGACTCTGAGAGGAGACAGATACAAGGAGAGCAACATCTGAGAAACTTGTATCTCCAGTCTTGACAGTATATCATGCCCCCCCCCCCCCCCCCCCTCTCTTTTCATTTCCTTTCAGTGCACATCACACAGAAAATTACAAATGATGTGATTTAACTTTTGGATAAACTCCAAATTGAGAAGGAATTCACAATTGAGATAACACACACCCACACACACACACACATACACACACACACACACACACACACACACACACACATACACACTCACACACACACACACACGCCCTTGCATTTACCCAGCCACATCCCTCTCACATGACTACACACACTCTTAATAATACATCCACTTACACTCTTGTTGTAAGACACTTCCACTCTGGTTGCCCTCCTCCGATTAACACTTTCCCTCCCTCTCTCGTTGCGTGTGTGTGTGTGTTGCGTGTGTGTGTGTGTGTGTGTGTGTGCGTGACTGCTGAGTCAGCAGGCCCTGTCAAACATTCAGACAGTGTGGGGGTGGAGTTGTTGGACGGTGGCCTCCGTCTACACTACGCTGACATGTACGTCCATAAAGTCCTGTATAGGTTTCCTGGTGGAGACACCACAAGGACACGTCCCCACATCTCCCCCCCCCCCCCCCCCCTGTCTCCTCTCATAGGGCTCGTTTACAGTAAATACCATCTTAGCTCCATTTGGCTCCTAAATGACCCGCTGCTGACATTTACTCCAATTAGCTCCCCTCTATCAGGTCGCTCTCCATCAGTGCTAAGCGGTTAGAGATAAGAGAAATGGGGCCGGTGCCGGAGCCCGCATCCCCAGCGTCTCGCCCCCCCCCCCAACCCCCCCAGCCCCTGCAGACGACTCCTGTTCTCCTGAGCCGTGACCACAGCAGTCATCTTAAACAGCCCCCATCACTGCAGCCATTACACACCTCGTTGGGTTAAAAGTAAGCAGGCTGTGATAGAAGAGGTGCACGAGCACGCATGTCGCCTGCGAGGTGCCGAGTGCTTCAAAGTGTCTCATGGAGGCACATCGTTAATCCCATACTGTGTGTCGGCTCATTGAGAATAGGAAACACAGCCAATCCTGAAAAAGGTCATTCCAAATGTTTGTTCAAAATGATCAGCGAGGTCATTCAAAAATAAAATAATTGTTTTTCTTGAATAAAATATCCAAAAATATTAAAAAATCACTATTTCTGCTTGAAAAAATATTGGAAACATTGTATTTCTCTGTCCTTTTACTAATTAATTAATTGACTTTTATTAGTAGAAATAACAACACAGTTGTCATTTATGGACAAAATGAAAAAGAAAACATGTGGACGGTTGATGGTTAAGGAAATAACTCAGGAAAACATTTAAAAGCACATAGTTTACCAGGGAATATATTTGATAAAAACATATTTCTTTTGGTTTATGAAAATTAGTTAAAATCATCCACATCCATATTCCAAAGACGAAGGCAGAAAATGTATATTTTCCAATATTTTAGGTTCCACGCTGTGGCATATTTAATACAAATATCAGCATGTCAGCTGTGATAGCCAATATAAGAATTTTAAAACAAAATTACCAACAGATTATAATAACTCATGGTTCGCTCACTAAACGTTTCAGACAGAGTTTTTGCATTAAACCTCCACCCGGCCTCTCGGCCTGTGAACCTTCTAGTAAAGCAAATGCCACATGAATAATGAAGAAGAGCATGTAATCAGTGTGCTGATGCATGTGAGAGGAGGGGGGGGGGGAGAGAACAGGTAGCAGCCTAGTTGTTGATGCTGATGTGCTCTCAGTATGCATTTGGACAAGGTTATATAACACATTCATCACGCTGCGGAGCTGGCGAGCGCCGTCGCTGCTATTTATAGAAACGCTTTGATGGGACAAACTCTGTGACACACAGACACAAAAACATCAACCTGGGCTCGCGTCTGCTAACTCCATTGTCAGGTGCACGAGGAATCTTCGCCTTCCCTCCTCGCCGCGCAGGCGATAACGAGACGACCTCCACAAACGTACGACCGCTGACCATGGTGGGAGGAAGCGGCCGTAGTAAATAAACACCTATTGATGTGTCCTGATCCGTCACCCTGTCTGCGGTGTCTGCCTGTCTCTCCTCATCCGGATGAGTCAATCCTTCGCTTTGGCTGCGGCTCCCTCCGTCTCTCTTTAGTACCCTGAATACACACAGCTACAGTCTGCCGTGACATTTCCTTTTTGTTCGTTTAAATACCAAGGGGAAAAAAAAAAACATTACAGGGTGCAATGTGGCGTGACGGCGTTTTGATCAGCCGGAGAGAGAAATAAGGGGGGAAATGTTCGGGGCATTACCGCTCATTTTCTCGAGGTCCTCCGATAACGTTTAACCAGCGCCGAGCCGTGTTTGGAGGCCTGTCTGCCCAATCATTCCTGCAGAATCCGCAGCATGCAGGGTGAACGTGCATGTCCTAATATGGGCATATGCATGACTTCTTTTTCTCCCTGCATCCACCAGCACCCTCAGTTCTTCACCAAAAGACTGCAGCAGAGAGCCACTGATCCAGGAGAATCCGTCTTCCTCGCGTCACGCGAGCCGCCACATGCTTTGTTCGCTTCCCTCCGTGTCCGACGTATGCTACATTAGCTCCCGCTGTTCTTAGATCTATGTTAGCGTTAACGCGCTATGAACTCCCCGAGGTGGGCTACGAAGCACGGCAGCATCCAGGCCCCCCGTATACCTAAACTCCCACCCGTATGGAAAGCCACCACAGGGAGACAGAAGAAGTGGGCTTTCATGAGAGCAGTTGCGTCTTCCGTCAGCTATCAGTCGCTGTCACACAGATGCATCTTGACAGGGTTGCATCTTAACAGCTGCTGATGTCATAGAGGACTTGATAACGTTGGGGAAGAGAACTACCATCAGGCGTTTAAAACCCTTTCTTTGTGTCTCAGCCGTCTGCTGTGGGAGGAGAAATTAATTAAGATTAAGATGTTTTGTGCTTCTTTTTCAGATATCAGCGGTGACACATTAAACTGCATGGTAAACGCTGTAGATTTACAATTATTTCACTATCAGATTCCCGCCACCCTTGTTTTTGATTGGAATGATTAAAAAGGGTGAGCGAGATGGAGCGAGACAGATAACGATACGAAGAGAGAGAGAGAGAGGAAGGAAGGAGCTGACAGCTGCCCGAACCGAGCTGCCTTTCAAGATATGGGAGCGACTGCAGCACCTCGGCAACCGAGCAGATAAGACCTCGGCGCAGATAACGAGCCGCATCAGCAATAAGCAACAGCCACAAACAAACACTTCTGCAGTCGGGGCTCCCCGTCAACCCCTCGTCAAACAGCCCCGGGCCACCTCAGCAGGTGAGGTGGGGGGGCGGACAAATTGGAAATGTCAAATGGTACTCGCTCTGCTTCCTCATCCGAACCCCGGATCTCACGGTTGGCTTTAATATGTTTGATGTGTTGTTTGAGGCGGGACAGCGTGAGGGAGACGTTTGAGTGAACGTGCTGCTCGTTATCGCATTCCTACATCGCTGCCTGTTCAAATGCAACACATGCAACAGCAGAGGGCTGTTATGCTGCGTGCACACCAAATAGAAAGCACTTTTTTTTTTCGTTTGGTGTGACTCAATACAAAGACGTGAAATGCAAATGCTCCAATTTTGCATATTCTCGTGATTTGCCTGAACGTGGAGATTCTCCTCCCGTCGTCCCAAAGACGCAGAATCAGGAATGGAGAAACAAATGTTGTATCCTGTGTCTGTGGTCCCCCAGGGGTCTATCATAGTAGCTCACATTAGTCCAGAGACCAGACCAGACTATGTGGAGGAACCAGAGACTGTCTGTGGTCCAAACAACAAGGTCACTTCCATATTTATGTCTACATGACCTTATTTGGAGTGTTGATGGAGCAGCTACAATGTTAGCATAGCCTAGCAATGCTAACATTGACAACGAGAAAGATATCATAGAGAAAGTATGTATTTTTAAGCTATTTCCATCATTAGTATCCCTAATATAAATGTTAATTTCATTATTCGACATCACCGCAAACTGCCGATGACATCATAATAGCCGAAGCAGCTCCACTGCCACCATAAGCTGACTGAGCACGAGTGCAGTGTTTGGTCTGTGAGAGGAAGAATGTGTTGTTTCTTTCAAACGTAATGTGGTGGCACTTTAAACAAGGGTCAGAGGTGGCACTCTGACAACAACACCATGCTTTAAACTACACCGCCATCATAAAGCCAGCCGGCAGCAGCTGCTAAATAATTACACAATAAAGAGCGCGGTAATTAAAAGTGAATATCCTTCCCTTTTCTATCTAGCAGCTGATTATTTCTGTCACCCGGAATATTAATCCAACTAAATGGGTTGTAATCCAGACTCTCCTTACTCGCAGCTTGTTTTGTACTAGATTTAGAATTTGGCCTCTGTATACATGAAGATGTTCAACAGTACGGCAACGAGGGTGCAATGGACTACAAATCCCACCATTGCGTATCACAGATTTGAGTTATGGCTTCAATCAGCAGAGAGAAAATGCAACAAATCTTATTTCCAGAGATTACACAATCCTGCTTTTTTTTTTACCAAAATCTGATCCCAGATGAGCTGTGTTGGTTCACATGCACGTCGCTTCGTCACTACACTGTTATTGATGTGATACAGCTGGTTTTGGATGTTGGGAATAGTATTTTATGGCTGAGGACGATGCACGGCCGACGGCAGTAGATTCATCATTCTCTCCATAATGCCGGATATGAATCAGGCTGGCCACGTTGTCCCCCGCTGAAAGAATTAGTTAAGAGTTGTGAGGCTGTCCCATTCTTCATCCGTTTCCTCTGTCTCATTTATCGCCGTCTTCCTCAGGTTGTTTTTTGTTCTTAACGCTCCGATTTATTGTCATCAGCACGGAGGTGCGCCGCATAGCTTACGTCGTAAACAAGACTAAGACAAAGAGACTCAAAGACACGTTCTCATCAGCAAAACCACTTTCATTCCAGGGAGAGATCCACGACCTGTTTCCAGGGTTTCCAGGGTGTTTTTGCTCCTTATATTCTGCTGCATGCCCCGCCAGTGTGACACATGAGAAACTTAGTCGTACCTGGAGGGATGGATTTATTTTCCAGGACTGGAGATCACTGTTGCATGGCAACCGACAGCACATACCCCCTAATGTGTTACGCACTTTGCTTGTATGAAATCTGTGTTCCCAGCGACACTCAAACCTGCACCTTCCATCTGAGCAGAACAGAGTCCCCGTCACAAAATACCTCATTATAAATCATTAAATCCCAAATGTTTATTTGGGCCTTTGCATTGAATTAATATGCAATCCTGTTATAAATGACTTAAGAACAGTATTAACTTTACATCAGAGTCCAAAGGACATCCCGTACCTCAGTCTATGAACTCCTGTCATGAGGTTTTACAGGTGAGCAAATGGAGCAGCGTGAGGTGAGATAGTGAGAGTCACCCACCAGAACATCCCTCCCCCAAAAAATCTTCTCTCAATAGCTTCTTTATCAATCTGCTTTTTCTCCAGCTCTCTCTCTATTCACTCTTTTGCTTCCTTTCATCCTCCATCCGTCTCCCTGACATCTTTCCTCCACCTCTCTCCAACAGCCCACTTCCTCCTTCCTCCATCCTCGCCTCCTTCCCTCTCCTGCTCCTCCATCGTTGCTCGTCATTGCGGAAGCCGTTTTTTTTGGATGCCAGTCACAAGAAGAGTGTGTGTGTGTGTGTGAGTGATATCGCTCTCCTTTGGACTGTGTGAATGAGATGATCCACCTTCTTGCAGCCTCCCTGTCTCCACCCCCCCCCCCCCCTCCTCCTCTCTGCCGCACACTTCCACTCACATAAAGGAGTCAATTTGTCAGAGATGTCAAGGGTGCTAACGAACAGCCAGCTTCTTGCCATATGCCTCTGTGTGTGTGTGTGTGTGTGTGTGTGTGTGTGTGTGTGTGTGCGTGAGCACGTCAGTACTGCTGCTGCAGCATGCTGTGAATAAGCGTGTGCAAAGTGTACTAAGCAGACAAGTACACGTGTATATATATATATATATATATATATAGCTGCTGTGTGGAGACGATCTCACAGGTGTGTGTTTGTTCAGTCTTTAGAGGCAGTAAATGTGTTAATTAATACATGACAGCTTTGTGTTCTGCCTCTGTGTGTGTGTGTGTGTGTGTGTGTGTGTGTGTGTGACGGCTCATCCGGTGGCGCCCGAGGAGTGGGATGACCAGTCTATTTGACAGGCGTTCCAGTCACAGCGGTTACCGCGTCACCGTGGTGACGGGGTCATCGGAGTTAATTATTCTCAGCGTTGGTCCATCACGCTCCATGCCGCCGACACACACACTAACCCTTACACACACACACACACACACACACATATATGTATAGGAACCAGAACCACACGTTCTCCCACTGTAGGTGGAGCTTTTAAGGTACACACACACATAGCAGCCTCCCCACGTACACGTATGGGCTTTAACAGTGGAGCACGGCTGACGGTGACTAATGCGAGGTTGTCTTCTCGCTAATTAAAGTCTCGTCATACATTAATTACTGAGCTGCAGTATTTAAGATCTTAATTGAGTGCTGGAGGATTTTGCCTTTGACCTTTACTGAACTAGGATTTCATCGTTGGAGAACTTTATCTGCAGGGAAAAGTTGAAGGGCGTGAGACATAAAAGATGTTTTTACAGTTTAAACCTGCAGAGTGCAGTCGCTTGTTAAGCAGTGAGAGGGCATGAAGTAAGTTGACCCTCCAGATCTTAGTGGGTAGAATCCACTATTTACATGTATTTGGTGAAGAAACACCAGCGAGACATGAGACTGGATCATGCTTATAATGATGTCATCCGTGGTCATGTTAATCAGAAAGGCCTGTTCTATTGTAATGCATCGCATGTTAATCAGAGTCATCAGTGACCAGCTCTTCTACCGACAGCTAGAGGTTGCACTGATTGGATTGTGATGCGTTCAAGCTCCACACGGTATAGAAACACTATTGAGTGAAGGTCAATTACACCATTATGATGGCGTGTTCAAATAAGTAATCTTTCAGAATGTAGGAACTTAAACAGAACTTCAATTCAGTTGTGTGCAGGAGATGTTTTCAACACTATGAAAAAGATATCAGAGAGGAAATTATGGCCAGTTATCTTCATAACACTAGAAGCCATAATTAAAACCACTAATGCCCCAAAAATGTTTAATCAAAGTAAATATTAAAATGAAATACTGTCATTTATAATCATTATAATTGTGTTTTAATAACCACTATTACAAAGTAAAGGGATAGTATTTTTGACGTTTTTCGTCTCTATCCCTGTTGATTGTTCAATTTTTATTCCAGATATGGCACTCATGTTTCATGACCAGCTGTAAAAGGGTCTATAGATTCATATTGTCTATTAGAACGCTATATTACTCGGATGATAACGCCCCATATGACATGCACCATCTTCATTTTAACCGATTCTCCTTTTGTGCCGCACTTATCATTTGTGTCCAGCTGCGCTGCCAAGCTGAGCTCCTCCAATCATCCTTCTGAACGTCAGGCTAATCCCGGTTATCTCGCTTAATGTTCCACCAGCGAGCTCACTCACTTGTGTCAAAGAGGTATTGTTTCCCAGGAGAATAGAAAGGGACGTGTTGGTGTCACATTTCAAACCCACATAATGACAGAAAAGATTTAGAAGGTCTCTGCAGTGAACCCACACGTTTTAGTTTTTTTTTTTTTTTTTTTCTTGTTGAGGAGAGAAGAGAGCTTCTGGGCAGGAAACCAAATCAATATTCTTGCGATTGATGTTTAACACTTTTCTCACCAAATCACACGGGTACAATATATATATAAAAAGACTTAATTCATTAAGTTATGTATCGTTAGAAAGAACAGACTGGATAACTTAAAAGATACATATTATCCTTTAAAGATATATTTGTATTTAGCCTACTGTTAGAGCAGCTACAGTGTTAGCATAGCCTAGCACCCATCAATCCAGACTCCATTCAGAAAACAAGCATTTTAAAAGTAGTTAGCTTGTGGTCTTGCAGACAGACCTAACAAATCATGACTTCAGACGTTTTACTGATCACCATCATTATGGAGTTATTTCAGCATCCTTTTGATGTGTTAAATCACAGCTAAACAGTTTATTCTGGGTTCCTACAGCTGTAGTAAACCAGCCAATGTGTCTCTTGCTAGATCCAGTGAATCCAGCTTGGTGGAACTCACTGAGCAGGTCTGTTTGTTTGGTTTCCTGGTGTATCTGAGACTTCACAACATGAATGATGGAACCTGAGTGTTTTAGTTAAAATCATGTTTTCTTTACCATCAATCACTTAGTCCGCATATATTAGTGCAGCAGCTTTACACGTCACAATTGATTCAGCCCTCTGGCTTTGTTTCTATATATATTAATGAAAGCTTTCATTCTGAGATGTGCCTTAATGCACATTGAATGGAAGTCCATTATTTATGGCCTTAGATTACGGTTACCACCCAGGCGAGTCCTGGCTGAAGTATTTAGAGCAGAAGGTAGCCATATGTGAGGGGGGAGGCTGTGATGGCAAGATGCTCACACAGTTACCGTATACCCACCGTTTGTTGGGCCATGCTGCTCAAGCACCGTCTGAATGACACGATGCAGCGAGCGGACCGAATGTTGCAAACATCTCCGGGTGTGCCTCCCTCTCTCTCGGCGCACGCAGCAGGATCAACGCTGAAAGGCATGGGGGGGATCCCACAGCTAAAAACAGAATCCTGCAACAACAACAAAAAAGCTCCTAATTTGGCAAAACAAATGAGCACCGTTGTGACTGTGAACACATTAGGAGAGGGGTATGCAAATGAGCGCTCCATGTGCTTTTGAGCAAGCTTGCCAGATGCTGGTGAGCCCAGCGCGAGTGTTGTGGCTGAGGGGAGGCGGGGGACGGGGGAGGGGTATAAATGTGGTGGTGATTAGCGCTGAACATTTTGGCAATTGCCCGGGATTGGCATGAGTAATGAAAGGTACATTTATAGGAGAGTGTGAAGCAAATACTAATGTGGCACCAGCGATGCTGAGAGTTTTGTTGGGCCATGTGGAGGTACAGTACAGGTGGGACGTCCCTGTGAACAGCTGACACATCTCATTTACAACTTCCTGTTGATGCAAGGTAGAGCTCACTACATGTATCTTTAGTCCAATACTGGGGGGATATGTCCATCTCTTTTGTTGTTGTTTGTTTATGAAGCAGCAGCTATGTCCTATTAAAATGTCATGTCATTATAATCATGCCAAAATTACTGTAATTCACCATATTCAAATATATATATATATATATATATATATATATATATATACAGTATATATACACACACTATATTGCCAAAAGTATTAGCTCACCTGCCTTGACTTGCACATGAACTTAAGTTTGGAGGTCTGTAGTGATTGACTCTGTGCACCTCAGCATCCGCTGACCCCGCTCTGTCATTTGACGTGGTCTACCACTTCTTGTTGAGTTGCTGTTGTTCCCAATCTCTTCCACTTTGTTCTAATCCCACTGACAGTTGACTGTGGAATATTTAGGAGTGAGGACATTTCACGACTGGACTTGTTGCACAGGTGGCATCCTATCACAGTACCACGCTGGAATCCACTGAGCTCTGAGAGCGACCCATTCTTTCATACATGTTTGTAGAAACAGTCTGCATGCCTAAGTGCTGCTTTTATGCATATATACTGTATATATATATATATATATATATATATATATATACTGTATTTCTGATGTGTGATTATGAGTTCTTACAATAGTTATGTAATTCCATACTAGACAATGAACACAGAGAAAGACCTTGATTTATTTAAATATTATATTTACTCTGCAATTACTGACTGTGTGCTTTTCCTTGCAGCGTTATTTTAAGCCTATCTGTCTAAAAAGTACAGTGCATTATTTTAATCAGTATTCTGATTGATGATTACCATCCTGCCCCCCCCCCCCCCTCTGGAACAATTATAATCAGCCACTGAAGGAACGACTGTCAGAGTGCTAACAACACGCAGGGATTGGGAAATGAATGCGGCGTATAAAAGAGTGCATTAAAAACACAGCGTACATGTGACAGGTTTACAGGTTACAAGCAAATGTGCCGGTGGGCAGAAGAAGCTCTTCCAATAATTAGCTGCACAGATGGAAATAATAGGAATAAAACAGAAGTGTGTGCAGATGTGCGTAGCAAGCTGAAAGTTAATCACATATTCAGATGGAGAGAATACATACGGAAATAAACACATTTTTATTGCAGAAGCTCCGTGTAGATTGCCTCATAAATGAATGAAATATGCACGGTAGAGCCCATGTGCATATAGACACGGTTTCTTTAGCTAAAGTAAACGTTCATAATCTCAACAATGTGCACAACACACACATGTTCATGTGGCTTATCGCTCTATATGACCCTGATTTAAGACGTTTCACAGCGATCTCTGTCCTCTGCGGGAAGCCAATGTGCCTCCGAGAGCAGCTTTAAGCTCATATTTAATGCATCGTGTGTGCTTACTGTGTCGACTCTGAACGTGTGTGCTGTTGTGTCTGGACTGTTTGTTCACACACCTGTTCACTCATGTTTCCCAGTCACACAGCTCCCCGGCTCCACTGAGGAAAAGCATATGAATCACAGCTCCCACAGTTCAGTAAGCCCAAGAGGCTAGTGGCTGATGCTTCACACACACACACACACACACACACACACACTGATAGCTGTTAGCTGCCGCACTTAGAGAGCAGGTGCTAGCGTGGCATGGCGGCGCCCGCGGGGCTCCGAGACTGCAGACAGACACCAGATCAGCCGCCATGTTTTTCCCACATTCTGCTCGCCGACCGCTGGTGCCCAGCCCTAATTATTACTGGCCGCTGTAATTAATTACAGCGCCGCATAGCAGCCGGCAGACATGATCCAGGATCCCTCCCCGACTTCTGTGGTGCCATTCCATGTGTTTCTGAGCGTGCCAGCGCGGCTGCTGGCCCTGAGACCGGCTGATCCGGCTCCGAGCGGAGACTCCACTAAAGACACGGCGTGGTTCTGTAAGACGGCAGCTTTAATCTGGACTTGGCAGTCTGCAGACGAGCCTACGGTCCAAGGTTAGAATGCTTTATTTAGCAAATTATTTAGCTATTCAATTAAGCCATTAATTTAAACTGTGCAATCCAATATGGGAATCAGGCTTTATAGTTAGCGGTCGCATCTCGCTTTGGCCTGAAACGGCAAATATTCTTGTTGGGAGCAATAAAGATTATGGCTTTATGAGCAGGGATTTGTCCTCTCCTTGTGGTCAGAGGGCCGTTGCTGCCTGCCCACACACTGAAAGGGACTCACACTACAGATTTAGGAGGGAAGTAGATGAGTATTGAGCGTTGAATATATCTCAGTGGAAATTGCACTCAGGGGAGAAAGAAAATAGGGAGTGAGGGCTGAGGAGAAGGTAAAACAAAGGAAGCCAGTTAAATAAAGAAGCAGGACAGTTCTAGTAAAGTGGAGGGAGATGGGGTCGGAGATTTGCGTCATCTTTTAAAAAGTGGGTTCATGGTCGTACCCCCCCCATCACCCACCCATCTCAAATTACAGCAAGGGCTGTGAGAGAGGATCAAACGAGCCGCAATGTCTTATTCATTTTTCATGCTGCTGCGCTGGAGAAGAGGAGGGAAGAGGAGCTGGAGACCGGGGGAATGGAGACAAAAAAAAAACAAAAACAAAGTAACCTACTTCTTTTTTTTGCACTGCGTCTCTGGGTGCAAATGTAGAAGCTTAATGAGTAGCAAACACACACGCACACACACACAAACACACACACACAAGCATAAAAACACTTTTCTTATAATTGCTCCAGTCGGTTAACAGTGCATCATGGATCCCAGAGGTGGGAGCTGCAAAAACTGAGAAACAACGTAAAATAAATGGGGACATATACACTGACATGCACACACACACACACACACACACACCCCTGGGTGTCTGCAGCAACATGCCACCAAGGATTGGTCATGACCTGTCCCCCAAAACACCAAGTGGAACAAGTCTTCTCACACCTCACACTCCCGTCGGTCTTCAGCCTCTTCATCGCCGCCGCCGCTCTGCTCCTCTACCTCATTATTTCCTCTTGGTGCCGAGGGGCAAAGACTCCCTGATTCCTTAGAAGCAGGAAGAGAAAAGAGTGACGGATAGAGAGAGGGAGGTGACGGCGTTCAGTATCCCACTGTGCTGCACCACACTGCTGTGACACTTCACACACACACACACACACACACACACACACATTGAAGTACAGTAGCAGCAGAGGAGGAGGAGGGATCAAGAAAGGGGACAGGGGGAAGGGCAGAATGGCGGAGGCGGCGAGGAGGGAGAAGGTGGAGATGGAGTCAGAGGCAGGAAGACTTTACCCTGCAGTGGCTGAAACGATGCAGGAGTCTGTTTGCTGCAAACCAGCAGACCTCATTCAGTCATTCAGACCTCTCTATGTGTATTCAACGCTTCCATCGCTGCTACACGTGCTCAGGAATATCGATGCCTCCTCAGTCCATCTATCGGTGTCTTTAAGAACTCCCGGAGTGTCCACTTAATTAGCCAGCTAGCTGCAGAAGATAACGTCTGCAGACGACAGCGGCCGTGTCGGCCGGCACAATGGAGGGTCGCGGGCTAGAAATGAAAATACAGATTTTTTTCCTGCATGACGTCAAGGACCCAATTCCTCTTTGGGTTTGAGGGATTGATATTTTTTGACACTTTGAAGAACAATCAATGAATTTGGGAGGTAATTAGATTTGCATCCTTCGCCAGCGCACACATGGCGAAGGCTTTACTGGACGGCGGCGTGCCGACATCATCGTGCACGGCGTGTGCCTGCGGGGGGAAGAAACCACGCCGTATATCACGCTGCTGATCATGTACAGTATATTTATGAGCGCCTCTCTTCCTCCTCCAGCTCATCCTCTCGTTGTAAAACAAACACAGCTCTTCGAGATGAGCTCAGCTATAGATTAAAGCACCGGATGAATATTCATCACTCATGTTAATAGCCAACAGAGGGGAGGAGGAGGAGGAGGAGGAGTGGAAGATCTGGAGGAAGAGAGGAAGAGTAACTGCAACTTGTTATTAATAACGCTGATTAGAATGCCCTTTCTTTTGATATTCATCCCTCATCCTCTCCTCGTCTTTGGAAGGATGCATCACAAACTCCTACTCTGCATGGGATTGATTTAATGGAGGATCAAAATAGACAGGATGGATCATATATAGTAGGCGTGTGGAAGCAGCAGTGGACGGTCTCACACATCAGCTGCTCGTATCTCACCGGCCGTATGTAAGGGACGACTGGATCAGGATGGCAGCGCTCCAAACCCCTCCTCCTCCTCTCTCTATCACTGCGTTCATCTGCATGTATATCACTCTGGCTCAAGGTTCATAGCTGCTCGTTGCCAGTCACATGACACTGACTTCATTTCTCAGTCTCACGTCCTCAGTTGACCCCGCCGTCCACGCTTCAGATCCCTGAACTCTTCACTCGTCTCCAGCCCTTCATATAGGCTACTCCACACTGTACATATGTGAAGGTACTACCTTGGGTCTGCACTGTAAGACCACAAATACAGATGAACATTGTCTCATTCCACACTCACTGACGGTATCAGATTCTGTATTCATGGAAGCTGTGATGTCCACACAGGATGAAATATTCAAACCGAGACTCTCCGATGATTTTATGGTTTCACTCTTTCGTTAAAATGAAAATATTCTAGATATCTCACACTGAGTTTCTTAGACGTTGATAAGACGTTTAAGTGTTGCTACATTAATGGAAAACAGTAATATTGATTTAGAAAGAAATCCTGCTCTACTGACTCAACATACTCAAAGACACTTATATTGCCTTTAAAGGAGTCATCACCTGGAAATCGCAATTTCTCTTGTTAAAACATGCATATCTGTGTTTGACCTCAGTTGAAACTTGCCTGAAAGGCTGGAGTTTGAAAGTGGCGCCGTTTTTTCGCTTCTGCTCTTTTTCCGAACAGGAATAGCACACAAGGGTGTGCATTCCTAAAGCACGAGATTTTGATTCTGCGCCTTCGGTGACGTCACCGTGGCGGCTACTTGCATAAGCCCACCCCTCTTTCACCACCCAACCCCGCCCCGTCCGCTACCTGAAATCGCCGAAGCGCCGCCATTATGTTTTGGAGTCTGCATGCAGGCAAGCCCCCCCGGCTCTGTCCTTCCTGCGGCGAATCAACGCGCGCCTCATTACATATTATACAATGCACATCCGGACCAGTCAAAACCTCGCGCGTAATCTCGCGTGATAAAATCGCGGTACGAAAAAGGGTCAGAACAAGCTCAATGTTTGATTAAATTTTTTTTTTTTTTTTCTAATAAGTTTTACGAATTGATCCAAAGCGATCCAAGGGGGGCTGGATACGTATAAAACCAGGTGATGACTCCTTTAATAAAGTACCAGCATCACCTCTCCCCACTCTGTAATGACACACTCATTCTTGTATTGAACATACTAATAAACGATTGTTAAATAAAGGCGGTAAATCCAAAACTCACGGCTCTCAACGTGGAGACGGCTGAGCCGGCGGCTCGCAGCTAACAGTGCAAACATAATTTATGCGTAGATGGCTTAATATCTCTTTACTCGAGCGCCTCGATGGCATCTCAGTCGGAAAATTGCAGATTTCTGTCACTTTGCACAGTTCCTATTACCTTCCTAATCCCCTCAGTATTTAAACGGAGAGCTTTTATCCGTCCCAGGTCACCGATCTCGCCGCCTCATTGTAAACAAAAACGCTGTAAACGGCGGCTGACTCTTGGCTTTACTTTAGCCTGGCTTGGGGAGCGTTTTGTCCTTATGCACCATCCATTCTGCCCCTGTTGCTCTCTGTGTGTCAGTTCCCCTTCAGCAGCATTTGTTTGCTCAATTACACCCCATTCACCCCGTCTCTCAGACACAGTGTAGCCATTTTGTGAAAGCGTGCCCCCATGTTGCCTCGGGCTCAACCTGAATCCTCACCATTGGTGCGTTGGTGTGTCCCATTCACCCAGTTTAAAAAGAGACCCTCCATTTACTCCCATTTTCGGGGCTGATGTACATTATTGACAGCTAGCTGACACCCTTTCAGAGTAAAAGAGAAAGTCAGAGCGTCTTTGGCTTCTGTACTGTGGTGTATTTCACAGTACATAGTACAGTTACAAGAGGGATTTAAATCAAATCCTTGGCTTTTGATTGGACTGATAAAAAGTCATTTCACTGGGTCTTTAAAGTGGCACAGCTACATTTATCTGCACATCTTTGCTAAATCTTTGCTTTGTGCTTTCAGCGTATAACTATTACATTTAAGTCTAGTTATTAGTTGTTGTTTTTTTTAGAATATATCAGGTTTTCTGGAGAGCCCAGCACAGCTGCTGGTCCAACATGTAGTCCCTATCTGTTCCAAATTAAAGCACGTTAATAAGACCTTAAAGAGATTTCAGCCCAGTTTAATTACCGCTGTGACAAACTCTGCTTGTGTCTCCCCCTCAGTGTGTTGTAACCGACAGTACCCTGATCCAAGGTCAGAACCACTTAGAAGACGGTAAAATATTTACGATATATGAAACGTGTTCAATAGAAACATTCCCAGCCAGCTGCTATATCTCCCCCAGTTCTCACGTTTCGCTGAGCGGTGGCGACGTCCTCCAGCCTGCAGGAGAGCTCTTCCCCCCGGGGCAGGACCACGCCGTCCTCTGCCTCTCCTGGAGGATCTGTGGAGCTGTCCAAGCCCAGCGAGGGGAGGGATTGAGAGCTAATGAATTATAGAGGAGACGGAGGAAGAGGGAGTAGCGGGTAATCAGAGCACGGAGGCAGAGCGGTGTGTGCTTAAAGACACAGCAGGACAATAAGGACGCGGTGTGAGAGGGAAACGTCCAGACGGATCCTTCCAGACACCATGACGGCTCGTCGTGGCTGCGAGGCTGCGCTGTCAGCCTGTGATTAATCCACCACTGTCTGTCTAATTACTAGCCGAGCCCCTCCGCGTTCCTCGGCTCGGCCGTGGACGCGCTGACCCTCGCCGGAAGCTCGCTGCTCCCCATGCAGATTAAAGCCCTGTAAATATTTGCTTTTAACTCTTGCCGACACATTGTTTCCAATTTTGCGCTCCAGTGGTGCGCAACCCCAACACCCCCTCCACCACACACACATGCATACACACTTCACGCTTGTACCTCCGCTGCCCAGCACTGATGTGTGTGTGTTTGTGTGTGTGTGTGTACGTCTCTGGGTTGTCAACAAGTTTGCTGACAGCCCCGACACTCTCCTCCTCCTCCGTCTAGCCCTCCCTCCGTCTCCGCATCCTCCCATTGTGTCTGCATCGCGGCTGGCAGTCTATCAGGCCATTCTCCTCCGCTGTCAGACCGCTCGGCTCTCATAATGTGTGAATGGGGTCTGCGGAGGAAGGGGAGACAATGTATGAATAGAGACATTTCCATTTCATTCCTTCAGTGTGCTTTTGCCAGGAAGACGTGTTGTCCTTGACAACAAATGATGTTTACATAAAAGCTTTTAATAGCCTTTGGACATTCTGATTTCCATTTCAATTATTCTGATGATTTGTATTGACATTACATAACAAGGTGTTTATTAGTAGACAGCGTTTAGATGGTACCGTGATGCAACATCATGCACTACATACAACAAATAATTGGGAACACGCACACAAGACATCTAGCTTCAGCTAATTTGCATGAAATTGACAATTTGAAAATGCATTGAAACAAATGACTTGTGAATAATATCATGGAGTGGTGGTGAGCTGCCTCAGACGGTGGAGGGATCACATGATGTGATACTTGGCCAAAAGTGCGATCGTTTGTGAAGAGTTGAATGTTGGTTAATTGGTCTGCACTTTATATTCCTCCACGTTCTTTACACACCCCCGCTTCTGCTGCATGTGTTGAACTCCGGCCCGACTGATGCCTTCTTTCCCACACTGAGACGGAGACACGGAGGCATGAAAAATAATTTTAAAAATCAGGCATTAACAGAGGCCTGACTTAGCGCTGACCTGGCCGCCGGCTGTCTTCTATTTGTAGCCCACACAGAAGCTGTCAGCAGGACGGCAAACATACCAACACACACACACACACACACACACACACACACTTGTGTCCACCCCAGCTCCTGGCATTAATGTGGCATCTGCAGAGATGAAACGGCCTTTTTTTCTGTTCAAGCATCCATTCGGCCAGCGCCTCAAAATTGCTTTGCGATCAACACGTCTAACTGCTGTCACGCAGATAAAAGCACAGGAACTCCAAACAGCAGCCCCTTTCATGTGTGTGTTGCTGAAAATATACACACAGATAAATGTGTGTGTTTGGACAAATATACACATTAAAGGCGACATTGGCGTTCACGTGTCTGATTTCCATATCTCCGCCTTGATGTATTACACGTGAAAAGAAATGAGCTGCACTGATTCCAGTACTGTCACCCTTCGGGGTGATAATAAGCGTTATGTGTTGCAGACACTTGCTACGTGTGACTGCTCTGACTTGTCTCCATCCTCCTCCTGGCCCTCGACATCATTTGGAGGCAGCGGCCCCTGACCTCATCCGTCCTGCACCCTTTCACACACTGATTTCCAGCTATTGGCCCGTGCCACCGGCCCTCCGATGTCGGGTTATTATCTATCATTAAGTTGAACCCGCGCTGACAGACAGACTCGCAACACAAAACGGACAGAGAGGTGGCAAGCAATTACAGGGCAGGTCTTAGTAGGTGGTTCCGCGGCTGTATTGGAGGAGAATTGGGTGGAATTGGTTTTGGTGGGATTTAGATTGTGCTCCGTAAGCTATGTGGCAGAATGGTGATGGATTCGATTCTGAGACTGTGATCCCCCGTCCGATTGGTCCACTGGAGGAAAGCTGGGGAAACTTTTTTAGCAAAACGGCCACATTGGATTTGTGAAAGCAAAGGAGCAACTATTTGTCCAATGAGAAAAAAATCTAGGAGGACAGCGTGAGGTGTTTCGACCTCACTGACCAAAAAGTGTGTGGAGCACCACGTCAAGTTGGTGGTGAACGTCTGAGATGTGGCTCCGCTGGTCCTCCTAGGTCCAAGTCTCTGAAACAAGCTGACATGTTGCTCATGGACCCCGGGAAGTTTCGGTTCTGTCACCGTGGCTGTCAGGTCAACATTGAATATATCTGTACTACCTAAGTGAAGCCAAGCAGAAATATCTTAAACTTGCATTATCTCTGCTGGCCATCAGGGGGCGACTCCTCTGGTGGTAAAAAGAAGTCTGATTATATAGAAGTCTATGAGAAAATGGTCCTACTTCTCTCTTGATGTATTATCTCAGTAAACATTGTAAACATGAGTTTATGGTCTCAAAGTCTTCTTCAATCCAGCATGATGTTCATTTAGTACATTATGGTCCATTTAGAGTCATTTTGTTTATTATCAAGACCTGTTTATTCATATATCTTCGCCCCTTAATTATTGAATGAGAAACTCGCCGATCCAAATCAAAGTTTTGCCAATTTCCAACTGTTTTAGTGTATATACTTCATAAATATAGAATTGAATAGAATAGATTGGCTGCATTGCCACCAATCCCCAATCCAGCTATTAGAGTCAGTAACGGCCCAGAGGTGGTAGTGGTGCACGACAAGTCTATTATCATTAATTTACGTCAAAATGATATAATTAAAGGCTGGACAACATTGAAGATTTCAGAAATGTGCTTTCTTTTGAAAATAAATTTTTTTGCCTACTTGAACTCATGAATCAGGTTGTACTCTGTTATAAAGTCAAGCAGAAGAGCTAAATACAAAAGCTACATGATTATAGTAGAATATGAAAAGGCTCAAGCATCAAACCGTGTTCCACATATCACCATTTCCTTTTTGATGTACACATCGCTCAATTACACGACGTCATAACCCAGATCCACACCCAGGCGGTAGAAACATAAAGGAACAGCGCTGATTTCCTCCCAAACGAGGAGCAATTGTAATCACACTCCCTGATCACTCTGCAGTAACCATGAGCACAGACATGACCTTCGCATGGAAGATTAACGGCAGGTTAATTGGACGAAGCCTCTGTCACAGCACATAAAAGTGGCGCCGAACGCTCCTCGCAGCAATTACAGATAACAAAGTAGGCTTGCTGTTGAAAACATGAAATCATAAGCACTTTATGTAATTCTTGTCTTAATATGAGCCGTGAAGCCGCTCTCCCCTCATGGCGACGACATCAAAGTCTGGTGTCAGTTTTGAAGTAGAGATCCGTGGAATAAAAGGACAAGTAATGATTTCTGGAATCTGATCTGTGGCGAGGGCTGTTCTAATTAATGAGGGAGAACGTTTCCCCACAAACACCCGAGAAAAGGCACAATGCAACACCTGCAAAGTGGAGTGGAATTTAATTATCCGCTATCTAATTATACAGCAAATTGCAAAACTTAGAACAATCTGTTTTTTTTTTTTGCTGTGACTCACAATTAGATGTTCCGAGTCATAGTTTGTGATCTTGCATCGGGGTTTTATTGCTGCAAAGTTTTGAAATCAATTTAAATCCCAAACACATTCACGACGTGGCAAACGCTTGTCCTCGCCGCCGTTTTACTACTTTTACTCTTCTCGTCTTGTGTTTCCGCTCAGAGGTGATTTCCCTTTAATAGGTTCAGTGACCCGTTTGTTGTGACACGAGCCCACAGCGGATTCACTCCTTCCTAACCGTGTCAAATAAATCCAACCCCGTGTAATTACCTTGCGGCAAAAAAGACTTTCCTCCGTTAAAGGCATAGTTAACGTCGAGCAGTGTTTTACGTTTCCTTTACTTCCAGACAGCTCGACATTTTGCGGAAGACACTCTCATACCCGTCTGTTTGCTAACAACGTTGCTGTATCAAACCGCTGATAACATGTCATTGTCCTGTTTGTTATGTACCAAATAAAAAAAACGTCTGATTTCACAGGTTTTAATAGATGATATAAATGTTAGCTAGTGTGACTCCAAAGTAACACAATCTGCCTACCAGCACCTCTGAAACTTACTAATTAAAATTGTATTTTCTTGCATGAATAAACCATATAAAAGTATAAATAAATAGATTTTTCAGTGGCTATTTGCTGGACTGTTTCTTGTCCGAGCTTATATTTCGTCACTGCTTCGGTCAGCTCGGGCTATTCATTCCTCGCTCAAAGCTATATGTTGCCTTTTTTTGTATGTGGAAGGCTTATTGGTCATCTCACAGGGGAGACAGGTGGTGGAGCAGGGAGACGGGTGGTGGAGCAGGGAGACGAGTGGAGGAGCAGGGAGACAGGTGGTGGAGCAGGGAGACGGGCCTTTCAGCGACAGGTGTTAACAGGCTTTTTTTTCTTGATGAAAAATCAATCAACAGCTCTTTCTTCATTTTGATTCACTGGTATGTTTAAAGGTTGTGATGTCGCTCGAGGAGGAGTTCAGGTTGCAATGTCACACACACACACACACACACACACACACACACACACTGACAGACCTGCTAAATGTCAAGGCGCAGCGGTGCGACCAGAGAAAACGTCGAGTCACACTTGACAGATTTCGGTGTTCTGCTAACTCTTTGCAAGGAAGCGAAGGAGAGTTTTCCACAATGTTAACGTATTCCTTAAGTTTATCTGAAGCAACGGAACAAAAAGAGCATTCCGACATTAAAGTGACTTATTTTCCTCTTAGTGTCGACGGTGGAACAATGGTGTCTGATGGATCAGTCCTTCTGCTTTCTTCTCCACTATAGTGAGAAGTGTTTAACTGTCCATTCTGTGTTCGCTAGCGTTCACTGTCGACTTGACTCTTTTTCACAGCGTTGTTATAGACGAGCTCTGAGCCTTACAATAAGAAAACCACCACACCGTCTATTAGAATTTGCTAACAGGCTGGAGACGTTCAGGTCAACAAATTAAGCAACACAATTGTATCACAGACTTGTGGGTCAGATTCTGGTCCCGACTGGACCATGAACAGTGTCAGAGTCCTGGAACCCAAAAAAGGCCCAGGCCAATTTGAATACTGTTTAGTCAGGAAAAACATTTTCACCATTGCTGTGCATCTTTTTGTTCCCAATGACACAGTCTCGCCCGCGGCAGTACAGCCTGCAGATAACGGGCCGGTCAGGAATTGGAAATAGTAAGTGTTGTGTTTTTTAGAGGAGCTCCGAGTGAGAGAGGGCAGAGAAACATGGAGGTTTGGACTGATGGTCTGAAGAACCGGTACCTTCCCCCTCCTTCTCTCTTCGAGGGTTGAGCAAAAACATTCAACCTGTTCCTGTAAATCGGTGTCTGAAAGTGTGCTATACCGCAATACCACACACACTAGCTCATGCATGCCCCACCCTCCGTCTCTGCTTCATCAATCACTTAAGCTCACAGCAAAGCTGGACCAATTAGGCCTTCTAATTGAGCCAATTAGCAATTAAAGACTCAGATGCACCCTGAAATTCTGGAGGTCCCTTCAGGCACAGTAACGCGTGCCATGGCCTTGGATCGGAACCGAGGCCTCTGTCTTGCTGCCCTCTGCACTTGCCCAGGCTTAAGGTGGAGGTTCAAGGCAAGAGGAGTCTAGTTGCCCCCCCCACCCCGGGCCTTTTAGATGTCAGCATCTCTGAGACACTTAAGGGTTTTACTGAAGCAATCTGAGGGTCTCTACTGACCAGAGAGAAGCTTTTCATTAACACCGGGACCTGTTTCCCCCCTTCTACACGCTCCCGTCTCATTATCACTGTGTTCCATCTCCCAGTCTGTTTGATGTGTTGTGGAGGATGAAAGTTTTATGGTAAATTGTTGTTTGGTGTGTGGGTGGAGGCATCGGCCGTGTGCCTGCCTTTGAGACTCTACATAGTTTAATTAGAGAACACATAGTACTGGCCGCCTCTCCGTGAGAAGGTACACAACCTCCAACACACACTCGGGCGCGTGGGCAGAGCAACACACACCACACCACAAAGGCAAGCGCCAATATACTTAGGCCGTACCAAAAGAAAATGAACGATTATGGGCGATTACCGCTCTCGGAGAAAACACAAATGTTGCTTGTTGTACGTCAAGAAAACTTTATTATCACATGAAGGAGCTTCCTTATTTGTATGTCTTACATCAGTGTGAGCTGGCCTGCTCATCAGCCTATATACTCTCATTATCTGCCGTCTTGCCTCAGGACACTTAACTCCCCGTACTTTCATATTCAAATGGCTTCAGTGGCGGTGGGAGAGGGTGGAACAAAGACAACAAAAACACGGGGACGCTTCAGTGGGTGCAGGAGACGCAATAATACGGTTAATGATGACTCGGAATGGGACAATTAAGGCACCGAGATAAAGCGAGAGGGAAGCGTGAACGGGAGAGAGAGGTAATGGTGAATTTTAAGAATCAGATAAGACGGAAATAGAGAATATGGGTGAACATAAAAGAGATTTCTCAGCTTTATCCCAAACAGTCTTCATGATTGCGACGGGCCGTTTGCTGTTGCATAACACCACCAACAATGTTACGATGGTGTAATCTCCATGCCTCGTGCATTCCGGACTGTAACATGAGGATTTGCACAGTTCTGCAGTAGATTACATGAATGACTGTACAGTGTGTGGGAACTCATTCATGCGTGGGGTCAATTAAGGCTTACTGTGTCCATGTGTGTGTCTCTGTGCTCTGCATGTGGCCCCTGAGTGTCCCCGGCTGTTATAAGCTGCTTACAGGCCCACGTTGTTGACCTTTGGCTTTACTGGGCAGTGAAAGGCTCACCCTAATCTCTAGCCTCTACTCTTAGTCCGCACTGTCTACTGTAGCCTACTAGCGCAGAGCTAGATAGCGTTAGCTGTTAGCCGCCTTTAGCTTGGCTAAATAATAGAGCTAACGGCTAATGTTAACGGAGGGACCATTGAGTTACTTTATGATACGTTCAAGCTCCGTTTTGGAAAAATGAGTTCTGGACTAAGGTCAATAATTAATTAACGATTTGATAATATGTTCAAATGTAGTGGAGTGTTTGGTGAGAAACTAGATATAGTTGACTTGACACATTTGATTTGATCTTTATTTACCTTGAATACAAAGTACAATAATAACATGACATGAAATTATAATTTTGAAAAATACAACAATAAATGAATCAATAAAATCTTTCAACATATAATTTACATGTAATTTCAATTTACATACAGCTCATATCTGTGTGAATTAGTTGTATCCAAATTTTGAATATGAGCTATATATCAACACAAAATAATAGCAAAAACAAAAAGCAAAAACAAAACACAATACCCATAGATCACTTTAAATCTCCAAATCCATTCCTTTATATTTGTCCATAAATTACTGTTTATAACTGCATTTGAATGTTTTTATCTTTACACTGTGTTTCAAAGCCACCTCAAGGCCGTTCCAAAGAGCCCCCCCACCAACAGAGATTCACCACCATATCATTTCAAGCAGGACAAGAACATGCTCATGAGTTAATACATGCTCAAAGTCCCAACATCACCCAGCAGCAAGCATTACAGCGACAGTGGCCAGAAAAAACTGCCTTAATAGGCAGAAATCTGGAGCAGACCAGGCCCTTGGGTTCCATCTGCATTTGGCGTTGGTAGTAGTATTAACAGTAGTAGTAGTATACAGTAGTAACGGTTTGCCTTCCTAATGCTAGTTTAAGCAGAATCATTTCAATTGTGTTTTCTTTGCAAAATATCCACTGAGAATGTGCAGCGCATTAAATAGAACTTTTAGCATTTTGACATGTTTGCTCTGCATCTCTGTTGATTCATTTTTAATTAGGCCCACATTTTCCAATTTCAGACAAGTAAGTTGAGCTAAAGGCAAGTGACTGAAAAAGATGTCATTATTCAAAGCACATGTAAATGTATGAATAACAAATAAAGATAACAACGACAAGGTGAAAGCATAACATTTAGAACTTTTCACAGTTTTCATTGACTTGAAATGATTTTCCGGAGCCTTGACATCCAGAATGGAATAAAACTAAATGGGTTTAGTTTGATTGATAATATTATTGTATTGTTTTTTTCTCAAAAGGAAACTAATTAGTTGTTCCATCTCTTTTTGTATACTATTGTTCCTGAAGAAAAATTTGATTGCTCAATGAATTGATGGAAGCATCAGAAGAATACTCTATTATTAAAATAAGCAATAGCTGCAGCCCTTACTAAACTTTTCATCTGCAGAATCGGCACTGGAGCTTTTAAGAGATTACTAACATGCATATGGAGGCGACAGTGTTTTCAGATGGAGTCCTGATGTAGTGGCGTGACTGCATCAGCTGCACTACATTAGCTCTCTGCAGGCGAGGCTGGCAGGTTACACACAGTTCACCAGGAGGGCTCTGGTGCATGTCCTCATACAGGTCACACCAGACCAGGGTGAACACATCCAATTCAGGCTTGTCATGCATAATAGATGGGGAGGGTCATGTAGAAATGTGCACTCAACATGGGGAATACATGAGATTTCACAGGTTATATTATGTTAAAACAAACAAAACAATGTGAAAGAAAAAATGTAATGTTCCCCAACTGAGTATTATTGACTTGATCTCAACAATTTCAATTTCATTTCCATTGCTTTTCGTTTCAGGAAATGTTTTTTTACTTGGCAACATTTGAAGGGGAGATGTTGCATCAACAACATTTAATGGAATATTTCTGCTTCAGATAAACTATAATCTCTCTTATCTTCCTCCCCCTTTTTCCCTCCTTTCTCTCTTTCTGTTTTTCTCTCTGTGTATCCCTATCCTTTAAATCTCCCTCATTCTGTCTCATTCTGCAGAATCCCGTGGCTGTGAAACAAAGAGAAATGTGTATCTGTATAATAGAAGACCACTAGGGATGGAACGCAACAGAACCATGGCCTGGGAAGTGTTTCGGATCGTTGTTGCTCAGAATCAACACTGACCTGGCACTCACGCAGAGGTCACGCCTCCTTCTCCAGCATCCCGAGGACCCTTCTTTCCCTCTGCAACCGCTTGGCCCTCCATCTAACCTTCAATCAGCGCTCCTGGTCTTGATAAAAAAAAAAAGGTCCCTTTCAGGGTCTGCTTGCATTTGTTTTTAAATCCCCTCTTAGTCTTTCAACCTTCCAGACGGTTGGTTATAATCCACATTCTCTCATAAAAGACTGAATTACTCCCAAATTGACGAGAAGCAGGTGGTTGAACAGCATGAATCCAGTCATGTACCCCCTTCCACTCGCTCTATGTAAACAGAGGCAGCCAGGTTTGTTGTCCAGGACGCGCCCCCTTAGTCTCATGACAGACTGGTGCCTAATGGGTGTGCTAGGCCTCATCGTGCTCTTCAGTCTGGCCTCCAGCCAGAAGATGGACCCTTCCAAACACCCCTTAGTCACCACCAACTACGGCAAGATCAGAGGCATCAAGAAGGATTTGAACAATGAGATCCTGGGACCCGTAGAGCAGTACCTAGGCGTCCCCTACGCCACGGCACCCATCGGCGATCGCCGCTTTCAGCCACCTGAAGCCCCGGGGTCCTGGCAGGAGATCCGCAACGCCACCCAGTTTGCACCCGTGTGCCCGCAGAACGTCCATGGCGTGCTTCCGGAGATTATGCTGCCCGTGTGGTTCACTGACAACCTGGACGTGGCGGCGGGTTACATCCAGAACCAGAGCGAGGACTGCCTCTACCTCAATATCTACGTGCCCACGGAGGATGGTGAGTGGACAGTATTAAATCAAAGGTTGGGGAGGCTGGGAGGTAAGGGGTTTAGTGGGTACGACTGGGACGAATAAAGGGATGATTGACTGTTCGCTAAACCCCAATTGTTATTTGTGCTATGCCTGTCAAGCTTTCCATACTCACCCAGTACATGTAGTATGGGCTGGGTGTAGGTACTCCATACCTTTAAGGTATTACCCGGACCGTACCATTTCGTGTCTAGTAGTAGTTGTAACTGACGCCTGTTTGCCACACTACCATAGGGGCAACTACACACAGCCAGGATAGTCAGCCTGCACAGTGGATAGCAGCTAACAGACCGGAGGGCGGGTGCTAGGCGACAACGCGGTGGGGATGGCGATGTAACTGTGATAAGGGCCAGTGGGACACACACACAGCGTCACATGATCAGTATCAAATGCAGTACAGATACTGGTATCACTTTAAGCTACATGTATCGGCATGTGCATCTTCACAATAGTTAACGAGAATAGGGGCCGATCCACCATGGGAAATCTTTGTGACCTTGATTTTGGACCGAGGTTAATTAACTCCTCTCCTTGTTTCTAGCCAGCAACGTCTTGACTTTTTCGGCTGAACTGATGCTGGCAGACTTTACGTCACCTTCATGAGTTGCTTTGAAATGACTGGCTGACTTTTTTTAACGCTTCCATTTGAAACCAAAGCCCTGTAAAGGTGTTTCAGATATTCTCCAGCTGCCTACACGCATATGATGGTGTGCAAAGATCAAGGCGAATCTCACCAATTGATACAACCACATGTACAACGCACGGAAAAATCCAAAGCTTGACAGGCCTGCCGTGCCTAGTTACCGTTGCTACACTATGATTGGACAATCACTGTTCAGGCGAGGGGTTTAGGGAACAGTCAACGGGGACAAGTCATAAGGGATAGGAGCCTCGGGAAGTTCCCTTAATGTGAAGAAATGAAAACTCTTATGTATGTCTTAATTATTTTCCAGGTTCATGCACTATTTTTAACACCATGCATATTGCATATTGATATGGTGTTTGTGTGTGTGTGTAGGAGGCTCATATAAAAAAAGAAACAATATGCAAAATATTCCATGGAGAATTTTTCAATTACCCTAGCCTGGTTTTACTGTGCAGTGGTGTTATAAAGCGAGAGAACAAAGGGCAGCACTGAAGCAGTTTCCAGGTGCTTTATGAGAAAAAAGATTAGGTGACATTTGACTTTTTTGTTTTTTTTTCTTCACCATCAAGCAAACCTCCTCTTTCCACTCAGATCTTTCTGCAGAAGTTTTTGTCCGCCCAGGCACTATTAGGTGTGCGAGCAATAAAATAAAATAAAAAATTCCATTTTGCTGGCAGATGTGATATGAAGCCCCCCTCTCTCTCTCTCCTTGCCTGAGGTTTTGTAAAAACGGGTTTCACGTTTGTCTTTTCATTTCTTTATCTCTGTTATGAGCTGCAGAAAAAGTCAGCACCTTTCACGGAGAGAGAAGACTGTAAGAATCACGTTGGCCGGGTTCCCATGTGTCTTGGTTTGACCTCAAACAACAGGAGGTCTTCAGAAAGCAACTTCCTGTACTGACAAAACGCACTTTCACACACACAGGTTTAAACATCAAATTTCAACCACAAGAAATCCTCGTTGCCTGCTTGGACAGGATCAATCAGAGACTGCGTGTGCTATATGTTTGTATTCATGTGTCTCTAGCCGTCTTTATGTGCACATCTGTGTTTATGTCCGTGAGTGACGAGGCGCTGATTTACTCTCTGATTTACTCACTTTCTTCACACTAACACATTTTGGTCTCCCTGTCAGCACTTCCATCACAAGACTTTTTCTTTTAGCTTAACACCCTTCCTTCCTTCCTTGCTTCCTTCCTTCCTTCCTGCCGCCTCTTCCCTCCAGCACTGCAGCCTCAGCCCTCAACACCCCGTCATTGCCACTTTACTGCTCCTCGGGCCCACGCACACAACACTATACATCAGGTCTTGAGTCATTTCCCGGTGTCACACAGCGTGTTTTTTTCCCCCTGTTTCTGTGAGATGTACGACTTGTGATGTATTACTGAGAGACATACACCCGGCCACAAGCTTACACTGTATCATTGGTGTGGAAATGTCACACGGGCGTTAAATAGTGACCTTCTTTCATCAACACAAACCGTAACATCGTCAGCATCATCCTTCACAGTACCAGTGAGGCAGACTTTTCAATTACAATGACTACATGCTTTTTAAGATGTATAATTCAAATCAATACGTCTTTATGTAGTCTTAGAAACATGTATGAGCTCAGCTGTGTCCCAGTTCAGCGGCCGCATCCTTCAGAGGTCGCCCAACCATGCTGTCTCCGGAACGAGACGGATCCTGTTTGCGTCACCTTTGCTGCAAAGAGGATAGCATTAACTCACATTATTTAAATAAACTGAAGCCAGAGATCATATTTTATTGTTTTTATTTCATATCGTGATGGAGGATATGCTTCGTGAAATATGTCTGGCGAGACTCTCCTGCTGCTGACCCGCTCGCAGTTGCCGCGTTGATTAAAATCCAATTGTCACCGGCGTGCTATGAATCTTGGGATAAGTTGGACCGTGAAGGGATCCATCGGTTGGATCCTCTGAATCCAGACCACGCATCTTTGCAGTGGGACATCCTCGTCTTCAGCTGCAGCCTGGAAGGATGCAGCTGCTGGATTGGGGACGCAGCCTCATCGTCATCGCTGGTAGATTTATGGTGGTCATGTCCGGCATGGCATCGTCAGCCTCAGCACTCCTCCAACAGCACAGGGGTTGTCTTTCTCTTTGCTCCTCCTTTCCTCTGCTACTCCTCCAGAATGGATTTGAAGTCTTTTTTTTTTTTACATGTGCTGCAGGGTGAGGGAGGGTGGAGAGGAAACAAGAAAAGCAGAGGAGAGGAGAAAGCGTTCGACCAGCAGATCAAACATCATCCACGCGGTTGAATATGCTCACATGTTAACACGCTACCATCTTCTCTTGCCGTCCTTTCCACTTCTATTCTTCTTGCTACTAAATAACGAATGCTGCTTGTCAGAGTCTCCTGAGGCCTTTTGCTTGTATCTTTTTTATAGGGCACCCTTAAAGACAGAATCCTTAAAAACCTCCTCTAATTTAAAGTGGATTAAGCCTGCAGAATTACTTCTTAATGCTGCCAGCAGTGCAAACGGAGGAAAGTGGGACACGGACATGAATGTGTGTGTGTGTGTGTGTGTGTGTGTGTGTGTGTGTGTGTGTGTGTGTGTGTGTGTGTGTGTGTGTTTGTTCATAGATAAACACATATGCAAACATTTGGTGCTTACTCATGGCTCCTTAATTAATACTTAAGCACTTAGTAAGTTGCTAAGCTAGCCATGTGTTGTCATTTTTTCACTAAATCCTTAGCACTCATGAGGAAATATGTTTATGAATTTGTAATACTTAAAAAAAACGAAAAGGGAACATAACAAATCATCTTACAGTAATAATACAAAATTATACTTGTTGCTGTGTGATTAACAGAAACCTAATCTAATATGCAAATCAGGATTTTGGATTTTATTACTGCCAGCATATGAATATTTTAGAGCCTGGAACCATTTCTCTTGGTTTTTACTTCATCAATCTTCTGTTCTCTATAATTTAATGAATCATTATGCACGTTGTGGCACTATATACATGCAAATGCATAATCCAAAATACTCTTGTGAGCCTTTATTTGTCAATTATACAGTTAGTTGTTTTCTGTGCTAGATGGTCCTGATTTTCCTTTGTTTGTAACTAAAACAGCAATGTGATGTCACAGTAATCCCATTTAATACAGGGTTGAAAGAAAACATCAATACACTTGTACCATATTATGTTGTTCCAGATTCCAGACATATGAAGATAAATAATTGTAATTCCGATATTATCCTCATAACCCTTAAAATGGAACTAAAACATACTGGTTTCACTTTACATTTGATGAAGAAATAAATATTTTTTGTTGCGTCACAATTAAGTTACATATTTTTTTAGTGAACATCCTTTCAAATATGAAATCAATAATATTTAATAAGATGATCATTAATCATAAGGTTTCCCTGCATAAAGGATAAATACATTTTTGGAAAGTATTTCTGTATCCTGTATTTTTCAGTCTTGATTGCGAGCTAAACGGCCTTTTCTAATCACGATATTTACAATTTTCCGTAAATGTGCAGTTAAATCCTATAATCGTCCAACCGCTAACCGATGCTCAGAAACACTGTAGTCATTCATAATGAATAGTTTGTACATGCAAAGTTTTGTGGCGGAACATAAACGGTTGTGATTGTGAAATCTTTTTATGAAAGTGGTGTGTTCATTTGAACATGACAGTTTCCCTAAAACAAGACTATCCCAGCGTGTGGAACCGTACGCCCTGTACCATGAAACGTATTGTGTGGATTCTTACCTATAGACAGCCCTGCTAATGTAAAGTGTTAACGATAAATCCAGCTTTTCCCTCTGGTATAAAACCAGGCCTCCGGCAAGTCGCTCCCTCACCGAATGCAGTGGGGGAGGAGCTCCAACGGTTCCCCTGAAGATCATAAATCATAGCGAGAGGTTTTCATCTGGCTCCTGCAGAGTCATGGTGGATCGATGGACGAGGGGTGGGGGGGGAGGCAAAGACCGGCAGCTGCTGCTGCTGCTGCTGCTGCTGCCTCAGGCCCACAGACAAACCACATGCTTCTCTCAGCAGTCAGCAGCCATTAATACCAAGCAAGTCTTCATGGTAAATAAGTCGCTGAGAGGAGCTGGACTCAGCAGCCCTCAAATGGGAGCTCGCCTTCAATGTTTACCGACACACGGGATCTCGTACACACTAGCTGCGCTCTATGCAGTTCAGCAGAGGCCGGAGAAGTGAGGGAGGGGCTGTCGCTTGGATGTTGACAGGTTAGTAAAGCAGCTTTTGTCTCTTCTCTCATGAGAAGAACAACACCTCCACCGGCTGCGTAGTGTCTTGGCTGGCTGTGAAGACGCCACTCGTTCTTCATCTCTTTACATCCACATTCCCCCACTGGCTCCACAATGCTCCATTTACAGCCTCTTGACGAGGCGTCGTGCTACTTCCTCTTATCTTTTCCTTATGTGACGATGGCTATTGCGAGAGAAGCGAACTTGATGCACCATTTCCTGAAGGAAAGTGTCGTTTTTTTTTAATTTGACTGTCCCGTCCCTCCTTCAAACCACTTCCCACCCATCCGTGTGACAATGTCTGATTGGCTTAGGGCAAACCAACATACAGTATCAGTATTCACGTCCCACTACCCGAGACAAGCCTTTCTGTTAGGCTTCCTCGAGGCATTTGAATCCCGCCAATGTCTGGTGTGAACAGCATTTTAACCAGAAGAATCCCTAAATTAAGGATTTAACTCTGAAGTAAAACAGACAAGCATGTGTCTTGAGCAAACGGAGACAGACTCCACCACGCTTAGAAGAACTGTATTGGTGGTAGCGAAGCTTTAACCCTGATAAGCTGTTACAAAGTGCCTTTTAAGCTAGAAGTTCTATTCAATTAGTCCTGTTCGAGGAGGATGAACATCAGTTTTGCCAGATAATCCTCTGGGATTTGAACCACTAACCTCAGCGTTGTCAGCTCCTTGCTTCTTGGGCTGAGCTGCAGGGTGCAAGCTGGGGGCCACATAAATTATTCCATCCGATGCTTCATCCATCTCCATGCATCACACTCAAACTCCCACATCTCCTCGTTCTGCAATATTTCAATTTTCTGAGGAGATTCATCAAGAAGGGTTCGATACTAACGTGATAATGGTGCACGCCGTCTGAGGGCTGCGCCGCGACATTGGCATCGCCGATGGGGTAGAGATGAATAAATAAATGAAAGAGATAAAACAAACAGATAAATAATGGAGAGAGAGAGAGACATAAATGGAAGCATGCAGCAGTGAAAAATATGACATATTGCTTCTGATGCAAGAAAAAAATGTAATTATTCTGCTCCATCTCTTTCTTTATGTCGTCTCTTTCTCCTGCCAGCCCCAGTTGATACCCTCTGAGGAACAGAAATGGGAGGGAAAATGTAGGATGGGGGGGATAGATAGAAAAACTCTTCCATTAGAATGAACAAGGTGTATTACATACTGTATGGGTGCTTGGAGTTCCCAAGGGACAGAGATACCTTCCACCTTTTATCATTAACACTAACCACTTCCGTGAACAAGCGGGAGAGAGACAGATTGAGGAGCAGAGAGTCAGATTTGAAGGTAGTTGTCACTTTCGAGAAGACGGAGGTCAGAGCGGAGGGCTTTATCCGGCCTCGGGTCCAACCCTTACAAACCAAATCTGACAGAGTCCATCTTCTTTGCCTCCGCGCCTCCTCTCATGTTTCACCTCCCTCTCCTCTGTTCCTCCCTGCTCTCTGCTCTGTCCTGAGGCACAGTGGAGCAGACAGCGACCGGTCTGCCCGGTCAAAGGCTTTGTCTAACTCCGAGAGGTGGCGAGGGTGAAGAGAGAATCAAATCAGCCGGGGTCGGCCACTCGCTTTCAACGTCCCCATTCATCCAGGACAGTCCTACCAGGGCTGTTGAAAACTCTGGCAAGGACTTAAAGAAAAGTTTGGGGCTTTAAAATGATTTGTGATGCTGAACTAGATGCTGAGTTGTTGGTTTTTTTATACGACACTTGAGGCCTCCACACCTCTGAATTGCCCACATCACGTAGTTGTACACATTGAAAATAGATTTATAGTGGCTCGTTTACAGCTAATTGCCCCAGATAGAGAAGCAGTCAGCCAATCAGAGCTTCGTAGCTCCGTCTCTGTTTGATAATAGAAAAACTCTGGCCATTCCTTTCAGCAAAGACCTAAAATACCCAATAAGAAACATGAGGGAAAGGATTTTAAATTGCTGACTGCTGAGCCGGTGTAGCTGTGGGTTTGATGGACTGTTGAAACGGGACGAAGGGTTATTAGAAATGTGTCCCGAACTACTGAGGCCGATGTGTGTACAAGACAAATCATAACCGTGCGAAAAAAGAGAAGAGTTGGAGAGTCATTGGGTGTGAAAGAGGGAGAGAGAGCACTGCTGTGTGGTGTTAGGGACTCATGTTCAAGTTTTGCAGGGTGTGTTTGGATCAGAGAGATGATCTGTGTAACTCCAGTCCAATTTCATGATTAGGCTTTCAGAAGTTTTGAGTCTGGACTAACATGTTACTTCTCTTACGTGCACTGATATCATGTGATGTGGAAATCTGCAGAGATGAATCTGTTTGTATAGCACACCATTAGGGAGACGAAGAGAGTATCTGCTCACTTTGTAGCTTTAACTCTACTTGATTCAAACAAACTTTTAATAGCATGATGAAAGGCGAGGGACATACAGCGTTGAGACAATCATTGTATCATCAGGGGGCAAACCCCTATCTATGTCTATGAGGAAAGGACCCTACTTCTCTCTTGGTGTATTATCTCAGTAAACATGAGTTTATGGTCTCAATCTCTAGTTTCAAGTCTAGTTTCAAATTATGGTCCATATTGAGTCAAATAGACCATAAAGCTGGGGATGTTTTAGGGCAGAGCTTCTTTGTGATTGACAGGTTGCTCCTGCAGCATCGCTACCGTGACCTCATTACCTGTCCTTGTTGCCATGGCTACCACGCTGCCAAAGCAATTAACTACTAAAATGACACTTGTCCCTTGTGAAACTAAGTCAATGATGACTTATTTGACCATAATGTTGTTAAATAACTAAAATACTTAACTATCACCAGTTATGTAACAATCACAGTTATTTTTAAACCAAACCACAATCTTTTTCTTCCAAAAATATACTTTTGTTGCAAAAACTGTAGTCGCCACAATTATTGGTAGAAATATTGAAATTTTAAAAGAAATGTAAAAGAGACGTACAGCATTAAATGTTAGCACTGAATGGAAAATAAAATAGCACGAAAAAGAGGGAAAATATTCCCGGATATGTAGGAAATGTGTTGCACAGGGTTTTAACAAATCAGCATCCAGAACCCTTCAAATAACTTTCAAGCGGAACAGCTTGATATCCAACTTCTCACTGAGGAAATAAATCCTGAGATGTTGACATAGAAAAGGTTGTTGTCATTAGAACTTCCTCTTGTTGGGCCTCCACCTCTCAGTACTCTAGAGAGGATTTGGTCCGTTAACTCGTGGTCATGTGTTCTGGTTTTAAAACCTTTAAATGCAGAGAAAGGCCTCCTGCAAACCTCTGGAGGAATCCAAACTTGACCAGCTTGTCGTGACTGGTTACGGTGGCTAAGCGTGATTGGACCCCGCTAATGTAGCTCAGTGCACTAACATTAAACCTGCCGTGTTATGCTCATCCAGTGAACCGACCAGAGTCATTCTTGAGGTTATTACTCTTAATGAAAAACACTGCATCGGTTTGAAGTGTAACTGTGTGAAAATAATCTCAGCAGATATCAATAATGACTGTAATTGTACACATGATTTGCATAACTCACTCAGTATCTTTACTTATTGTGGATGCAAGCGAATGCAGCGCTTTCATAATGCGATTACGTGACTGAGACGGATCACGCTGCCAGATTACGATATTGATCACATTTCGAGGCTTTCGGATGGCCGAGAAGCGACGGCGTCGTTAGTGAGCCACGCTGAAAGGAAGAGAGGATGAGAAGCGGGGAGGTTGAAGGGGTGCAGAATTTAGATCGAAGAAAAGGGGGAAGCGGTGGCGGAGGGGTTGTCCTGGCAACCATCCACCACTTCCTGTACCTTCCTGTCAGGACGCGCATCAAAGGCTGCGTGCATTCTGCCTTTCCACTAGACTCTGAATGAAGGAATTAGCAAGGGCTCAGTTCCAGCTATTTATAGCCTGTAAGCCAGAGAGATGGAGAGGAAGAGAGAGTGTGTGTGTGTGTAGATGCATGCATGGGTGGGTTTTAGTATTCGACTGTGTGTGTGTGTGTGTGTGTGTGTGTGTGTGTGTGTGTGTGTGTACTACATGTGTGGGTGCACATCACATGATCCTAATAATCTCAGCGGTCGTTCGTACCTGTTTTGTCACATTCATTGTGGGTCATCAGTTTGATCGACACCCCCCCCCCCCCCTCTCTATTCCTCACTCAGCTCATATTATCTCTCTTCTTCTTGCCTCCCTTTACACCTCTATTCCCTTTGCATTCCACACCACACATACCATTCCTCCTCTTTCCTCCCTTCCTTTTCTCTTAGGCGCATCCCCCCCCGCCTCTCGCAGCTTCCCAGTCCCCATCACTATATGCTTTGGATGAGCAATGAAGGCCGAAATAGGATTTAGCTGTAGACAGTCCATTTAAATGATCGTTTTAGCCACAGGAGAGTGAATTGACTTTACAACAGTACTTAAATAATAAGCTCTCAGGCTCTGACTATCCATGTTCTCTTGGCTTCGCTTGTGTAGCAGCACTCCAGCACAATCTGGGATATCATCTGATTTAACGCGGGGATTGATCAAGTACATCTAATGGGATTTGATGAAGTCTGATGTTCCCAGTCCTATCAGTTAAAGAATCCATTTAAATGAGCTCAGGTGAGGCGGCGGTTCAGAATCAAAAAGAAACTCTCGTTAAATCTAAAGAAGTTCTGATCTGACGAGGTGGCAACCTCCGCTTCTGGAAAGTGAAGCCAGATCTGAAATTCATAAAAGCTGGATTCTCTCTACTGGCCATCAGGGGGCGACTCCACTGGTTGCAAAAAGAATCTCTAGTTACAAGTCTTCATCAATCCAGCATGATGAAGACCCATTGGTTAGTCCACAAATCAATAAGTGACGTCTATGGTTCTGACCTATTTGAAAGACTTAACAGGAACATTTTATGAAATAATAATACAGGTATATTGAGACAGACAGTATGCTGAACACTAAAGTATGTCAACATGTTGTCGTAGAAACCCAAAATACACATATGAACCTGAAAAAGAGCATGAATAGTTTTATATTAGTATTGTTAATAATGGCTTCCATTTCATTATTTGTGTTATTCAAACATATATCATAGTGTTGTTTCATAGCTGGATATGAACTTGTATGCTGGAGGTTGATGTCGTTACTAACACTTTTCATATTATACGTATATATTGCTATATTTGTTTGTATATCTGTAGTACTTTGGAGAGCTCAGCTCACTTTAACACTGCACTTCAACAATAGGAATGAACAGGATTCAGGTTGTCATGTGATGTATAGTGGGAAATGGACGGTCATAAATTGTCCTCAGCTCTCAGTGTTTGCCTTTTTTATAATTAATCATCCAGTTTATTGATACAGTTCACATGCTGAAGTGCTGAGTCGGCCCGTTCAGGCCAGCGTGGTCAGCTATCCTGCTGCCATGTTGTTGATGAGACCAACAGCATTTGGAAATGAGTGAGCAGGGCTGTGCCATGGAGATAAACAGCAGTACAGAAACAGGTTAGTGCAGTGTTGCAGGAATGCATTATTGAACTGAGTGAAACTCATATTTATGTTTAAATAAAAAACATATTTTTTTCTTGAGAAGAAACACTCGGGGAGAGAATCAAATCAAATAACTGTGCTTGTGAGGGAAAAAGCCCAGACACACAGGGCTCAGGCTCATACACCCCTATTCCCTCTGTCCATAGACATTGGAAACAGATAGGGTTCCCAGACTGGAACTGTACTTGTTACTGAAGTAACCTTGAGAAAAGACGATATAGGCAGATCAAAGAGCCCAGCAATCTATGAAGTGCACAGCAAAATGCAGAATTCAGCTATCTGGGGATAAGTAGTAGCTGTGCTTCGCCCCAAGGCTAAGTTACTGAAGATGTACGCCAACACTTGTTGGTACATGCACACACAAACACAACACACACACTTGTTGGCACAGGGACACATGGACCCCCACATGAAATGCTTATTCTGCATTATGAGTTATATATCGCCTTTTCTCTCCCGGCCGCCTCACACACACACACACACCATCTCTTTCAATACAGCTCAAAGGGCCATCTCTTCAGGGCTTCTGAAGCCGAGGTGGCCGGTGGCAGTGAATGCTAATGAGCCCTCATGCAGGCACACACAGCTCCCCCTGCCAGGTCCCACAACACTGAATGGTTAGGGCCGAGAGAACGGAGGAGGGGGGGAAGAAGAGATTAAAGGAGAGCAGGGAGGAAGGAATAGACGGGGAGAGCAGGAGGTTATCCAGAGGTAAGGCCTCCTCCTCTGGTGGAACAAGTGTGCCGGTATGTTCACTTGGGAGAAAAGTCAATGCATCGTCGCCACGCCATTCATCACCAGTCAACACGGGTAGCTGCCGGGTTCAAGCTGACGCCTAGTATTAATGACTGAGTTCAAGGCAATCAACGGAGTTGTGATGTCATCATCGGGGCTACCATTGATTTAGCACACAGTCGCTTGTATGCTGAGGGACACAAACAATAACACAACGTTGCGTGTTTGGGATGATATTCAGTTTGAAATTATTATAGGATATTTAGCTTTTACATCATTTTTGTAGCACTTTGGATTTCTGAATTGTACCACAATATAATTCGTTATAAACATCATTATAATAATGGGTTACAATCTGTTTTTGCAATGTATAATTATAGTTATAAGAAATCATGTTCATAAAGCTTTATAGCTACAACCATAACAAATTATAAAGCATTGATACATTATAGTGTATATGTATAGTTCATTATAATCTTTTAAGAATCTAATTGAAATCAGTGTAATAATGCATTATAAGGTGATTTAAAGTCACTGTTACTGTTAGTTTGTGTGTTGTTTTTGCATATATTTATGTATATGTTTTTAACTTTACTTAAAGATTTCTTAAGTGTATTAGTATTACAACTATGGGCATTGATACACACATATATTAGACGTGAATGACCAGCAATATGAAGTATTATGGAACTTGACTTATTATTGTTTTAAAGCATTTTGAATATATATGCATTCTTATGAATATAATTCTACATGTTTTTATTGAAAGGGCGTCATAGAATCAGTCATCTGTTTTATTCATTTGTCCACAAATTATTGTGCAGTAGAAGCTTAAACGTATAGTGTACAGTTGATGGTCACTAACCAGGAACTTCCTCCCATGATGCATTGGGTCATGTCGGGTAACCGAGGGTTGATTTGGCCTATGCTGTGTTTTCCCTCCACACTCGTGTCGGCTCACATTTCAGCACCACGGACAGCGCCAGAGGAGCCGTCCTGACCCGCGAACACAACCAAGTCAAATTGAAAGCCTTTTCTCAGTTTCATGTCTCTTTAGTTATCTACTATTCGCTTCTCACTTCACAGGAAATCCTATGGATAAAAATTAATCATTTTTGGAAACTGCTCAGGCTATTCCTTTCATCCGGCAGTGGCTTAAATTGACCTTGCAGGATACAAACTAGCTCCCACCAAAACTTCAACTCATTTGCTTCACAACTGTATTTCACATACTTTCATATCACATTTTTCTTGTGAATTGCTGCATAGTTTTACCTCTTCAGAATGCAGCACTTTTTGGTTTAACCCGTCAGGACTGGTAGATTGAAGCATCCAGTAAGAGTAAGAACATACATATACATACACACACATACATGTTCATAAGACAAAAAAGCTAAAGTAACTGAGGTTACGTATAATAATCCTCACTGGACATTCACTCAACAAAAAGGTGGACAAATACTGTACATTAAAACTGATTAAAAGAACATTTTTTTCAGTCAACATGAATAAAAATAAAAAGACATACAATATAATAACACAAAGTTATTATCCATTAAAGAAAAGCAACCAGGCAAACACATTAGGTGGATTTAGTGTGTTATCTCAACTTAAGTAATTGGCAGTTAAATGTTCAAGCTTTAAAGGGCCCAGTAAAGTTTTGAAAAATGAAAAGAATTCCCGAGCCGGCCGTAGCCCAACACACAAAATTGAGCCACATTCTGAGAGCACTCAACACTTACTCAAGCTATTCCACAAGGATATGAGCACTTGTTTCTCCATAAGGTGCATTTTATTCTTAATCAAGGTTGTTTTTATTGAAATATCCGATGAGAGGTCCACAGAGCCAGCTCCCGCTTGATTGTACAGTAAATACAGCAGCTCCAGATTCAGTCTCCATGTTACCCAATGGATTACACTGTTGCTGTGTTAGTGTGATGGAGCTGCGGGGAAATCGGGTGGCTTGAAAGAGAGATGGCAATTGAACTGTCCAAAAGCATTAAAATAACATTTCTGTCGGTTCTATCGCCGTTGTCAGCTGTGCTTTATTTCCCAGGAGTCTCCTTTATTTTTCGTCGAACTTTAACAGGATTTCGATCCCATTTTAGAAGACGTTAGTGGGATAAATTGGTATAAATGTCATGATTTCATAACTCAATGTTAGCAGGCGGATTTTTACTTAATATAATTTGCACAGCTGGCACACATAAGGACGGGGACGGATGAAGAGCCAAAGGAAGACACAAAGAAAGTGGGAAATAAAAATGCGGACATGTGTCTGCATCTTGGTGTCCCTCCTGGGCCTTTGACCTAAATTACTCCCCGCTCCCCACCCTGGCTCTCCCTCAGCGTTCCACTCTGTCAGCATTAGGAGCTCTGCCTCATCTGCTCTCTGGTTAGCGACGTCCCAGTGCTGCGGCCCGCGGTGGAATACGCTCTTACGAGGCCGGCCTGGGAAGAGGAGATGGATTTAGATGGAGGCAGGGAGGAAGGACGGAGAAGGGTCAGCCCCAAACAAGCTTTGTGCTTCAACTCTTTGTGAGCTCGGGAGCGAGTCCAGTCCTCAAAACACATCCGGCTCTTTTGTCCAGACATGCTGACCCGCTGTTTCCGCTGACTGTGCCTTTTGTGTGTTTTTCAAGTAGCATTTACATTTACCTTTTAGACATTTAGCTGACAGTGTCAGATACATGTCTGCAGCTTAAACTGCGCAATAATAACATTATTATTGTATGAATTCATAGTGACAGTGTAACTTTTCTATCAAGGAGGGATAAAATGGTTTGGATACATACTGCAAACTGATATCATTGTATGTTTTCTGGCTTTAAGACTCTTCTCCTATCATGCAAATATTATACTGTATAAACCTGTTTTATTTCAGCATAACAAACATTTTAAAGGTGCTAAATTTGATATTCAGAGCATTAATATCGCAGCAAATAACTAGCTACTACAAAAATATAAGTTATCAAATTACCAAGTCAAAAAATTTAGTCTACAAAATAATTCTATTACTTCTGCAACAGTACAACAGGTTAACGAAAGCTGAACAACTCTTTCCAACTGAAACCCGAATGTTAAGTCCTTAACATAAATCGCTTTATTAAGCATTATATTTATTTTACCACGTGTGAGGAAGGTTTCTCCAAATCCGAAAATCAAATGGATGCACTGTTGACCAAACTAGCCTGTAACTTTCTAATTATTTGAATAATGTCTGAGTCTGTAAAATGTCTGAAAATAGTCACAACAAGACACAACAAGAGTTTGTCTTCTAACAGTCCAAAACCTGAAGGTTTGTTAATCAATACTGAATCCGGATATTTGATTTGGTGGCACCAGAGAATATTTTGCACTTTTGCTCAATTAATTAATTAATCATCAAGAGATTATCACTGTCAAAAACTCTCAAAATAGTTTTCAGTAATTTTCCAGTGGGTGAACTAATTACAAACATGTCAGAGCTGATTTAATCCATCTGGATGCAAAAAAACAAACAATGTTGTAATATATTTTCTTTTTTTGGTTCTTGCCTTCTATACAATTAACTTAATTAATTAAGTTATTAATAACTGTAAGCCTGTATTTAAAGGGCCAGCGTGAAGGATTTAGCGACATCTAGCAGTGAGGCTGCAGATTGCAATGAACTGAAACTTCTCAAGTGTTTAGGAGAACTGCTGAGGCTGATGGGAAATAATGAATAGCCCTCTCCACAAGAGCAGAGGCGGGAAGGCCAAACAGAAGACAGAGATCCTACTGGAGTCGTACTGCCCAGATCATTGTTTGACGGTTCAAACACACAAACACAGATTGGTTCCTTTGTGTTTCTGGTGGACACAGGCAAGGGGAGTCAACATACCGCAGAGATTACCTCCGAGATGAAATACTACATGAAATGGCAGCAGAGAGCAGCTGAGCCTGTCAGCGTTTTGATAGCTCAACATAACCTCCCACTGTATTTTCCCTGTTTTCCCTTTATCCTCTCCTCCTTCCCCGCGTGTCAAGACAACATAAAGACTCTCTGCTCGTCAAAGGTTAGCCCAATAAAGAGCACACGCGGCTCGGCTGAAAAACTGCAAATGTCAAAATGGTTAAAAAGTAGGCTTTCCCCTCAACCCGCCTGTTATCTTTTACATGAGGAGACAAACAGCGGGCTCTGGGCTGACAGACCCGGGGGATCATGGGAGATGGAGAGAGGCTCGAGTAATCTATCGTCTCTGGAGCAGTGGAACTCATGCTAACGAGACTTGGGATCGACTGGCTCAGCACGCACACACGCACGCACACACACACACACACACACATCCTGACTGTAGTGTTGAACAGTTTGACAGAAATATAATTTAATTATTGCATTTTTTATTTAACTGATTATTTTCTGTCTATCAAACTATTTGTGGTCTATACAATAAGTTTGTTGCAAGAATGATCAGGAATGGATTCCGTTTCTCAATGAACAGAATCATTTCGAATCATACAGTTGTTAAGGACTTTACATTGTTTACATTCAAAGCTTATGTTGAGATTTTTGAATGACGCTTCTTCTGTCTCAGGCTGCGACCTCCTGTTCTGAAGAGTAAAGCCTATGCTAAAATGCTTTAAACGTGCATTCTCTCTACTGACCATCAGAGGGCGACTTCTCCGGTTGCATAAATATGTCTATCTCATCTAAATTTACGAACTTCAATCCAGCACGATGTTAATTTTGTAAATAATACTTAATTTAGAGTCAAACAGACCATGAAGCAGGGTTTTGCTGAGGGCGGGGCTACCTTTTGATTGACAGGTCGTTACCACGGCCTCACTATCGTTTCCTCCAATGTGATCAGCAACTGATATTATTTGAACATGTAGCTGTAAAGTTTGCCTCATATTATGAACAGATCCACCACAGAAGCAAGCTGCTTTTTGGACTGCAGTAAAATTTTGTTTTTCAAATTCTAAACGCCAATACACGAAGCAGAATATTTTCGTTAGATAAAAACATGTTCTCAGTAAGTAAAGTAAATTTAGACTTTTGGACATAATGCTCCGGAGTTGTTGGGAATGTTTGGATCACATGAGTTGGAGATAATCCTACGCAGACAACACTGGAATCTAATTGTACAGATAATATACATCTAATAATGTTAGCGTAGCCTTTATCTGCAACTGTGGAGAAATTCTGGGGTTGAACACACATGCCTCAGGGTTCAACCAGTCAGTTAGAACAAACATGATCTCATACCACCAACCATGTTCAGTGGAAGACGCCGTCAAGTGTTGTCGCCCTCGGAGACGAGCTTCACACATGCACAATCGCTGTTAAACCATAGATTTACAGCAGACTGTATAAATCAATGTGTTGAAGACGGGGTGCTTTTCATTAAAGTACAGTGTGAACACCGGGGATTCAACGTGACACATGAGGTAGTGGAACTATTGGATTTATTTTCCTTATTTGGCCACCTTATGAAAGGATAATACCGGAGCTCACACTATTCTGTTCAGTATTCTTGCTTGGAAAGAGCAGGATGAGTGTGAGAGGTTGCTGCTAATCCTGTAATCATTTTAGAATAACGCAGTGTGAATAAAGTTTGGAAATACTTCTGGTAAGAGCATATTAATTCAGATTCAGACTGAAAACTCTAGAGCACACATTTGTAGACGTAGTGTATGCATGAACGCATGAGCAGTTAGCCACACAGTGTGTGTGTGTGTGTGTGTGTGTGTCTGGCTACATGGGGAGAAAATGGTTTTAACCTTCATGCCTACTCGATCATTACCTCTCTGTAAATGTCACCACATCTGCCTCCCTGCCACTCTCTACATCTCTGTTTATCTCTGTCTCTACACATAATCTCTCTATCTCTTTCTCTCTGTCATCTTTTACTTTTTCTTATTTTCCTTCTCCTCCACTGCACCACCTTTAACTATTTATTTCCCATCTCTACTTCCTATCTATTCATTCCCTCCTCACCTCACATGCTGCTTTTTCTCCCTTCCCTCCGTTTCCACTGTGCCTTACTAAGCAGCGCTCATCATATGTGAATCATGATTTTATTACTGCATTGTCTATTTATCGTCACGTTGCCGAGTCAAAATCATAGGGGGAACTTAGTCATGGTGACGTCACCATTGGGTGTTGACTACGATTTTGGAGCCTCCAGTACAGAATTTTTTGCAACCAGAGAAGGATGTGACCATATTTGGACTGTGGAGGAGGGACGTGTGGATCTGACTAACACAAGCAGCGGAACGGCACTACGAGCAGCAACCTCACTGGATCTGAATCTACCTGGATTCTGGTGTGTAGTGGTTAATAAAGTTAGCTTTCACCTCAGTAGCTAACTGTATCGGTAGCGTGGTAGCAACCTGTCAATCAGCAGGTAGCCCCGCCCCTAAAGCATCCCCTGCTTTCTGGTCTGGTGGACTCTAAATGGACCATAATGTACTAAATGAACATCATGCTGGATTGAAGAAGACTTGAAACTAGAGATTGAGACCATAAACTCATGTTTACAATGTTTACTGAGATAATACATCAACAGAGAAGTAGGACCATGTTCTCATAGACTTCTATCCAATCAAACTTATTTCTCCAACCAGGGAGCCCCCTGATGGCCAGTAGAGAGAATGCATTTGTAAGGCACTTCAGCAGTGCCTTTACTTCTCTGAACCGGAGGTTGCCACGTGTCCTGCATTGTCTATTTCTCACCTCAGATGTTTTTCTGTGCTGTTTAGCTGTAGAAAAAAGAAAAACAACTTGTAACCAGGTGGCCATGTTGGAAACAAAGTAGTAACAGAATCTTGATTCGTATTTGAACTTTGTTTTCAGACCCCGTGGAATTTTGTAAATGTAATGACGAGGATTATGAGGAGGCAGAGGAAGCTGATTATATAAACAAATTACGCATCTCATGTCCTGCTGCGGATATAATGATAGTTTCACAAAAAAAGTTATTTTATTAAAGTTACCAACTGTAGATTTAAATTATTTTTTACTTCCCAGCACGCTGCCTTTGAAAATCCCCCCTAGTCATACTTTTCTCCTCTCCCATTCTTTCACAAGATACCCTCTCATTTCTCTCCTCTCCCAATCTTGATACCTGTAGAAATGGCGGTCTCATTGTCCTTTTCTACAGTATTCGCTGCTTTTCTCTTTCTCTGTCTCTCCCACATGCATTATTGTGAAAAAACGTATGTCAGCATACACCTATGCACCCTCGTCCTCTCCATCCTTCTCCTTTCCATTTCTTTCTATTACATTCTCCCCCTTCAGCCATGTCGGAATGATATTTCTCAGGCTCTTAGTCTGAGGCTTCAGAATGAGGCACCGGGAGAATGAAAAGGGAGACAGAGTTGGCAGAGACAGAGAGGGGAACATGGCAGAAAAAAAAAAGGGTGGGGGAACAGAAGTGGGAAAAGGGAAATGAGAGAAAGAAAGTCTAAAGATAAATTGTAAAAAAGATAGATAGAAAGAAAATCACAGCTAAATCAAACAATAATAATGTGTTTTCATTTCGTCAGGTATATAAACTGTGAGTCTGGATCCAAACTGATCTGATTGAGGCTCATATCAGCTGACAGTGTTTGAATGAAAGACACAGTTTGTATAGGATATATGAGGCAGTGCCCTCCAGATACTGTACAGTGTTGCATCGAGAAAAAGTCAGCACATTCAGTATATAAATACATCAACTTTAGCTGACAGTCAGCTGTTATTACTAGAGTCCATTTGATGCTCCATAATGGGAATTGGATCAGAACCCGACCGTATCTTATAGGAAGAAATACATTCAACATATTTGTTAGATTTCACACATTTTGATGAGAAAGTGAGATTTTCTGGTTTGTTTGTTTAAACTCCACAGGTCTGTCCGTCTGTCTCTCAGGACCATAATTATTAATGTTGTTAATTACACCCGTGTTAAAAACGCTGCATTGGCAACGTGGCCACTTTGAAAAGGGCCTATCAGCACTCAAACACTTGATGTCATGTTATGTGATGATTAGCAAACATATACAAACACTTTTCACGTACATCTGATGTAAACACATTACAGTATTACAGACATTACAGTATACAGAAATATATGTTTCTACATTCATATTCAGAACACATTTACAGTCCAGTACAAGATACTCAACGCAATGCCATTCCTGTACTACAGCACTCTTTATTCTATATCCAATAGTGTATTGGCAGATTATCATGTTCCTTCTGTGTTACAGACATCGGGGGAAATAAAGAAATCAGGAAAAACTAGTTCAGCATATCTATATTTAAGGTTTGTTTTCAATAAATCATTTGATGCAGGTAGCAACCTCCGGTTCTGAAAATGTAACAGCTTCCCACCAGAAACCAGATGGATCCAGATGCAGTCAGATGCAGTCAGGGTGTCGCTCTGCCGGTCAGATCCACCCATCGGTCCTCAGCAACATGACAAAATAGTTACCGTATACATATTATATTCCATTTCTGCCAGAAGATCACCAAAAGTCCTACACACTGTTCCTTTAATTTGCAGGACCAAAACATGACACATTAACACCTTATCAATGCATGCCTCAGCATGACTCCAATGAAGCTTTGACTATCTGCAAAAACACATTTCCAAGTTTATGCAGCAGACACCAGTCGCAAGGACTTTCTTTAGTCATTATTTAATCCAACAGTGATGCCTCAAAATGAACCCTTGTGGTATATAAATACCTCGATCTATTTACTCATGAATTTGATCATTTTTGTGTGCATATTGTCTCTAAAAGAGAATCTAGTATGAGATTAAAGCCAAGGCCATCTCAACCACAACAGATCCACTTCTTGAAGCCCCAAAACAAGGATGGAACGAGTGTTTTAAATGTGCAGCATAATAAAGTTATCAAGCATGTATCTAGATATTTCCAACTTTATAATGTATGCAGCTTCACCTTGATTGTGGTTATTTTCTACATTTCCCCCCTTTGAACCCACAGAAATGCTGAGATGGTGTGGGAAACAACGAGAACTCAAACTTGCATTTCAGTCAGGCTACACAAGAAGAGCGCACAGTGAAAATCCTAATGTATCATATATTCATGCTACCATCAGCTATTTATCCCCCATCATGCCTTTGTTACCCTCTGGTAGACTGCTCGTACAATTTGTCTTTGTCCTATACGTTTGAAAGCCTTTTAATCACTTATGCTGCTGCAGGCATGGTTACAGTGTATTGAGTGAGATGGCTCAATGAAGATCCCCCGTGGTCCTCATAGAAAGTCTTGCTGCTCAAAAGGAATGCAAAGGACATTGTGTCTTTTGATTGAAAAGAAGGCTACATATCCAGTACATGTGTAAGAGCACGTTTTTTCTAGATTTAAATTGATTGATATTATAGCTCTATTACATTGAAGGCAATCGTGTGCTTTTTCATAGTACCTCTCGCTTCCTCATTCTCTATTCTGTAACATTATCTGATAAACAGTCATGCAAATCATTTAATTCAAGTAAATTGTGCCTGAATGATACAAGAGCAGCAGCTTGAGGCAGGCTGACTTGTGACGACTATATCAATCCATTTAGACTCATTCTGAAGGCTGAATGTTGAACTTCACCTGAAAGGACAGAAGCTTCATCAGCTCATTCAGGATTCTTTATTAAGTGCCTTTCATCTCAAAATGGACTTCACAGTTGTTTGTAGCCGGTTTGTAAATCTTCTTCAATACAGCATGATGTTTATTTAGTAAATTATGGTCCATTTAGAGTCAAATAGACCATTATGCAGGAGATGCTTTAGGGCAGGACTACCTTGTGATTGGCAGCGTGCTTGCTATCAATGCAATAACGTACAAAGATAACTTCAACACGTGCCTATCTAGACTATATTGGCAGATTATTAAACTCCTTCTGTGTTACAGACATTTGGGGGAATAAACAAATCAGTAAATAATAGTTCATGGTATTGACATATTTTCTCAGTCATCATTTCCATTGACATTACCATCAAGGATCCCCTCCCACTCATCTCTGCGTTGGAGCTATTGGAAGGAGCCACAAGGTCCCAAGGTCGACCTCTGCAACGCCTATCATCTGGTTTGCATCTGGAAGGGGGTCGAGTACACCCACTGGACATTATGGATATCTTGTCATGTCCTTTGGTCTCACCAACACTCCTGCTGGATGCAACCAATGTTTCGGTGCAGTTCCAGACTCCCAAGCAGCTCCAACACTTCCTGGGTTTGTCAACTTCTACCGCTGCTGCAGCTACAGGTCTGCCATCCCTTTCCTCATGGCCCTCATCCAAGATCCCCTTTCACTGGACTCAATCTGCTGAAGATGCTCAGAGTCCAGGTCCAGGTCCTCCCATTCTCCAAGTTCCTCATCCTGATTGTCAACTTTTAACCAGGGATGTCATCCTCCAGCAGTTCTGGTGGGCCAACATAGAAGAGAACACATGCAAGTTCTAAAACGCCTGTTCTGCATCGTCTATGTTCCCATATCTCCATGGACTTTGTTACAGTCCTTCCCCCATCTGATGTCAACAGGACCATCCTCACCATTGTGGAATGATGGCCCTTTTTGTGCCACTACCCAAACTCCCCTCAGCCAAAGAGACTTCTAGCCTGATCCTCCTCAACCTTTGCCTCCATGGTCTCCTTGTCGATGTGGTCTCAGACAAAGGAGCCCAGTTCACGTATGTCTTCAGGAGGGAGTTCTGCACTCAGCTCAGGGTCGCCAACAGCTGCTCCACCACTAACCTTTCACCCTTTCATTGGCCTATGGGTACCAACCCCCGCTCTTCACCATCTCAGAGGAGGAGGCCTCCTGTCCATCTGTCCAGGCCTTCATCTGATGCTGCCACAAAATCTGGTACCAAGCACAAGCTTCCCTCCTCCGCTCTGCTGAACACTACACCTCCTCTGCCAACCGACATCGCTCCCAAGCTCCCACCTACCAATTTAGCCAAAAGATTTGGATGTTCCCTCTGCAGGTTGACTCCAAGAAACCTCAATTCATCGGCCCCCTTATTGAGAAAACCATCAATCCTGTGGCTGTGAGACTAAAGCTGACTCAGTTCATTGGGTTACACCCCACCTTCCATGTCTCCCTCCAAGTTCACACCGGTCCAGGAGAGTCCTCTGATCCCTGCCTCTCTACCTCCAACGCTCCCTCCCTTCATCGACGGGGGCCTCACCTGCTCTGCTCTCGCCGTTGCAGGATGGGTCCCAGTACCTGGTTGACTGGGAGGGATACAGTCCTGAGGAAAGATCCTGGGTCCCTGCTGGGCACATCCTGAGTCCCTACCTCATCACCAACAGCACCCTGACCGACCTCAGCAATTCTTCATAGCAGCTTCTTCCTCCGAAGACTAAGCAGTATCTTGCAAATACCAATAGTAAATATATGAGGAGGCAGAAGAACTAGATTTGTTTCTGTCTCATGTACTATTTCAGGATATAGAGACAGTTGACAAGACAATAACTTATTTATATTAAACTGCAGCTTTAAGTGAGAGAAAATACAAGGATGATCACGATAACTCAGTCCACTTCCTCTGTACTGTCTGTGTTTGTAGCGTAGTGACAGTTTGGTCATCTGTGACCGCCCACACACACATGTAGAAGTCTGGTGATGGAGAGCAGTAGCATGTGATAAGCTATGGAATGGCAGTTTAATCTGGTTCTTCCCACCTGATTGTCTGTACATCTACCTAAAGTATCTCACCAGAACATCTACTTACAATGTGTGAAATGGAGAATGCATGTGTCAGTGATCTCACTTATCCCAGTTACTCATCTTCAGCCTACTCTCACGTGTGCACACAGACATGCACGCATACACAAATCTTATTGAGTTATCTGCTGCATTTCCGCTGCTATATTTTAACTCTAGGACAATGACAATGTCCCTGTCTCTTCTCCCACACACACACACACACACACACACACACACACACACACACACACACACACCTCCTGTGTACAAGCGTCCATCATTTATGGCCGACACTCACTCACAAGCTGTCAGGCAGAGTTCCATTTCCTCGTAGATCATGTCGGCACTGGCACACATTGCCTAAATGAGCTACTCAACACCTACTTACTCTTGTGCATGCACACAAAAACATGCTCACTCATATCCATAAACACAGAGAAATAAGCCTCTTTTTTGTGTATGGGCTACTGTCTGCCTCAATTTAAATTATGGGATCCAAATAATACAAATTGAAATGCTAAAATTGATGTTTAAAAAAAGATAAATACATATGTTGTACATTGCTGTGATATCTGAGGATATATACTGAATAGGGCTGGATCACATGGTTCAATTTGAAGCATGCATAGCAGCAGTAGCGTAGCGCCCACCCTCCAGTTGACCCTGAAGTAAACACTGTTTGCACTGTTAGCTGCTAGCTCCCGGCTGGAATCCAGCACCTTAAAGGTATGCACAATGTGTCCTTACATCCACCCACCAATCAGATGAAACTATCAGACTCTTATTATCCATGTGAATTATGGTAAATTAGTTATTCTAGGAAATGAACGTCTCAAAGGATAAACCAAGTAGCTACATATCATTAATGTAAATGTAAAAACATGGATTGAATTCATGCACATTATGTTAAAAATTAGATACATTTTTGTCTTCATATAAATCTGCTAAAATGTGAGAATTAGAATATTAACCTTATGCTCATCTTAATATATATACCTGTAAAATATAATATCCTACAAGGGTACAGCTTATATTAAAAGATGGTGATGAATTAAAGGAAAGTCTTCTGGTGGCAAAACATCTTATAAAGACGCTTCATGTTGTTTTTTTCTTTACATCAACATCCACAAGGGAAAAAGTGAGCAGCTAGACAGTACATGTGAGTACACGGCAGTAAAGGGTAAACTACTGTCAGTCTTTCCCTTGATGTTACACACAGCTACACACACACAGTTCAATAGGTGCATTAACACCAAATACAAAGTATGGATTCTCCTTTGTCTCTATTATTTTTCCTGAACCGGGCGTATGAATGTGTGTCTTCACATCTCACAGTCCAGTGTGTGTGCCGTCTGTTTCCCATGTGTGTGCGGCGTCTGTGTGCGGATGTGCAAACGTGACTGTGTGTGTGTGTGTGTTTGTGTGTGTGTGTGTGTGTGTGCGTGCGTGTGTGTGGCCGTCGGGAGAAGTGAAGCCTTATATAACCAGCTTCAAAGTGAGCTGCAGTCGGACGGCAATACAGACACTGCAAAGAGCAAAGGGAGAGAGAGAGAGGGGGGGGGGGGGGGTAGAGAGAGAGAGAGAGAGAGGGGGGGGGGATAGAGAGAGAGAGAGAGAGAGAGAAGAAAGCCGTTTCACAGAGAGGGGATAAAAGAAAGAGGCTGTGCAGAGGCGAGAGGGAGTAAACAACTTTAGGTGGAAAACACTATTTAGCAGCGAGTTTTATGCATAAATCACAGGTGATTTGTTACAACATCCAGGAAAGTATGTGCGTCATACGGCTGCTTAAGTCTAATTAGCTTTTTTAGTTCTAAAAGTCGCTGAACGTCCTATTTTTAGCTCTGTAAAACCAAAATGTAAAACTGCTGTCTATTCTGGGTGCATCATGATTGTATTTGCTGTTATTTCTGTCATCGTTTGACAGGTGTCTGTGTATGTGTGTGTTTGTGTGTGTGGGTGTGTGTGTAGGGGGTTCAATTGCACACGCTTCATCAGAACCTGTGATTGGGAAGTGAAGTCCAGAAAAAACTGCAATTTTTCTTTCTCTGCTGGATTCACACTGCTCGGCTCCCCACCCACTCATTGCAAAACGATGTCAATCAAGCTCAGTTTTTACTCTTATTCTCAGCATGTTGCCGTGTGGTGAAGGTTGCTTGATTTTTTATTTTTTTTTGCTTTCCCCATTTTGTTATTCTCCTCCCAAAAAATGTTGTGATGTCTGGTTTCTGTGGGCTGGTTACTATTTGAACCTTCTTATTGCTTTTGAGTAAATCTTTTTGCAGATGAGGTAGTTCAGCTAAAAAACAATTCTGCTGTATATAAGAGAGTACATCATCAACTCAAGGTCCACTTACTAGCTCTGTCATGGTTTTCAGCGACATCTCTCCTTCATCAGTAAAATGGGTTTGCTCAGGTCTTCATCACTGATAAAGACTGTGGAGAAGCTCCAGGAAAAGCTAGAGCTAGAGTTTAGAAAAGGTCAAGAATGAACTTAAAACGTACCGTGATTTTTAGGTGGTGGTAAATAGCACCATGAACCTCCTACAAATATGAGTAGTATCTGGCTGCCATAGAACACTTTGTAAACTTCAGGTTTCAGGTTTTTAATTGCTAGAAAATATTATCAGCTTCCGGGTTGTAAAAATGATATTACTTTCCAGAGTTTTCATTCCATTTGCCATCATAAAGTTATTTTCCTAATAACTACTTCCAGTAGCATGTATGTCTTGGTGCTCTATGGATAACTCTGTCAATCTAGTATCAGTCCACCACTGTGGTCCAGACTGAGATATCTCATCATGACATCTTCTCCAGACAATCATGGTCCGCAGAGGAGGACTCCTAATGACACGGATGATCCTCTCAGTTTCACCTATTGCCACCAGCAGCTCAAATGTATCACTTTTCTATTGCAACATCCAAGTTAGCTTCTCAAATGCTACAAACATTCATAGCTCCCAGACAATGAATCGTCTTGTTTTCAGTGCTAATTAGCAAATGTCAGCATGCTAACGCACTGAAAATGATGAACGTACGCCCCAATGTCAGAATGATGCTCTTTACCAAGAGTACAACACATTGTTAGTGTAAACTAAACATGTTTGGGATAAACATTTAAAGGTTGAGTAGTGATTCTCTTCAGAAAAACGTTCTGTTATATTACTTGAAATCATCATCACATGCCGATAGCAACGAGGGAAAAGAAATGTCATCTGTGGCTGGCAGGACTGTAAAAATTCCGTCCAATCTCCAGCCGATCTCCAGCACTCGTTTGGTGGGGGGGTGGTCTTTGAACAGAGGTCTGAACGAAGGGGGCGGGGCTTTGAACAGAGGTCTGAATGAAGGGGGCGGGGCTTTTTCGGTTCGTCAATGCGTTCAAAGTCTCTGTGGTTTTCCCAAATGACCCATCTGCCTTTAAGTAGACAGGGTGACACCAGTCAATTAGGTGCTCAAGGACCAGATGTAAGAAGAGCTAACCTGGCAACACTAGCAGAGGAAGAGCCTGCTTTCTGATTCCTCCTTGAAAACACCAAATAATTCAAGGACACCTTTTCCAGAACTTCCATCCTGTGTTTAGGGCTGGGCAAGATGGCAAAAATATTATATGACAATATAGGTTATTTCATATCTCGATACCAGTGTGTGTGTGTGTGTGTTTATATATATATATATATATATATATATATATATATATATATATATATAGAGAGAGAGAGAGAGAGAGAGAGAGAGAAAGAAAGAGAGAGAGAGAATGATCATTTTAATGGACTCATATAGTGAGGAAATCATATATGAGGATATAGAATGTTTTCTGCCTATTTGTCAAATGATAAATGTACAAGAAATAACAACATGTTTTTTTAATGAGTAATGTACTTGACAAATGAAAGGACTTTGTATTTTCTCATTGAATTAAGAATGTTGTTCAAAATCTTAGCTTGTATGTGCTTGCTATTTTTAATTTTACGATGTTATCGTGTATCACAATATCATGATGTATGATTTCCTCACATTATAATTAAATTAAAACAATTATACTAAATCATCACCTAGCCGGACCAGCGTTGTGTTGTCCACATCTTAAATGATTTCCTGATTGTGTTTTGTTTTCATTTATTTTTCCAGTTAAAAGGTCCTTTTAGAAGCATTCATGTTGTTGTCATTGGATCATTGGCAAATATCCCTCCATCTTGTCGTCTTTACATTTACCCGTTCTTTACACTTACCCTTTCTTTACACTTAACCGTTCTTTACACCCTGATGAGGAGCAAACGTGATGCGAGGGGAAGATTATTTTTATACACCTGTTCTGCATACCGAGGTGAAGAGTATTTTCCACTAACATCCCCTCTGTGAAAGACGTGGTGAACGTTCACACGTGGTTTTCCTCTCCTTTCTGAGACATTCATGAATGAATTGTACATGACAATAAAAACCAAGCAAGAAGAGCCCGATCAAAGCCGGTGTATTTTTTCTTAAACATGTCACTTCCTGATAACGACTCCATGAAAAGGAGTCGACACAGAAACCACTTTGTCACAGTCAGGTTCCCTGAATGCGACACGAGCTGTTTGTAGACAAATTGCATAAAAGAGAGAGAGAGAGAGAGATGATGATGGGGGAGGAGGAGAGGGAGTTATTTTTCTCTTTGACTCCCTCCTCGCTCTCTCTCTCTCTCTCTCTCTCTCTCTCTCTCTCTCTCTCTCTCTCTCTCACTCTGTCCGTCTGTCTTCTTCTCTCTCTCTCCACCACTCTTTTAATTGACTGAAGCAGCCAGTGGGCAGATGGGGATCACACCCCTCACCTTTTACCTCCTCTGTGCAATTAGCGTCACGCTTACTTGTCATTTCAAATTGACACACTGCTGTTATGCTATGTAATTATTTACCCGCCTGGGGAATAGCTCTCTGACTGAACCACTAAATAATGACACACACACACACACACACACACACACACAATCCAAACCACGAAAGCACCTGTGCCCTGTTTTATCTGTTTAACATACTATTAAAGGCTCATTGTGTATCTGCTTGTCTAATTAAAGGTGTGTTTGTCTTCAGTGTGTCTATCTAAAACAGTCTCATTGTCGTCCAGCTTTTCACTTTTCTGTGTGTGCTCTCACTGCTGAAAGGTTGGCGTTCAGATTTGGGGGTTTGAGCATCAGGACCCAAACCCTCCGTTCTTGTAGGTGTCCTCTTCTTTGCCTTTTTAAACTGTTTTTCTGGTCATATGGTGGAGGGAAAGGGCTGGGTCCTGTTCTTCAAACCACAGAGGCCTCATACGTCCGCATCCTCCCCCCACACCACCACCACCACCCTCAACAATACCCACCCAGCTCCCATAAAAAAAGTTAGACTCAGGGAAGTAACAAGGTGTAACGGAGACAAAGACGGAGCATAAACAATGGCAGCTTTCTTCTGCAGGGCTGAGAGAGAAAAAATCACCTCCAAAAAACCCAGCTTTCTTTGATCTTGTGTCTTTTCTTGTGATAAATCTGTGTCTGTGATGCCTTTTGTTTTTGTACTCTTTTTAAAGGAAAAAAAAACAACACAAACAATAAGCAACCATGAACTCTTGCTGATTTGTCCTTTTTGCTCTTTCTTCTTTTCTTTTTTGATATTCTTTTTTTTCCGTTTTTGCCAGTAATCTTTTTTGAATTTTCTCTTTTCTCTTTTTCCCCCCTTTTTTTCTTAACCCTAGGTCCGCTCACAAAAAAACATGATGAATCTTCAATGAACAAGCCTCGGGACGAAGGTATTTTTGTTGCATGTTTTTCCTTTTTTCTTGTTTTGAAGTCTTTTTGGGGGGGTGTGTACACATAGGGTGGAAAACACACACACAAGTCAAACATCTCTTAGGTGGGACTTTGCATATGAGATGCATACCGATGTGTTGGTGTAAGTGTGTGTGCTGACCGTTGCAATTTTTTTTAAATGTGTAACATGGATGATCATAACGCCTGGCGAATGGAAACCAGATCCCCTTCATTATAAAGTCATCTACAGGCAGAGATCCTCATCTTGCTTTCAAACAAGAGGGAGCCTCGGACAGCACCGTCTCCACCGTGCCCTTGAGAATCCATTGGCCGACGACCGGCATTGTCCCAGTGCAGCACTGAGACCGGCTCCCACAATGAGGTGCATTATTTTGCATCTCAAGCCTCGGTTTAAGGATGAGATTGCTATTGAGTGAGCGCCTGCACAAATATTAAGCTAGCCTCGTTCCGAGTCGATGATGATAACATCAAATCAAGGAAGGAAAAGGGGACATCTAAGGACACTTGTGCCGCGCTTGGGAAGATTTGAGTTTAATGGGCTGCTCCAATAAGGACAGAGGATTTGCAGCCTGCTGTTAATTTATCTCTACCTTCAGCACGGCGGAGGTGATTTTATCTGCACCCCCTCCCCTCCCCTCCCTCATCCTCCCTTGTTCTTTTGGACTTGTTTCTTGGAGAAAAAGATGACTGATGATATTTTGATACGTATTTCTCTTGATGCTATTTTGAGGGTTGTGCGGGTGAATCGTGTCTTTTTATTCTCGCTCTGTGATGCTCTTTGATTTGGGGTATTTTTTTTGAAGTTGGGAGTCGGAGGAAGTTTGACACAAGAGGATTTTCTTGGTGATCAAACGCGCTGGCATAGACACAACTTTTTTCCAGCTACCGCAGTCAGCAGCCACACCGAAGCAGCTGAGCCCAGTCAAGACGCTTTCCACCTTCCTCTAAATATGTTCCAACCCTCATCGAGATGAACGATTAACACCATTTCACTGGCAGCTGCTGTTTGGTAACAACAGCTCAAACTGGAAGTGATCTGAGCTGCAGGGGGAGAACTTTCAGTCGGTCACTGGACAGAAAGAGTCAGTAGTATAAACTCGTGCACCATAAAACACAGATAATCTTTGCATAAGACTACAGATCATTAAGAAAGGATAAAGGTAACCTCCCACAGGACATAAGTAACAACCTAATACAACCTTATTCATAAAAAACAGATCAGTAATGAGCCTGTAAAATCAAATAAAAAATTTCTTTTTTCTTCAAAATTCATTGACTAGTACACACTTTGGTAGCACTTTACATTGCAGCTGGCTCAAGTATGGTATTATTACTATTGTATGTATAACAATGTATATTATATATTTATATATATGGTCTAAAAAGTCAAATGTAAAGTCTAGTGCACATAGGGTATACTGACACTTCTCAGTGAAGTAGGAGACATCTTGTGTCCAGCAGTTAAACTTTCGACACACACAATGTTAGCATATTCATCGTTTCTGGGTTTCCCAGCGAGGGAGTATCAGTAAATGTGATTTTAAGAATATTTAACGAAGTAGTCAAACTACAAAATCCATATCAGACAGAAATTATAATTTGAAGCAGACACATTGTTTATGTCTCCAAATATGTCTGGAGGGGATCTTTGAATACATTAAATCAAATATATATATATATATATTAGAAGCATCCTCGTGTAACTGCAGCATGTAAACTACTCCTAAGGGTACTAAAAAAGAAATGTAGAGAAACAGTATACTGAGGACATGAAGTGACCTCATTGGATGCTATGGATCTGCTGTTAATGACCCTAGTGACAACTTGTGATTTGCAACATCTGCAAATGGATATCGAGCAAAATAAAACCTATTTTGGATGCAGAAAATGTTCAATAATAGTCTAGAAACTGCTTCCATACAACATGTAACTATGCAGTAATACAGCACAATGGGCAGTGTGCAGTCTGACTTTTTAGCTGCTTCTTTCCTGGTGGACATAATGAATACTCAAAGCTGTGCTGCATACACACTGCTGAAGCCTGACCTGTGCAAGCTTCCGCCAAAGGGCTACGGTCAAAGACCTGCAATTATCTGAGTTGTTGCACAAGTTTAATTCCAGTGTAACAAACCAAACCAAACCAAAAATAGGGTTTTAATCTCACATTAATGTGGACAAACCCTTCTCAGTTCATACATATTTAAAAAAATAAAATCCTTAACATGCCCGACAATTTCCAACGAACAAACCCGAGAAAATCCATGTGCAGCTTTTATCTGATAGCCGCGTCGGCAGTTCGTCCGTTATGTCCTCATTCTTTCAGCTGTGTATATCAACAGCCTTTCTTCAAACTCGGCATGCTTTGAGGCGGTATAGTCCAAAAACCTTTTCATGAGCTATTCTATTCTAGGTGTATTAAGTACACACAGTATACACTCGAGAAGAGCTGCACCATAGCGAGATGACTCGTTCAGCAGGACTCGCTCGCTGCTCTGCATCAGGTGTGAGAGAGCAAAGGCTGCTGGGCCGCGGTGCTGCTCAGTGTCCATGTTCAAAAAGACTGATAGGGCTTACAGCGCACTGTGTGTGTGTGTGTGTGTGTGTGTAGAGAGGATTACAAACCAGAGCAAGATTGAGTTAAATCAAGAAAGAGACAGACAGAGTGTGTTTCTCTGCCATCCTGTGCGTCAGCTCTGATCAGAGACAAACCAGAGCCACCTGAGCCCCAAACCTGGAACATATTTCTGCCAGGAACAATGTCACCTCTATCACACACACACACACACACACACACGCAGTAGTGTTTCCATCACTTCAGAGGACATTACATTGACTCACATTCCCATCGTGGAGACTTACTAACCTAAACCATAACAACATCCTGCCTAAACCTGACCTCACCCCCACCTCAAACCAAGTGTCACCCTAAAATATGATGATTTATGCTTTGCCTCAAAAAGAAACAAATCACCACACTGTGTAAACAGATAAACGTCCCCACAACATGAGTAATACACATGCAAAGTAATATTTCCAGGGCCACAACTAAAAACCTGCCTGTAAACGAAAACGTAAACCATCAATGGCATAAAGGCACAACTTTTTAAAAACAGTTGCTGAAACTGACAATAAGCTTGTTTAGTCACCTCAAATGTTGAGAAATGAATATACTTATGTGACAGCTGAATGATACAAAGTAGAAAATCTTACTTACAATAACCGAAAAATCGGTATACATGTCCACCCTCAAAATATACGGAATAGCAGCAGTGCAGCTGTCGTACGTGATTCCAACATGCCTGAAAAAAAACAGCCAATCGGAGTGGAAGAGTCACCAACGCAGCTGTCAGTCACAGCTCGTCAAGGTTGTGAACACCAATTAAATGGTCAAGCGAGGCAATGCTGATCAAATGTGAATCAAAATTCTTGCTTCATAGACTGTATAAGAAATGGACGTTGTCATGGTGACGTCCCCATTGACTTGTTGACCCAGGCCGTTTTAAAGCCTTAGGTTTGGCATCATGGCTGTCGCCATATTGGAATTTTTTACAGCCAGTAAAGGAAGTGACCATATTTGGACTGTGGAGGAGCGACGGGTGGATCTGATGAACACAAGCAGCAGAGCAGCAACCTTACTGGATCTGGATCCATCTGGATTCTGGTGTGAAGCTGCTGACATTACTTATGAAGTTAGCTTCATAACTCAAGGTCAACTTTACAGCTTAGTGTTAAAGGAGTGTTAGTTGCTAAGTGCATCAGTAGCGACGTCTTTTTTTTTGGCCAAAAAATGTAAAACAGAGATAAATTAGTAAAATCAAAATTCAGAATACATATTATGGGACTGCATTCGCTGTAAAAGCTATGTTTAATATCATAAATACATAAAAAAAATACATTATTTTAGTCATTATCCTGATTGAAATTTTCCAATAATGTAGACTATATTTTTCATGACTAGTGACGATATCGGGTATCACTTATCAATCAAAGCAGTGATAGGTTTTTGTTTAACTCCAGTTAATCATTTAGCTAATGTTTTTTGCAGATTTTCTATTTTAATAAGTAAGCATGAACTGAATTAGTGGGCATACTTTTAAATCAATGAGTTTCCCATTCTTTCTAGATGCGTATAAATATAATATACATAAAGGTGAAAAGACTATCAAGGCTACAGAATACAGAATATGTATGTGTCATATTATTGCATGCAGTAACACTTTCTTTAGGCTAAAATATAATCTGTAATAAATTGTTCAAGCTTACCATTTCCTATGCACAAGGAAATTTAATTTGTTGAGCAATAAAGTGACTTGAATTTGTGTGGGAAACAGCTGAATTATGGGGGATTTTCTGGGAGAATGCACTTGTGTAAAATAGATTTGTTTTTATCAAAATGTATTAACAGCTGGGGAGAAATAAATATGTTTTGTAATTATTTACATGTCATAACCCACGTTAGCTAACTGGTAAATAGTTATGTAGTAAACACATGTTTTTAAAGAGACAGTGTCAAAATGTGTCAAATGTGTCAAACAACAGCAAAATGAATAGCAAGATGAGTAATTCATATTATTTCCTGTTGAAGCTGCGTTTATTGATTTATAGGCTACCATGGGGAAACAAACAAGCAGTAAACACACAGACACTTACTGACATCCACTTGGAGTCATATCAGATATTCACTCTCTTTTTAGCTCTGCTTTGTTCTCCACCAACTCCTCAGGGAAATATCCGACTCTTTAACTGCTAAACGCTCCACCAGCGACCAGCAGCTCGTCACTAACTTCATCTGTCTGCCGTTTGGGGCTTGTAAGGTTTTTCTTTGGCTGAATGTTTGTAGGCCGGAATCAAGTTTGACGACAGTGGAGTTGTGAGACAGAAAACCCAACTCACCGAAAAAAAAACTGTTATTTTGAGTCGTAGTATATATAAAATATTTTAGTGGTGCTGCATTAAATGTTTGTTTACATCAAAACAAGCCAATATGTTGAATTATGATCAGCAGAAAAAGTGTATAGCCTACTATATATACAGTATATATATTTATTATGTCATTTAATATATATTTCACGATAATCCTATAGAATAAGTATTATCCTATAGCATAATTTAGATTCCCGATATAACTTTTCACTTTAGATTTTGTTAAGAAACAATTAGTATTATTGCGTCACAGATAAGAGGCATATTCCTTAGTGAACATCCTTTTTAGTGGAAAAACTATTAAATAATGTTGAATAAGATGATCATAAATCATAGGTTATCTGCTTAAATAAAGGCTAAATAAATAAATATGGCTCTATTTTTCACTCGTCTTCCATGATAGTAAACTAGACAGCTTGTTCAAGTGACTGGTGATGAGATTTACAATAATCCCAATAATGGAAATTCACCATGATCAATTTATTGTGAGATAAAATCCTCTAGCGTCCTATCCCTAATTAATATATATTTATATTTGTAGCTGGCACAAATTACTTCTTAAATGGTTGAAGTGTGAGGAGCGACAGAGAGGAAAATGGACAAAGAGACATAAAGGGCCATTAGTGCGAGCGATGGCAGCACCAGAGGAAGTCGCCTCTCCTTGCTGTGTGTTTGTCGATGGCGAGCTAGATGAAAGACGTCACGGAGCCGGAGTGGCTTTGTCACAGAGACACTTCAGCCAGGAAGCAGAGAGACATTCACAACGCTCTCTCCAGCTTGGCACGATGCTAGATGGGACAGAGGAACAATACAAGTTTGTCTATAGTTAGACAGATGTAAGCTTTGTTCTTCACTCTCGTTTTGTCTGCAACAACGTATTTTTCTCAATGTCCTCCTCTTTTTCTGCCTGTAACTCCCCCTCTCTCCCTCTGTATTATGTGGTGCATTCACTGTGGTTATAACTCTGTTAACAGATACTGGCCTGTGGGCAATGCAGCATCCCCCCTTGTCAGCCTCACTGTTCATGCCCTCAGACACACACTTTCACTCTAAAACATTCCCCCCTATTACACTACTTCATCACAGTCCCTCGTTTTGGAAAAACAGGGCCATGCAAGGACTTCTTATTTCATCTATTTCATATAATTAGGAGCACCCGGGGAGATGCTCTCTTGCTAAATCTCCCCATTTCCTTTTCACCAGGGACACAGTGCAATATTCAACGTACTGTACAATACACATTGTAACAGCCAAATCTCTAAATTGTGAAACACAAAAGGACAAGGAGCAATCAGCGGTGAGAAATGTGGAGGCCGCGTCCATGCTATTGTTTAGTCTACCATTTTTACACCCTTATGTGCCGAGTACAAATTACTTTATAAGAGGATTTGAATGGAATGAGGTGGCACAGGGACACGATTGGGTAGTTTATAGAAACACGTTGAGAGGAGGCTGGAAAGACACAACAGTAAGGAGCAGAAAGGCGAAGGACGGGACAGAACAGCTCATCGTGTAAATGTAAAATACAAGAAGAAAACAGGAGGGTAGAAAAACGCTAGCGTGACAAACAACGGCACATTCTGGCACGGACCAGAATCCAATCTTCTGCAGTGAAAGGATCAACAGTACTCTGAAACCAACTTCATTAAGACATTACCCAGAGACTCGGTCTCTTGTCTCTTGGTCCGTCTCACGGTGGGCCCCGTCAGTTATTTGCTGCCGGCGCTCCCAGCCGCCCCCCATTACCTCAATACTCGGCCCACGTCATGTCAAGGTTGTGTCAATATCGTGTCGAATACACCTACTCCATCGCTGGCTGACGGATAGTGTTTTATTGAGCCCGGAAACCCTTTGGCAAGACAAAGAAAGCGAAGAGGAGGAAACAGGAGGAAGGCTGAGGGAATGGTGGAGATGGAAAGGACCGGAAGGTACCGGGATATAGAGAGAGCTGGTTGGTCAAGTGTCGCCGGTCAGCTGGCTTAGCCTTCAGGGAAAAGCTCAACGCGTTTTTTAAGACCTTGTGTAAGGGCCGAGGTAAGCGATGGTGGAGGCTGGCTCAGCTCCTGGAACTCAGTGAATACCCGATGCTGGCTTTGACTTAGCCAGAAGCTATTAGAGGTCTATTCCACCCTAATCAATAAGATTTAAAGTGCTCATTGAAACAAATGAAGTTTGTTGAATTGTGTTGCAGCGAAGACCTCCCAGCAGGCACTAGCGAGATCAGTCACAGAACTCTACTCGAGGTTAATGTTTGGATGAGGCATGAAGCTACAATGTACATTTAAACGTACTGCGTCATGGTAGAAGGATATGAAATCCCATTGAGGCCTCTCCCTTTTGGAATGGGAACGGCAGCAAAACTTCCCGTGTAGTTACTTCCGTGCTTTAGCGAGGTCTGCTACACTACCAGCGGAGGGTCGGTGATAATCCCTGACAGCTGACCTCCTCGATGGTAACAAGTCGTTTCTCTGCTCTTTTATGTCTGCGTGCAGCCATTCCCATAACGCTGGATGGGAAATATGGTTGCAACCATTGAAAGTGAATTGCCACATTAGGCTTAATGGATGAAGAGGTGGTGGTGTGGTGATGGAGGGGGCTTTAGAGTGGGACACCGCTATGGACACTTCTTGATAATCACCCTCTTACACCCCATCTTAGAAGTTGAGGGGATGAAGAGCTGTTTCTGCAGTGGAGGGCTGGAAATAATGTGTCCGAATGTGACTGAAGACATTCAAAGGTTTTAGACTAAAAGAAAATACTTCTGTTATTAATTTTCTTATTCAACAAGTGTAAATCAATTTGTGGATGAAAATATATTTCATGTGTTATTTCAGTTTTTTTTAGCACTCTTCTTTGTGGATTTATTAAATGTAAAAACTATATTTGCAACACTTAACTTGAAAAATTACATTTGAGTGACTCATCTTAAAAATATATTGTTACACATACTTGCTTTTGAGGTGAGACACAACACGCAAAAACATCGTTTTTCAGTCCCTTGTCAATTTTGAGAGTTTGAGATATTTTAATTCCATGAATTATTTTCTTTCAGAGTTTGTGTCTTTGTCATAAATTCACCAAAATTTAGCATTAAATACAATAAAATTTCACAAAATGTAAGACAACAAAATAGTTGTTGTTTATGTCAGTAGCAAACTGCATGGTGATCAACTGCATTGAGTTAATTTACAATTTTAAATTGCTCTTCCTTCAACATTTCTCGAATTTTTTAAAAGTGATTGTCTCTAAATGATATTTTTGCTCAGACTCTGAACCAGAAATCTTCACTTAAATAGTAATACCTATCAAACATCCTAATTTCATCCCTATCTATATTCTGAAGGTTTTTTACTGGGGTATTTGTTGATATATATTTCATAGCCTGAGTTATAGAACATTTTATTATAATTATTATTATAATTCTCACATTATTTTCTGATTTATAGTGATAAAAAGAGATATTCCAAATCGTCTCTGTAATGTGTCAACAAAATGAAACAAGAATTTTGAATCTGGCTTCATCCAATGATCAGATTCCTATTTTGGAAATGTATGCAAATTAGCACATATTTGACAAGATAATGCAGCATTTGCATATTTAAACATACACTTACCAAGACCTTGTAATCCAAAAAAAGAATTGTCTTAATGTCAGTAATCAGTAAGTAATTATTGGCCTAATCACCGCTCAACTAAAGAATGTTTTCATGGCTATAAGTCAATTCAATTGAAAACGTATCCAGCAAATGTTACGACTTAAACTTCTAGGAGGTGCTATTGATGTTTGATGATGTCTGAATTCCTCGTCTATGCAAATGAATTAGTCTTTGCCTATGATCAAACTGGCCGGTCTCTGGTGGTTCATAGAATCACAGTAAACAAAACAATAGTCAAGCAATTACACTAATATGCTGGACCTACAAAAACAGCAGTAGCATTTAAAACGATATTCCTTCACTGCATGAATGAACTAAACCAATATTAATTGATGAGTAAAGAAAAAGAAGTTGATGTGATATATGTATCTAAATAGTTAATAGTAAATATTCTCAGTTCCTTTATGTACCAGTTTATGGAAAGGCAACCAAAAAGTAAATTCTGGACTCTTGATCATTACAGGTGGAAAACTCCCACCATCATATTCCAGCGCGATTTTGAAGTTGTTGATGTCTGCCAGCGGTTATGTCATTAGTTGCATGGATACAGGGAAAATGTGGGTGTGGTAAATCAGAACACCAATCAGAGCTGGAGGTCTGACAGCTCTGTCGCAGGAGCAGAATCCGCTACTACACCATCAGATTAACTGTCAGCACAGACAAGACGAGATAAGTGGCTGCTGATAATCCCCTCCCCCCCACCGGGGTGACACGGAGCACAAACAGGAAGAGCCCCATGCATGTGAAAATGTTTGATTGCTGATGAGTGATTGCCCACGCACACACCCGGTTGAAAGGAAGTTAGGTTCCTGGCAACGCCGCAGTATCCCAGAAATCCCAGCGTCAGCCTGCATGTCTGAGGAAAACAGCACAAAAGTCCCACCCACTGTCCACTGTCTTTCTCACGTTGTACTCACTCTGGTTTCACGTGAATTGTATTGTTACTATCAGAGTAGCAATTAAGGAGGTTGTTTTGTATGAGACGGGGAGCGGTGCGGGTAGCAGAGCGGACAACATTACCTAATGGGAACACTGGTGTCCGGATGGATACGACAACAGAGACTCTACACCCAATTTATTGTTCATCTCCTCCTCCTCAAACTCAGACATTCACAAATAGCAAAAGAAAGGAATACATTATGCCCAAGATAATATACTCCACAGTTGCATTTATACATAAACACATAAAAGATGTCCCATCCGTGTCTCACATTTTCTTATGCTAATTTAATCGAACCGTTTCTCAAACCTGGGAAGCAATAACTCAACGTAAACATTTAATTTGAAATAAAAATGAATGCACAAAGATGCAAATGTGCAGAATATAGTTTGTTTTTATCTGTTCTTTGGCAGAAATGCATTGTTATTGCATTTTGAATGTAAATGTGCTACAAAAAGCCAAGACAATTTCTTTCTTTTTGCAGTCCCTTACAAACATTTCAAGACAGGAATATATAACGTTTTCAGCAAAGTAACTGTATGTCACGAACTTTGACACGTTGCCTTGGGCGTCTTGGCTGACCCAGAAGAAACAGACAGCACCACGCTGCCATTGTCCTTCCTGTCCACAGGATTCAGACTTTCTGCTGCCACCTACGGTTTATCGGGTGCAGTGCAGCTATACTTGACCCTTCACTAAGCCCCGCCTCCCACTGCTACTCCGTCAAGTTGTCAGAGCTACAGCGGAACCCACGCTGCTACGAACTGCACTTCCTGAATCCATCTGATGTAATATTTGGAAACATTTCAGAGAGAAGCCCAGTATGCTCTGAAGTGGGCCGGACGAGTAAAACTAGTACATGATAACAAAACCTCTAATTTGTCCCTTTATTACAGTGTAAAGAGGTACATTCTGAAAAACTTCACAATGAATGATGAACAGCCTGTCCCGCTGATCTCTCGGCTACAAACAACAGATGTGTCCTCAGACCTGCCAACAACTCATCTATCTTCCCTGTTCCCAGTCTTCCTTGCGAGTTTGTGCTTTATTCACCATGATGAGTCTGATAGCGGTGTCGAATATGATGTTCCTTTAGCACTGTAAGGGGCTGTGAACACAATGAGCTGAGGATCTATCTAGGATGTCAAACGGATTCAGCGGTGGAAAGAGCTTAGACAGATAAAGACAGAAGTGTAAGCCTACAGATCACAGTGTAAACGTCAACATCCACATCACCAGGCAATCGAGACAGAAGACAATGCAATCAAGGAAGAACACTGTTCCTGTAGCCGGCCAGGTAAAAAGAAGAAAGAGCAGCAGCATGTGTATACATCCAGTATGCCTTCAGGAGCTAGACAAGCATAGATGTGCTAAAGTACTCTGCTAATGTTCCAATAGACTGTAGTTATGAGTGGACGTAGTTATCGTGGCTTCACCCGTTGGTCTGTTGACTACAGTTTTTAAGCCTGGAGTTCGACATTTGGGTCGTCGCAATCTTGGAATTTTTGCAGCCAGTGAAGGAAGTGACCGTATTTGGACTATGGAGGAGCGACGGGTGGATCTGATGAACACAAGCAGCAGAGTGGCACCAAGAGGAGCAACCTTTCTGGATCTTGATCTATCTGGATTCTGGTGTGAAGCTGTCTATTCATAATGCAAGGCCAACTTTGTAGAAAAGTGTTAAAGTCATCTTACTAGCTCAAAGCATTGGTAGCGTGGCAGAAGCGAGGTTGCTGCCCATAAGGAGTTGCCCCCTGATGGCCAGCAGAAAGAATGCAAGTTTAAGGCACTTCAGTATTGGTTTCACTTTCCAGAACCAGAGGTTGCTGCCTGGTAGTTCCACAGGTTTTTCCATAGAAACTTAACATTTTAGAAACATATCTCCTTCCAACCTCTCCAAGTATCTCTACTACACAACCATGACGTTTGAAAGCCACAAAACAAGCCTGAAAATGAAGGAAATCTGAAACGACTATGAGTCGGATAGTTGTCGGACCCTGGTCAGAGCTGGCCGTTGCCATGCTACGATTGGACAGTCTGCGTTCGAGGCTGGGACCTACTAAAAGGTCAACTGATCTCTCTGCAGTTCCAGTATAGGCAAAAAAACTCAAACATGCATGTATGTGTGTAAGACGTATGTGCAAGTACTATATGCATGTGAAGTGTGGGTTTAACATGCTGGAGTGTGTGCATGTTTGTATGTTTGTATGTTAAGACTCACTCAGAGTCCATCTCCCCTGGATCTCAGCCCGTGTCAATGAGTCCTCACAACAACACACACCCACACTTATTCAGTCCCAATTAGACCCCGGACGCCCTGTGAAACGAGGACTGGAACGGCAGCCAGTAATGGCCAGATCGTTATACTGTAGGAGGGAGGGAGGCAGCGAGAGCAGAGAGGCTCAGAGAGAAGGAAGGAGGGAGGTGGATTGGGGATAATGAGAGGTTACGCGAGGACAGACGAGGAGGGAGGTTAGGGGGAGTGCTGGTTGATTATGTTCATAGACACAAATGTGTATGGCAGAGCAAAAAAGAAGTGCATGTGCATTTCTATACGCAACGCAAACAACTGCTTGGGAGCATTTCCTTTGACATTTATTCCCTTCGTTAAAGTAAAAACCTGCAGCATATGCAGTATATAAAAATCACTACTCTATAGGTGGTAGAAGTAACTCAACACAATAGTGTTTTCCCTCCTTCCCCCAGATGCCCTCTGACTCTCTGAATCTCTCTCCCGTCCCCATCGCCATACTGCCCCGGCCATCTGTACACCTGTTATCACTTCCCCTCGTCTGCTCTGCAGTCACCTGAGCGTCCCCGTCCACCTGCTCACCTGCACCTCCTTCCCTCATCAGCCTCGGTTCATATAATGGGCGGCCCAGGTCCATTCATTCCCTGCCAAACCATTATCACGCTGTGCCGATGATGGTCTTTGCTGTGGAGCTTCTGTTGCCCCTTTACCTGGACCTGCTCGTCTGCCTGCTTACCTGAACCCGCCTTTATTCCTTCAGTAAGCCACAGAACTGACCCTGTCTGCCTGCTTTCATCTGCATTGCGGTCATGTCCCTTTTAACTGGATTCACCGCATCCTGACGCCTTTAAAGTCGGACGTCGGACTATCGATGTACATGTCAGTGTTGGTAGAATAATTTTAGAAATTAAACCAACCTTGCATTTTCAATGATAAAACATTTTGAGGGACTAGTTTCTCAGCAGCAGCGGAATTTTACTTTGCGTGTTAGTAGTAGTGCGTAAAAACGAAACCTAAGCGCCCTACAGTCGTGACAGCTAGTACTCGTAGCAGCGTTAAAAATTATTTTTTAATTATTCTACCAACACTGACATGTACATCGATAGTCCGACGTTATAATACATTTGTCTCGGGTGTTCTGCGGAGCAGTTAAAGCTGTTTTTAGAGACAGGCTGGATGTTACCGTTGACGTGCGCTAGCTCAACACCAGTTTAGCAACAGTCACTTGTGCAACTATAAGGACTGGACCAATTGTGCTGAAAACGGTCTCCACTGACCTATATCACCTCGGGTAAGTTGGAAATGAGGTCCTATGTCCAAAATTCCGAACTTTTCCTTTAACTCAAATCACACGCATAGACTGTACTGTTGATTCATGGACTACAGTTTTGAAGACTTGCGTTCGGCTTTTTGGCCATCTGACAGCTTGCCAACTGTTCACACACAATATAGAATGTATAGAACTTGTATATACATCTTCACTGAGTATTCTGTCTTCATATTATCATATAAAAACCTAGATATGCAAGATCTTTTGCATGAATACAGAGTTAAGACAGTCTTTAAATAATAGAGTCCTGATAGTCACAAAGCAATATGAAGTGGGCCATGGTGTCACTACCATCCGTATGAGCAATCGTGTGGTTAAGTGTGTTTTTGTGTTTATTTTGTACTTCAGACAAGACAGTAATTGTTAAGAGCCTCGTTGTCAAACAAAGTCAGAGAGTCGCATGCAGACGAGGGGGTTTTGTCATCAGTGAAACATAAAAAAATGTGACCATAACAAAAAGCAATATGGAAGGAAAATTGGAGGGAGGAAGGAAGGAAGGAAGGAAGCTGGTGAGGGTTCAACTGAAGTCCAAAAGGCTTAAGGCTGAAAGGAAGGGATGTGGAAGATGGGAGAGAAAAAGACTCGTGATGTGGAAAGAGGCAGCAGTGGGAAAACAAGGACAATGTCTGTGATTGTATCGTCTTTGTCACTGTGGCATTTTGGAGGACAGGGAGGCTGTGTGCCTGGATGTGTGTGTGTGTGTGTGTGTGTGTCTTCACATCCCCTTCCACTCAATTTGTGGAATTGATCCGCTCCCTAATAGTGAGCAAAACAAAAAGTCAGTCTAATCCAACCTCTATTTATAACACAGATGGAAGAGAGGAGGGGACTAGGGATATAATTCAACTGCAGAAGTGCTACAGCAGAATGCTATGAGGGAGTGATGAGAGAAAGAAAGAAAGAAAGAAAGAAAGAAAGAAAGAAAGAAAGAAAGAAAGAAAGAAAGAAAGAAAGATTCAGGAAGAGAGAGAAACGACGTGGAAACATGAAAAGAAAGGGATTATGAAATGAGAAATAAGAAAACAAACGTGGAGATTAAGAGCAATAGGAAGAGGAGAGAGCTGGTGGATGGAGGGAAAGAGAGAGAGAGAGAGAGATAAGGGGCTACAGATGGACAGCGGGAGGAATCAGAGCGGTGCACTTGTGTTTTTGGAGATGTTATTGAGTCTAATAAGAGCATGTTGTTGTGAGACAGGCCGAGGTGGCTCTTCTTATTCCCACTGGCCTCTTTTCTATCTCTCGCTCTGCTCCTTTTTTCTCCGTTACCTCGCCCACACTTAATCTGCTGAAGGAACGAAGAAGCATTCGGTCTGATTTGGGGAAGGGAAAGTTGACGCAGGAGGTGTTGAGCTAAAAATACAAAGGACTGCAGGGTGCAGGTGCTCGGCACATTGCAACAATCACAATAAGAACTAGCCAGCTACATCTAACTGCCTGACGAAGTGTGTTTTCTGTCGGTGTTGACAGCATTTTTTATGCGTTTGGAAATGTCTTTAAAGTGTTTACATTCATAATGGTAGTGCTAATTGTGATAGTGTACATGTGGTATATGAGAGCTATATGAGACGCTGTTTGCTTCTTTATCAGCTGGAAAGGTTGCTGATGTGATCTCTGTAGGCGTGTTGAGCTGTCAGGTGGGTGTTTGCCTGCTCGTGGGCAGTGAAGGTGGGGGGAAGTCACGGGAGCTATGGACTCCTGGATGAGGGGCGCAACATCTTCAAAAAAACTGAATTCCAGTTGCCTACGATATGATAAAGCTGTCAAAGATCACCAGGACCTGGATGGCTGAGAACCTCCACACACTTGATTGCCTCAATGTTCTGGCTGTAGAATGACGAGTCATCAGTATTGAGATTGGATCCCCTTGAGCATCGCTTTCGCTATGCGATTCAGACGGCTGCCAGGTTGCCGTCTCCTGGGAAAACGAAGGCTGGAGGGCCACTACAGTAAAATGTATATGACTCTATCCGTCTGCCTGCATCATCGCACTGAGATCAGGGTTTCTCGTTCAAATTGGATTGTTTTGGGGTAGAAGCCATTAACGCTGGCTAACGCTTGCAGTCAGAAAACGAACCAGGAGCTAGAAAGAAGCCAGAAACACACATCTACACCTATATATATATATATATATATATAATATGCACATGGATATCTACAATAATTGAAAGCTTTTCCGCCAGTGGTGCATCCAGATCTAATAATAGTGTCAAACAATGCGTCACAACAGTTGTTTGTGGCGGTTTGATAGCGTCACAATAGACTTGTTAGATGCATAAAAGCTTCAAAATGTAATCATCTTTCACAAAGCAGTATAATTGTTAATCATCTTCATATAATTATGCATACTTTAATCAGGGTGCTTTGAGGCTCACAGTGCATCGGGCCTGACACCCGAGAGAGAGAGAGACGCCTTCGAATGCACGGCATTGTACAAGATATCTTCTGTGTGAGGTGATTCTGATGTGTGTTCACTCCCCGGTGTGTGTGTTAATACGTACAAACATATGTTGGGATGAGGACAAACCTCAGGCAAAACAAGCTCTTTGTTTTATTTTCTTTACGTTCATTCTCGTATACCGAAGCACAGCTGCTTCCGACCGCTATTATAAAACCACACACACACACACACACACACGTTTGCGATGCAATCAGCATGGCCTTTGCCTTGATCCATTGTGCTCTAACGATTAAGCCTTCGCCCTGCTCGCTGGCCTGCAGGCCGGCTCTGCTGCTGTGCATCTCATCACATCTCATTCATCACCCGCGTCCGTCTCCACCTCCACTCCTCTATCACATCAGCCCGCCATTGACCCGCTATTGACCCGCTCCACACACACACACACACACACACACACACACACTCGTTGGAGATGGGCAATCACGCAGTACACTTTGTGGTTGTCAGCTTTTCTACTACAGTTCATGTTGCTCTCCACTTACTTGAGGGTTGTGACTGTTTGCTTTATTTTTTTATTAAAATGTAACCACTCCAACTAGCATTCCTATAACTCTACCAAGAATATTTCACAGATCATCTAAATGTAAAGTAGAAAATGTAGTTCGTTTAACTACTTTAATCCAAACAAGATCTGCAGATTTGGAGCATCAAAAATGTAAAAGTTTTCTTTGTACGCATTTTCTCCTGAATATGCAGCAGATAAGATTTACAGGGACGGTTTTGGTTTGGAGCAAGAAGAATATTTCATCACTTTTTCAATAAAGGTCTTAATGAGGAGGAAGCGTTGGCATATTTGGAGCAAAGGCTCATTCCAGAGTATATTTTACATATAAATTGGGGATGCATTCACACATTTGACTTGCTCATAGAAGATAAGCTGTTTTTCTAATAATTCCAATCCATCTTCATTTAAAATACAGGTCTCAGAAATACAAAAAAATATATATGAAGAAATGTATTCCTTCCATTACACTGTTACAATATTTTCACCACTCTGTAACCTTTCTGTTTAATTGGACCACTAGTACAAAGAGCTTCTGTGTATTTGCACACAGATGACAGTTCATCATTTGCTGTGAGCAATTTCCCTATTATTACAGCTTGGAACCTCTGCGTAAAAGGTCAATATTTATCTCCACCTCACACCCACACGTGCTTGTGCACACATACTCCCCGGCCTATCCATACTAATGGAAATTGAAATGGTAGAAAAATACACTAAGTTTAGCCTATATGGGAGAAATGAAAATGCTAATTTGGAGAATGTATGACATCCCTCAAGCTGCCTTATTCCCACTTGATTTGCCGTTTCGCCACAACGTGATTCAATATCTTTTTGTAATTATGACTGTGTCCACGCTCATTTGAACATATGGGAAGATGATATCTCATCAGGCTCCTGTTCTGTTTAAAAGTAATACATGCTCCTTAAACGCCGTGTCCTCTGCTGCAAGCCTTCATAGACAACATGTGGTGAGGTCAATCCCCGGCTTACCCTTGGCTGTTGAACATCAACAAGAAAAATATGAATGTAGACTTTATTATCCGAGGCCTTTTATCCGTCATCCTTCCTGCGACGCCCCCGAGATCGGTCAAGTGCGTATCGGCCGCTCCTCTCCGCTCCGTCATTGTTTGCTGACAGCACACATCATTTCCCATAAAATCAACAGCGGACGGAGACGCACATCACATGGGCCATCCCCGTGACTAATCACTCGGATGATAACTCGGTGGATAGCGAAGGGCCGCCGCGTCCCGTCGGGGGACCAGAGGGTGGCGTCTCCGAGGGCGACGGTGGGCGGTGTGCTAAACTGGAACACTCGACACAAGTTTAGGCCTAATCATCTCATTGTCTCCGTTCTGCTTGAAAGGATCAACAGCCATGCTAAGCTCCTCGGGGAACCAGCCCTCAGCTGCTCTCTGCCATCTTGCTTTGTCTTTCTTGTTGTTGTTTGTGATCGCGGAGCAGAGCCAATTCTTTTCACTGCCATTGTTTGCTTATTTGATTTAGTTCACCTTTCAGATGATCATTGTTTTTTTTTCTTGGTCTTAAGTGTTTTGTGCTGCTCTTGAGATGCTTTTATGAGAAATAAAACAGCCTTGACTGTCAGCCTGTCAGTATTCCCTGTCAGTAGTAATTCACGTCTGTTTTTGGGTAGATTTACTAAAGCAGTGGTGGGGAAAGTACACCAGTCAAAGTAATACTGCAATGTACAACTGGATGTAAAAGGCTCTGAATGTGAAGCAGCAGCGGTGGCCGTAAATAGAAGAGGAGGTATCATGTTCGTTTCCAGGTTCATACTTCTGAATATACTCGTATTTATTGTCTCCCTTTTAGTGCCTGTCTCTTAAAGCTTCCTCCATATATTCTAACGATCCTGCATGTGACATAGGAAGGAGAGTCGATGATGGATGGCTCGTTGAATCACATGATATCTGATCCATGTGTTTTGATTTGTGTCTTTGTATTGTCACTGAAAAAAGACAATAAAAACATTTGTCAAAACATGATATCTGATCTGGACGGCTCACAAAAACCTGACTGGGTTTTCTGTTTGTGAAGTTTAAGAGATTATGGTTCCCTACACTGAAATGAACGGTGAGTAATGGATCCCTCAAAGCTAACAATTGAAAGCCTAAAAAGCTGCACTATCCATGGACTATATAAGAACGTAGTCATCGTGACGTCACCCATTAGTTTGTGGACTACTGACAACTGGTGTGAAGCTGTTAATGTTAAGCTGTCATAATGTGAGGTAAAGGTAACGTGTTAAATAAATAGTGAATAGCAACGTTATGTTGTGGTAGTGACTGGCCAATCAGCAGGTAGCCCCGCCCCCTAAATCATCCCCTGCTTTCTGGTCTGTTGGACTCTAAATGGACCATAATGTACTAAATGAACATCATGCTGGATTGAAAATGACTTGAAACTAGAGATTGAGACCATAAACTCATGTTTACAATGTTTGCTGATGTAGTGGACATATTGACATAATTCACCATAATGTATGTTGACATGTATTTCCCTCGCTACGCTGTTGTTTTACTATGATCTGACGTGCGTTCCGCGTGACATGTTAATGTGTTAGCTCGTCCCAGTATTAGGGACGCTGTCTCTTTAAGGATGGCCTACCGGGTTTGTTGATATCGCGGGCAGCGCCATGTTGGTATATAACGGTTTTGAGTGACAAAATAAATGACACGCCGTTGCGTTGTCGACGTGAGAAATTGCTTCTTCTTGTCTTAAATCACAATTTCCACACTGGTGACCCCGACGTTTGTCTGCTGGACGCATTCCAGAGACACACCGAACAACTATGGCGACAAATGCTGTTTCTTTGAAACTCCCAGAGTTCTGGGAGTTTCAAAGTCGGCTTCTGCTTGGTTCGCGCAGACGGAGGCGCAGTTCGCGCTGCGTGAAATTAGCGTGGACACCACCAAATACTACTATGTAGTGTCAGCCCTCGGCAGTTCAACAGCAACGAGAGTGGTTGGTCTCCTGAAACATCCCCCTGCAGAGAATAAGTATACAGCACTCAAGGCTCACCTGTTGAAGACTTTTGAACTTTCTGATGCTGAGAGAGCTAGCCGGCTATTTTCTCTGCAAGGCTTGGGTGACAGCAAACCATCTGAACTTATGGACAGGATGTTGGATCTACTTGGGGAGCACAGGCCGGATTTCCTCTTCGTCCAGCTCTTCTTGCGTCAACTCCCTTCTCAGGTACGAGCTGCTTTGGCCAACACTGCCATCACCGACTGCCGTGCGCTGGCAGAGGAGGCTGACCGATTTTTTCTGGCTGTTCAACACCCTGGCATGGCTGCTGCTGCGCTCCACCCTGCTTATGCCATGGCAACCGACTCGACCCAAGCTTATCACACCGCCGCCCCACTCCCTGGTGACTCAGTGCTCACTGCTACAGCTTCACACCGGCAACGTTCTGACACAAGCCTGTGTTTTTACCACGCTAAATTCGGCTCCAGGGCCAAGCAATGCCGATCACCTTGCAGCTTCAGGGGGACAGGAAACACCAGGGCCGGCGCTCAGTAGTGGCCTTGAGTGTCGGCCGCACTGGCAGGCTGCTGTTCATCCAGGACACCATCTCCGGGCGCCGTTTCCTGTGTGACACCGGCGCGCAGCGGAGCATTCTGCCTGCATTGACACTGGACATCCTGGCGGGCGGATTTGGCCCCCCCCTGGAGGCTGCTAATGGCAGCCCCATACGCATTTATGGCACTCGACACGTTGAACTGTGTTTTGGCGGTCAGCGGTTTAGCTGGGACTTTATCACAGCCAAAGTGGCTGTCCCCCTCCTGGGGGCGGACTTTCTATGTGCTTATGGGCTGCTGGTGGATGTCAAAAACCGTCGCTTGATTGACGCCACCACGTTTTCTTCATACACCTGCGCTCTCAGTGGTGTGGACTCCATCAGACTGTCTAGCGTGCTCTCACAGGCTGACGAGTATTATCGCCTGCTCGCAGAGTTTCCAGCGCTCACAGAGCCCACCTTTTCGTCATCTACGGCCAAGCATGGAGTTGAGCACCACATCGCCACCACTGGCCCACCTGTCTACGCCCGGGCGCGACGACTAGACCCAGCCAAGCTGGCCATTGCCAGGGCTGAGTTTGACAGCATGGAGCGCCTGGGCATCATCCGCCGCTCCAGCAGCCCGTGGGCTTCGCCTCTCCACATGGTTCCCAAGCCGGCCGGCGGGTGGCGCCCCTGCGGCGATTACCGCAGACTTAATGATGCTACAACGCCGGATCGCTATCCAGTGCCACACATCCAGGATTTTTCAGCGCACCTGGCTGGCAAAAGTATCTTTTCTAAGGTGGACCTCGTCCGTGGATACCACCAGGTTCCTGTCCAACAGCTTGATGTGCCCAAAACAGCGGTGATCACCCCTTTTGGACTTTTCGAGGTCTTGAGAATGCCTTTCGGCCTTAAAAACGCCGCCCAGTCATTCCAGCGTCTCATGGACTCTGTGCTACGTGATCTGCCTTTCCTGTTTGTTTGCCTGGACGACATCCTCTTGGCCAGTACCTCCAAAACCGAACACCTGGCCCACCTGCGGATCCTCTTCGAGCGTCTCAGCCGGCACGGACTTATCATCAACCCAGCTAAGTGCCAGTTTGGGTTGACCACCATCGACTTCCTGGGACATAGAGTCACTAAGGACGGGGCCGTACCACTCCCGTCTAAGGTTGAGGCGATCTCGAACTTCCCACGGCCCGTCACAGTGAGGTCCCTGCAGGAGTTCCTGGGAATGGTAAACTTTTACCACCGCTTCATTCCCAGAGCTGCTGCAATCATGTGCCCCCTGCATGAGGCCTTGAAGGGGAAAAAACCAAAGCAACCGGTGGATTGGTCCTCGGAGAGAGACAAAGCATTCACAGATGCAAAGGCCGCTTTAGCCAAAGCGACGATGCTGGCACACCCATCGCCTGATGCGCCCATTGCCATCACGACAGACGCGTCGGACTATGCAGTTGGCGGTGTGCACGAGCAGTGGGTGGATGGTGCCTGGCAACCGCTGGCTTTCTTTAGCCGCCAGCTACGCCCACCTGAGCGTAAGTACAGCACGTTTGACCGGGAGCTGCTTGCGCTTCACCTTGCCATCCGACACTTCCGTTCACTGCTGGAGGGTCGACAGTTTACAGCTTTTGTCGACCACAAACCCCTAACATTCGCCATGGCTAAGGTGTCTGAGCCGTGGTCTGCCCGCCAACAGCGACAACTCTCTTACATCTCTGAGTTCACCATGGACATACAACACGTTGCGGGCAAAGCCAACCTAGTCGCCGACTGCCTCTCTCGCACCATTGTGGGGGCCGTCCACCTGGGGCTTGACTACGCCCACATGGCAGCCGATCAGGCCACTGACTTGGATGTACAGGCACTCAAGACTGCTACCACTGGGCTGCAGTTATCGGAGATCACTTTTGGCGATGGCAGCACCAGGCTGCTTTGTGACGTCTCCACTGGACAGCCACGGCCCATCGTTCCCACAGCATGGAGACGACGTGTTTTTGATGCTGTGTGCAGCCTTTCCCACCCGGGTAGAAAACCGTCCCAGAGGTTGGTGGCAGCCAAGTTTGTCTGGCATGGCCTCAAGAAGGATGTGCGGGACTGGGCAGACTCTTGTGTGGAGTGTCAGCGTGCGAAAATTCACCGCCACACCAAAGCTCCCCTGGCGCACTTTCCGGTGCCGGAGCGAAGATTCGACCATGTTAATGTTGATCTGGTGGGTCCCCTTCCTTCCTCCCTGGGTTTCACTTACCTCCTCACCATGGTGGATAGGACCACTCGATGGCCGGAGGCTGTCCCATTGACATCAGGGACGACTGCTGAGATAGCTCGGGCATTCATCGGGACCTGGGTTGCCCGGTTTGGCACCCCATCTGACCTGTCTTTGGACCGGGGCTCACAGTTTACCTCTGAGCTCTGGAACGCCATTGCGAACGGTCTGGGTGTGAAACTTCACCGCACCACTGCATATCACCCCCAGGCTAACGGACTCTGTGAGCATTTTCATCGTGCTATGAAGGCCTCTCTTCGGGCCAGCCTAAAGGACAGTGGCTGGGTTGACAGGCTCCCTTGGGTCATGCTGGGTCTGAGGACTGCCCCTAAGGAGGACCTACAGTCCTCATCAGCGGAGCTGGTGTATGGCCAGCCATTGCGGGTTCCAGGGGATTTCGTTCCGGACTTTACAATTCCCTGGTCCTCAGCCCATCAGCGGACGGTGCTTCAGGATAAGGCTAGGCTTTTTGCGCCTGTACCCACTTCACAGCACAGCCTCCCACAATCCTACACTCCCCCACGTTTGCCAGCAGCGGAATACGTTTTCATCCGTCATGACGCACACCGGGGGCCGCTACAGCCTCCTTACGACGGCCCGTTCCGTGTTTTGGAGACAGGGGAAAAACAGTTTGTGGTAGACATTGGCGGTAGGGCAGAACGCATTTCCGTGGACCGCCTTAAGCCGGCTCATCTGGATGTGGACAAACCTGTGGGGCTAGCCCAGCCTCCGAAACGGGGGCGCCCTCCAGTTCGGCCCAAGTCCCTGAGGCGGGCGCCTAGGTTTTCCCCACACGACGACCCTCCCTCCCACCTCAATGCCTCAGAGACGCCACCGCCGTGCGCTGGTAACTCAACCCACGCTCCAGTGCAGAGGAGTCGTTGTGGCCGAATTGTTCGCCCACCTCAGCGCTGACGTAATTGTTTCTCTGTTATAGTGAATTCTGGGGGGACGTGTGTAGTGGACATATTGACATAATTCACCATAATGTATGTTGACATGTATTTCCCTCGCTACGCTGTTGTTTTACTATGATCTGACGTGCGTTCCGCGTGACATGTTAATGTGTTAGCTCGTCCCAGTATTAGGGACGCTGTCTCTTTAAGGATGGCCTACCGGGTTTGTTGATATCGCGGGCAGCGCCATGTTGGTATATAACGGTTTTGAGTGACAAAATAAATGACACGCCGTTGCGTTATCGACGTGAGAAATTGCTTCTTCTTGTCTTAAATCACAATATCCACACTGACATAATACATCAAGAGAGAAGTAGAGTTCTGTACAATCAGACTTCTTTTTTTAACTAGAGGAGTCGCCCCCTGATGGCCAGCAGAGAGGATCATGATATCTTTCCATTAACACCATGAATAATATTAAACTTGTACTTGCATGGTGCAGTTTAATCAGAAGAAAAGTGGGATTGAACCCATCAGTCATGTTGGGGATGCTGACCTGCTACACTGCTGTTCCTTTCGTTGGACATTTCAACAGCAGAACAACACAAATCAGTGCTTGCCCTGCGATGCCTCCGTGAGTAAGCCTCTGCCTTACAGCACCAGCTTGCGTCTGTGTGGAAGCATTTACCATCTGTCCATAATCTAGCATAGGATGTCAAGGATTTGTTGAGGCTTTGCATGTATATTGTGGACACTGTCCCCAGCTGCCTCCGTGGTGCAGTACAAGAATACATTTTGTTGTCATTCAGCGCCCGTTCTACGTGTCCGTCGACAAAATAACTTGGAAAGCAAGTGATAGGAATATTACCCATATAGCACGTTCTCTCCATGGAGCTGATAGTGTGATTATACGTTTTTTAAGCACCTTGCTGCATATAATTTGCATATTTTAAAGAGATATATGAAGGAGGTGGCTTACTGTGTTTTTTCCTCTAAGCTTTAAAACACATTGGGTCGGCATGTGAATCCTGAGGCCAGCTTCTGTGGGCCGTGCATGCTAAACTTTTGTTGTGGTAGAAACACAACCAGGCCAGAGGCAGAGAGAGAGAGAGAGAGAGAGAGAGAGAGAGAGAGAGAGCGAGGAAATGCCTGAGACAGGAAGGGAGAGAGGGGGGAGCGTGTCGGCCCTGAGGGCCTCAGTCCTATCTGTCAGCGTGCCACAACGTTGGCCCTGTAACCGATCCACGGACACGGAGTCTGCAGGTCGGTGGTGACAGCCCGCCTGGTGTGCGTGTTGGTGTCGCATGGCGGTGCGGGTACGTCACTGCATCTGCATTCTGTCTGCCGCCGAGGCCAGCGGCTGTCACTCTTCACCTCCTGACGCAGAACGCAGAGATGCGCGCGTGGTCATAATCCGCCGACGACATGACACTCAGGTGAAGACGTGACGAAGGGCATCGTGGGGTTGGAGACGCACGACGGCAATATGTTGCCACGGCAACAGTCAATGAGACTTTGTCCACGTGAGAGTTGCCGAGAGAAGAAAGGAGAGGTAGGAACGAGTCGGAGGGAAGCAGTTGCCATGGCGACTCTCCATTGCAGCTGCATGTAAATTTCCCTCTCCCCCGTGTGAGTGTGTCTGCTTGACTTTAGCTTTGCCTGTGTGTTAAGTATGAAGTGAGTGTCATACCCTGGTGTATCACTGGTGGTTTGGGTTTGTGTGTTCCGTGTGAAACAGAAAGTTTTTCAAATATACCTTAATATCTGTGTGTGTGTGTGTGTGTGTGTGTGTGTGTGTGTGTGTGTGTGTGTGTGTGTGTAAATGTAAAAGCAAGTTTCAGAGGGAGCCAGACACCCTCCATCTATTTTCCCTTCTAACAGATGCTGTAGTGATTATTTATGTGGTCGTTCTGCACTACTACTCTTTCATATCCCCAGGCCCACATACACACACACACACACACACACACACAAGCCAACAGGCGCTGTCACTGTGCCACACTGCCATGTCTTGTGTGCCATATGCTGCTGTAGGCTCCCGGCAGGAGCAGGAGCATCGTTGCTCTCCATCAGCATGGGAGGACCAGTTCAAAGGCCAACTAGGGCCCATCAGGGAGCCTGCTGTATGCTCGCAGTGCCGTAGTAGCAGGCATATGTGAAAGCATCTGACACTGGCTCTGAAATGTCCTGCGTGCGTTTTTTAAAGAACCACGCCAGAAAGCATCATCAAAGTCTTGATGAATGCGGATGCAGCTCCCCCAATATATTCATATTTGCAGGGTAGTTGATATGATGTTTAGTAATAGTTGTTTCCAAGTGATTTCACTTTTTTGAATCATAATTATAAAAAGAAAAATGTGCAGGGAAAAAAAATGCCCCTAAAATGCAAAATAACTCTGTTATATCAAGAAAAGTGAAACTGCTTCCCAGAGGACTGAACAGTCTGTAGCTGCGTCCCAATCCGGCAGCCGCATCATCAAAGATGCCTTCAAATGCAGCCCAGCAATTTGGGATTCAGAGGATCCAACTGATGGCTCCTTCAAGCCCAACTTACTGATTTTAATCAACACGGCAACTGCCAGTGGAAATATATCATGTAGCGTATCCTCCAACATAATATAAAACAAAGGGAATAAAATATGATTCCATACAATATTCGTTACATCTTCTATGCCTTTTCTGGACAACCTCATGGTTGCTAGGCAGCAGGAGCGGCAAAGGTGACACAGACAGGACATCCCCTGTAGACCAGAACGTCTCGGTTCGACCTTCATGGTCTTCAAAGGACTTGGTCGATGTGGACCGTGAAGGTCAAGTCCTCTGAAGGATGGACGCTGAATTCTGTCTCACAAGAACAAACCCAGGACTCAAATTTTGTGTCAGGATTTCCAGTGATAGAAAAGAACATTTTCACATGCAACTTTTTCGTTATCTTTTCCATTTTTTTTTACTTCAAGGCACGATCCAATAATTTGTGCGAGTGCAAAAAGAATTACAGCATCCAAGAAAGCGGTGTTTTCTCGAGGTTCCCCACAGGGTAAGTGACCTAGAAAGAGGTTGATATAGCTGTCTCTGCAGCTCAGGGTGAGTTGTGATTCCCATTTATGGGAGTCCCAAGTTTCCACATGCAAAATAAAATGAAGAAATTATGGAAATTCAAAGCAGACATGATATATCAAGAAGCAGTGACCTTTTATTATCTGTTGGTTGCACACAGGATGTTTTCCAGACATCAGCAGGCTTGGCTTTAATATAACTCCCCGTGTTTCTGTTTTACCTGTAAATTGCACTGGTGTTGCTGCGTGTGTGTTGTGGTCCCTGACTGCCTTCTTCACACAGTGTTAAATCATCTTTTCTTTGCAGTGCTGAGCTCTGACACCAACACGCTGTGCTCTCGCAGCAAAAGAAGTCTTTTGTCCTCACATTTAATTCTCAGTTTTAACTAATTACCTGCGCCTGCCCTCCGTTTCCCTGCTTCGATTTACTAAATCACCTCGCACTGGTGGAATCAATTGCACATAACCCTCATTCACTGTGGGATTGCAACAGTGCTGCTCAATCTGGGCTTCGGTCTGAAACAGGCTGTCAGAGGCTGGCTCTAATACGCTACGCTACCTGGTGATTGTCTTCAAAGATTATTGCTTTAATCACCAGGAAACATTTGATTAGATTCTTGGAGTGGCGTTTTTTTAAAACCTAACTGCTGAAATCTGCTGAAAGCTGCAGGAATCAGAGCAGGTTGCGTGCTCTGATATTGGACTGTGATCTCATCCAACCGAACAATTTGCCGTTTGTTCACTATATTATGGTGGAACACAATATGTGATCAAAGATGAGTTGTAAATACAGTTATTGACTTTTTTTTGTGTGTGTAGATATCCGAGACCGCAGGAAGAAGCCGGTGATGCTGTTCATCCATGGAGGCTCCTACATGGAGGGCACCGGCAACATGTTTGACGCCAGCGTCCTGGCCGCCTACGGCAACGTCATCGTGGTGACCATGAACTACCGGCTCGGCGTGCTCGGTAAGTCACTTGAAAAACACACAATCATCTGCGTACGTGTGCAAGCGGATTCCTCTCAGCAGACTTGTTGATTAAGTCAATGGATGACTTCAATATAACTCATTAATGTGATGGAGACGAGTGCAGGCGTTGATCGTGAGCGCTCACTTTCTGATGGATTTCCTGATTGATTATTTCAGTCCAAACACTGATCACGTGTTCCTTTAAATGAAGGGGCCATGGAAGAATTTTCCGTGTGTCACTAATATTTATAATCAGCTTCTTGTGCCTGTGAATAAACTCCACATTGCCTGTAATTGAAAAAATAATGTTTAGAAATGCTCACGGATAAGCAGAAAAATGACGTTCTAATAATGACTTCTCATCACCACGCATGTGATTAAGTGAATATATACCTCATCAAGTAACCGGATGAGAATGTATATATTTCAAGCAGTGACAGACTCTATTTCTTTCTATATGAGGGGCAATATTTGCAGTCTTTGTACAGCACTTGAATCAATGTATGATCTTGCACCACCTTTGACCTTCTCAGCATGTGGCCCCTCACTCGATGATTTATTTGGCTGCCGAGGCCTGCGTACGGTCTCCGGTCGGTGTCTCGGCCTTTGTGAGAGAGACAGGAGCGAGCGTGCAAATCAGATACAAATCTGGCATTTTTACTAACACAGAAATGCACCTCACAATTCTTCATTTTAACGGCGTGCCCCCCGCCCAGCTCCTGCAACCTCCAGACGTCTATTTCACAGCTGCGTAATTCATTCCACAAAGAGCGAGGATTGTAAAAATGAAAATGCCTTTATAGAGTATTGTGGGTGGAGAGGGCACGGCTGTGATGCACTTTTGAGCCGGTTCTACCGGCACAGTGAAGGTGAGGGATTTGGAAAGTAGTTAAAGTTGGCTTTACAGACTGAGAGCAGTGAGTAAACTATTACCCATCGACTCGGGTCGCTCTGAGATTCTGCCGTCGCCGGGTTTGAGTATCATCTGTCACCTCGGCTCTCCAGCACCAGCTCGTCATCCTTTTCCTGAAAATACTCCTCGTCGGTCTCGCTCCGCTGAGGCCGAGTCGTTTAGCTCGGAGAGGAGGAACATGCCTCTGAGGAGGCAGGTGCTAACTAAAGGAAAGTAAGTGCATTAGATATTTCATTAGCTGAAGAGAGAGGAGGCTGCTGGAAGCTGTTTGGAAATCGGCTGCCTCTAATTTGTTTTGTTTCTTTTTTTAAAGGATGTTTTCTTGTTGTTTTTTCGGAGCACTTACACGGCCTTTACAATAATGACAATTTTTTTTTCATTTGCCTGCAGTTACCTAAAGTGTTTGAACTCTGAAACGCAATCTAAATGATCAGAGATCCTTAAAGCTGCCAGGAAAGCAGTGGTTGACAGGAGACTTTCTTTGCTTTTATCTTCCAGTTCAGTGTCGTGGTAAAGTTTAAGGAGTTAAAGGATCTTTTTTGTCTTTATTTTTCATCAATCTGGGTCTTACTCTTGGAGATGGTGATCTCAACAATTGCTTTGATCTGGAAACGGAGCAACTCAAAAGAAAGTAGAGATTTTAAAGCTGCCGTAGGTTAACACGACACAGAAGCATCTGAGAGGTCATCCTGGTGGACGGTTTGGAGAAGGGCGGGCACTTCCAAAAAAGATGTGGGAGGTGAATCTGTCTATCAAACTCTGAGAACATCTGTTCCATGTAGAAAAGCCTTCAGTGGCGTTCTTTGCTCTTCTACCAATGAAGATATACTTTCCAGTTCTGATGTAATGATGCTGCCCAACTAAACCACACCTGTACCCCCCCACCCCCCACACACACACACACTTGAAGCCTGATAAGATGGATCTCCGTGCGATATACAATACCACGATTCTCCCATGATCTTGTGAGATATGAGACTCCAGCTGCTGTGGAAGGTAATGTGTCTTGTATATGTTGATGTTTTCTTTTCATCCCAACAGAAATCAATAAATGAAATGCTCCAGTATGCCGTGGCGGGACGTTAAGAAGCTTTACATTGATAATGATGGTTTTGTTGAAGTGGCCTCGGAGGGGACGCTCTTCCAGTGTTGCCAACTTGGCAACTTTCTCTCTAGATTTAGCAACTTTCGGAGCTAGTGCTGCTAGCTACTTTCATTGGAAAGTTGGCAACACTGGACCGGGTTGTTTCTTGGTTGGATGATCTGTTTTTAATGTTGCGTAGTCTTGCTCCAACCTTACCCTCCCAATCTTTAAACAAAATCCAAGGTGAGCCAGACTTATCTGGAATAGAAAACATCCCCGTGGAATGAGGGAATTATAATCTTTGTTTTTGAACTTCCAAACTAAGTGGTTTCAATATTCCTTCTAAACTGTTGGCTTGCTTCCAACCTGCCAGACTGCTTGGGTTTCGTTCCCGTTCAAATTCATTATAGCTTCCGGAAGTTATGGAGATGTTCCATATGGAGGAGTGACTTTTGTGAGTGCAGAGTTATCATGACAAAAATAACTAATATCAAACTAGAGTTTTCATTTGATGCAGAAAAACTGACTGAATTTGCTTGATTTATTGTCTGATCTGGTGGTAATCTAATCCATTTGACAGTTGACAGTTCCTAATTAAAACAAAAAGGGCTTCATAACAAGACAAAGTCTTATTGCACAACTCAGTCATTTAGTAAACTGTTTGTCTTTTTCATGGAGTTCTTTTATCCCGGCTTAAGTTTAGTATGTAGAGCTTTAGATGGCTAAAAATAATCCCGATCAGAGGGAATCCAAGTGAGTGGATTACTAATAGAAGTTTAGTTTTCAAAGATGATCAAAATGAGTCAAAAGTATCAGCGGGTCCTCTAAGGATTTTACTGACTGATCAAACTAAGAAAAGAGATAATGTTGAAATATTAGTTTCTTTCATGTTACGATGTCTTTGTACGAGGTGTTCATGGTCTCTTGTGAATTTGTCCATTCCTCCCCAGGATTTGAACATGTCTCCCTCTTGCATCAAGGAGAAATCAGATTGGGAGGGAGACTTTTATCATTTGTATGCAAAGACAACACCTGCAGCTCTCTCGCAATATGAAAGCCATCCAGTGCAATTTGGCTGTGATTGGGAGAAATGTGAGCAGCGTGCTTCTATACGTGATGGGTGGCATTTTACTTTGACGGAGGGAGAGGGACACAGAGATGCCGGTATGGGTGGGGGGGTTAAAAATGAGCATTTGTGTTTTTTTCAAGGTGGCGTGCATCGAGCATGGGCTGCCGCGTGCATTCGTGCATATCAATGTCTGCTCTGTGGATACGCTGCGAGGGCTCCCACTGTGTTTGTGTTCTTGCTTTAGCAGGCGGACATGCTGATTTGGAAGGGCAACGAAGGAATTATTGATACAGGAGCTACATGTGGTCATGTGAAATGCAAACTCAATACGCGAGCCTGCCAGACAGAAATGTTTATCTTCAATCTCTCAAGGGTCGGACCCTCCTGCACACACCGGATGTTAGTCAGTTGTGGTCTTTCACAGCTTCAGTCAGTCCAAAGGTTTACTAAGCCGACCGCAAGTCAGTGTGAGGTTTGCAAAGTTCTGCATCGCCATATGTTTTTGATTTAGCACGGTATTTAATAATCATGTAAGTGATTACAGCTGGTGGTGATTTAAATGCACTGCTGCTAATTAAAACGTAGAGCTGGTCTTTTAGAACATGTCTTGCCCGCACTGTCTCTGGGAAGCAACAGTTTGTAAACTGAAGAAGTTCTCTACCACAGGACTTCTGGTCATTTAAAAATGTTTTTTCAGAACTGAACTATATGCACAGAAATACTTGTAAAGTATTCCATAGCTTAAAATCTGCCACCTCGAAAAGCAGAACCAGCAAAAAAGATAAAAGGCAGGACTAGGTGTCCTTAAAGTGATGGTTCGGAGTAAAATGCACCCTAGGTAATTTCCACCATGACATCCTGCCAAATACCCCCTCAGAAGCATTTTTAGCGATGGTCAACATTGGTCAAGATAGGGCTATGGTACATTGGCGCGATGGTACATCTTGTATATCTCGTAAATTACCCCACTAATAATGCATGGAATGTTACCAAACTTCTGCAGTAGTACACATAGGGTCTGTACTCACAAAACGAGGCATTTGAAAGTTTGTAAGTACACCAGGAGTTTATTTAAAAGAACACTTGCCTGATAGCTTCTATCCTCTAGTGCTAACGCTACTGCTGCGCAGACGCCACTTCTGTGTTTGCCAAGCTGTTTCCGTGACGCGAGTTTCACGCGAGAGTATGAAAAAGTTTTGCTGAATTTTTATAAATGCTTCTATTATCAGGTCAACACATTTTTATAAATGCTTGTATTATCAGGTCAACAAGTGTTGACAAGCCATTCAGCTGATAGCCCTATCTTGACCAATGTTGACCATCGCTAAAAATGCTTCTGAGGAGGTATTTGAATGGATGTCATGGTGGAAATTACCTAGGGTGCATTTTACTCCGAACCATCACTTTAAGGTAATTACAATAGCGGTACCCTCAAGGTGATACCGATACCAGTAGAGTACCTTCTTCACACCCATCACGTAAATGGGAGCATGCATTTGCAGAAACCACTGCATTGGTTGTATAGTTCGTAGCTGCTGTGGTCGGGGGCCAATCGGATGCCACATTCCATCAAAGAACGCTCGTGGTGATTGGCTGCAAAAAAACATGCAAATACTTCTTTTTGTAGATGTGGTTACAGAAAGGATCCGGTATCTGGGTTTGACTGGAAAGGTTAGACTACTGTGTTGTTTGGGTTGGACACCCAGCCTCGGGCAGAGGTGGGAGGATGTGTGTGAAGCAAGTTGCTTGAAGTGGTGATGGAAGCCCAGACCTTTTACTTTAACTTACTAACCAGTGAACCACGAAGTGATTGTTTTGTACAGTAGACCACCACTAAAGGACCTGGTGTTGGGATTCCAGTTGGATTGCCTCCTCACTTTGTTAATTGAGGTGGCCAAATGAAATGAATGTGATGGATAGATCATACAGTAGTTACTCTGTATGCTTTGTTGGACACACCTCCAAGCATTGTCTCTGCTCGGCTTCTTTTCTTGCTTTAATTAATCGTGAAACAGTATTTAGAACTCAAAGCCTTCAGGGTTATATTCAGTCACTGTTGAATATTCTGCACTCTCTCAGCCAACCTCCTCCTCCTCGACAGCGCTCGTATGTTTGTTCATACATCCATGTATCCGAAGAATTCGGGCACATGAAGACAGGAACGGCAGTAATTTCTGGTCTGGGAAAGGAATTCGACCTTTTCAATCTTTTTTTTTCCCAACCAGCTGATTGAGCGACGTGATCTTTTCTCATCCCATTTCCACTGACAGCCATATTTAACTGCCACCTCTTGAGCCCTAACCACCGTGGAATCATTCATATAGCGGCGGCACATAGCATATAAATGGAAATGCACCTGTCTGACGGCACGCGGAAGACTTTCTCGAGCAGCAGACGCGGCTCGAGTGGCATCGGGGGGGTGGAGGGAGGCGGAAGAAGCAGCGCCGTCTCTGCAGGGAATTCTGTCGAGTTCAATATATAATGAAAAGCTTCGTCGGGCCACTGAGTGCTTGACCTTGCCTCGGCTGCCTTAGCGACAGACATGCTAACCGTACATACGTCACCTCCACCCCAATGAGCTTTTTATATCCCCCCTCCCACCGCCAATGCGAGAGTCGGGGAGGGAGAACAAGATCAGGAGAGAGAGAGAGAGAGAGAGAGAGAGAGAGAGAGAGATGAAAGTGAGACGATGCATTCATTCAGACATTAACAATGATGATGAGAGCAGAGAGGTGGAACGGCGAGGTACAAAGCTTGGAGCATTTTTCTGGAGCTGCAACGCTTCTGTCAACGTACTGTATGCAGCATGAGCTGTGTGTGTGCACGCTGTAGCCAAGACACACACACACACACACACACACACACACACAGTAGGGCGGGAGATTTTGAGAGATGAGAGGAGTGACAGTGGGAGAGAGACAAGAGGGCAGAGAGCCGGAGGAGGGGGAGGAGAGTGAGGGGGAGATAGAGGGACTGCATTTGCCTGTGATGCTAAAAATAAAACCTGCAGCCACTTTTTGAGTGTGCACTAGAGCAGACATTTATCTAGAGCATGATTATATATATATATATATATATATATATATATATATATATATATATGCACGCAGCAGATACGGCATCATTATCACTCCACGAAATAAAGAAAGGCTCAAACGGGACGATGCCTCCTTAAATGATTCCGTCTCACTGTGTAAAACTTGGGATTTGCTGTTCAGGGACTGAGGAGTAAAAACACTTTTGCAGGGTCTCCTGTGTGTGCGGTCCCACAACCAGACAGCGCTGTGAAACGGGACCTTATGGGACTGGAAGATATTAAGACACACACCTCTCCCAAACACACACACACACTGCTCTCAGTCTCCATAGCAACCTCTGGCAGAACTGATGAGCAAAGTCCTCTTGACTCCATGCGAGGGGAGAAAAAAGGGGACTGTGGTGTGCTGAGTGTGTTGTGTTTGTGTGTGTGTGTGTGTGTGTGTGTTGGGTGGTACAGTGTGTGACTTTGAGAGAGAGAACAGGCCGGTCAACTATTTTCTGAGAGGGGGATTAACACCTCAGCAGGCCTGCGTCACACACTCACAGACGGACACACACTCCCAGGTGGGACGCCCTCCTGCACCAACACACACACACATTCCCTCCCATCCCTCCCCAGACCTCCGTTCGTCCCCGGCCTTGACACTCTCACCTGACATGTCTGTACTTTCTTCCTCTATTATCTCCTCAACTAGTTCCCCAACCTCTCATCGCCTTCTCCTGTGTGCTGATTCACACCTTTCATTCTGTGTGCTGCAACACCACTGTCAGTGTTGGCCTCATTTCTACTGCCAAAGTATTCACCATTAATGGGAAATACAAATATACACTGTAAGAAAAAACTTGTAACAAGTCACCCTACATCAAATTCTAAGGGGAAAGACACGCAACATGAAAGGTAACGGGAGGATGTGATAACTGGCGTCAACAAACAGCCAGCTGGATATAAAATAAAACATTCCAGAATTCAACTTTCACAAATGAGTTAGAGTTAATAAAAGCCACAGGGTGTTGTATCTCAATGTGACAGGACAGAAGCAGCTCATAGGGCAGAACAAGCCTTGTAGTCAGAGTATAAACTCTAACGTAAGGCTGTGATATATTTGGAATAGACGTCCAGTGTATTAAAGTTGACATAAAGGAAAATAATGAGTAGGTAGTTTGTTCCTCCTTGTTTATCTGTCTTCCACATCCTCTCCCTTCAGCTCTCTCTCTCTCCCACGTTTGTTGCTCATCTTCTCTTCCATTTAATCTTCATCCACCTCCCTCCACACCACTTCCTGTGGACACTCGGTAAATTATGAGGCAGATTATGCTGATGTATGTTTCACATGTCAAACAATCAGCTTTGTAAGTGAGGAAGCATGGGCCGGTAATAGCCAGGGATGGATCATCATTACAGAGGGATGACAGCCGTTTGAATGTTCGCGGCGCTACAGGGGAAAATGTTTGGGGAGCCAGAAGAGCATCTCATGAAGACGGGCTGTTAGTAAGTGTACATATGAAGCAGTCAGACACATACTTTCTAAACAACATATGGCACCATTGCTATGTAATTAATGTTCTACTGCACTGCAATTAGATTCCTTCCATTCTTAATAATCCTGAGAGCAGATGTGATGTTGATGCTGTCACTTGTTGGTTGTGTGTAAGGAAGGAGGAGGAGCTGCAGGCTTCATTACATCCTAGTCTGACTAAGCTGCTGCCGGTGTGTTTCCTAAACCGTCTAGAGCTGGTCAGGGTGCTGAAACTATAAGAAAATCCATCCATCCATCCATTGTCTACCACTTATCCTGTATTCAGGGTCGTGGGGGGCTGGAGCCGATCCCAGTGTCATTGGCGAAGGCAGGGTATACCCTGGACAGGACGCCAGTCTATCACAGGGCTGACATGTAGAGACACGCTCACATTCACACCTACGGGCAATTTAGAGTCATCAATGAACCTATCCCCATCCTGCATGTCTTTGGACTGTGGGAGGAAGCCGGAGAACCCGGAGAGAACCCACGAGGAGAACATGCAAACTCCACACAGTAGGAACCCGGGGAGTGCTACCCACTACACCACTGTGCAGCCCATATAAGAAAATGAATAAAGTAATGGCATAGTGTCTGCATTAGATTCAATTAAAAGCTGCCGACCAATTATATTAGCCCTAAAGGCAGCTCCCATGGTGAAGACGGCATATAAATTAAGTAGTGTTGGCCGATAAGTTAATATGCATTTATTTATTTTGTTCAGGTCATTATAAAACTACACAATGTACTGCCAGTTGGCGGGTTAGTTGGCAGACAAATGCATTGAACTAAGAAAGTAACTGAATGATGGTGTGTTCCAATACCTATACAATTAGAATGCCAGAAAGGTATTTAGTTTCTCCCAATGCAGAGTATGTCATATATATTCTGGGCAGTAGATTATTCTATGATGAGGAGTCCTATGTTGTTCTGGTTGTGATGTTCTTGTTACATGGTGGTCATATGTTGTGGCAACTATATCATAGTGTGTGTCATGTCATATCAATATTTGAGACACATTTCTCCAGGGACAAATTTTGTATTGAAAATGCAGTAAACTGTAAAATAACCAGGCTTCCATCTGCCTGTCGGCATGCTTCTTTGTTTATTCTAAGAGCAAGAGGGTTAAAGTTCAAAGTGCAACATTATGATGTATGCATACTTAATGTGACATTAAATACCAGCGATGTATTGATACCGAAGCCTTGGGTCTCAGCCGATCCCATGTTCATGTTAAATTAATAAACTGTATGCCTCACTGTGTGGAAGTAACTGGAATCATTCTTTTATGTCAAAGGCAACATCAGGCTTGACTTAAACATGACTTTCCTTACTTTATAAAACAACATTTATACATAGGCATAAAGGTTCTGAATTGTTATTTATTAAAATAATGGTCTCGATACCAGATTGGGCTTTTGTTACCAACACCAGATCAGCTATTTGAGTCAGTATCAGGCAGATCTGGGTATTGGTGCACTTGAACTTTGTAAAGTGCTCAATTTGGAATACATATTTACTAAAAAATCTCAACGAGGCATAACAAATTAGCAGAGGGAGTTTGGCATCTCCAGGATTCAGCAGCCAGGGTCCAGAACAACAATGTAGTTGAGGCAAGTATTTGGGCTTTTCAGTCAAAGCAATCTATTGGCTATCAGCGGGATTCCTGCCCACCAAGGTATAACCCGGGTCCAGGGCAGCTCTAGATTCAGCACCCTGGACATCAGCTCTTACATTACTCATCATTTAATGGCTGTAACTGGTTCTGAAAAGTGCCTTAAACTGGCATTCTCTCTACTGGCCATCAGGAGGCGACTCCTCTGGCTGCATAAGTCAGACTGCATGGAAGTCTGAGAAAATTACCCTACTTCTCCTTGATTTATTATCTCAGTAAACATTTTAATCATGAATTCATGGTCTTAATTGCTATTTCAAGTCTTCATTTAGTAAATTATGGTCCATTTAGAATCAGACAGACAATAAAGCATGGGGTCATTTAGGGCGGGGCTACCTTGTGATATATAGGTCCTGCGGTCTAGCTGCCGTCGCTACCAATGCAATTAGCTACAAAGATTATTTTAGCACTTATCTTTAAAGTTGACCTTGAAGCTAACTTTGTTAACAGCTTCACACCAGAAGCCAGATGGATCCTCTCCGTGCCAGTCAACTCCCGTTGGTTCCTAGAAACATTAAATCATTCTGGAGCTCCGCTTGTTGGACCCTTGGTCCTTTTTCCCTTGGAGGAGGCTCTGTGCTGGGTCACAGCGGGGCACCACGACCCATCTACCCATCCTCACATGCACCTCCACAATCTCTCCACCCTGCCATCACCACTGCATTAACCCATCCAACCTGGCTAACACAGCACCTGGGGCCAGGAGAGAGAGAGAGAGAGAGAGAGAGAGAGTGAGAGAGAGAGAGAGAGAGAGAGAGAGAGAGAGACTCTGAAAACCACACAGGCAATATGGATGGTAATAACAGTCATTTGCATTACAGGGAGGGTGAGGTCAAGGACAGGACTGCCTGGTGTCGACAACATGGTTGGCCAGGGCGCCTGTGATTGACAGGAGGGAAAGCATCATAATGTCAGAGGCGATAGGGCACACGCACAGAGATGCATGTACACACACACACACACACACACACACACACACACACACACACACATAATAAAATGAGACAGCACCGGGCCGAGTGAGAGTCAGTTGGACAAAGGAAAAAGCGAGGACAGTAGTGAACCAAATGGAGTTCACTCATCCGTGCAGTTCACTCTTCTCCACACACACACACACACACACACACACACACACACACACACACTTAAAACGCACACATGCCAAACACAAGCTGGCCGTAGTAACTCACTGGCCGAGGAACAGATGCTGTGAGCAGCGTGAAAGCCAGTCTACACCTGCTCTCCTCTTCGGCCCAGAGAGCCACAGCTCCTGCCTCCCCTCCTTCCCCAGCCAGGCCACCTCTCAGCTGGCAACTTCCCGAGCCACGCCCCTCCCCCCACGTCTCTCCTCACACACTCAGAAATATAAACGTAAGCAAATCATTTTCTGCTAATTGACTGAAAGTCAAACTGTGAAGAGTTTAATATCCCATGTTCATTTTGGTAAATGAACACACTTTTATTTTCAACCTGTTACAACACCTGGGTTATTAATTTCTCTAAGACGCTAATGTGTGTATGAAAGTGCATTTGCCCTCAATCCCCAATGCAGCATATTAAAGAATGCATACGTGTAAGTTTATGTGGTGCAATAGGATATGAATCTGTACAAAGTGGCAGTAGTGTATGTGTGTGTGTTATCCTCTCCTCTGATCACGGATGCAGCCGGGTAGCCATCTCATTAGGACGCTGCTGGAGCTAATTATCTAATTAACCAGCCTACGCCGGCCGGGGAGACGACCCCTCTGCCACTCAGCAGGGCTGAACGAGGCGGGAAGTTGTGCTCGGCTGTGCATTTCCTTCCACTCGCCGAATTTGCTTTGTGCAGCCCTGACGTGCCTGCTCACACTCGGCCTGGCAGAAACAAAAACGGGTTGATGATGAAAGTTTACTCCTACAAACGGTGCTGTGTCGTGGACGGATGCATGTAGGCGCACGCACAGAGACGCTGAATGTAGTTCAGGTTTTCATATAGGAAGCCCTGTAATCTGTTGATTGAACAGATGGTACATCTAAAATGGTGCCACAACAAGTTTGAGCTCCCGTAGCAGAAAACCATTTCCTGAACACTTCTTGAACATTTCAAAGCGCACCAAACGAATGCCTGCTTGAAATTGTTACACAAAGCAATTACCATGATCTGTGGAACATGAAAGAAAAACACACAAGCTTTAAATTGAAGGGAAGTTATGTAATATGCTTGAATTTAACCCTGAACATACCCACAATGATGCATTGGCAGACCCCCATGCATGCCTCCAAGGAAACTTCTAGGCCTCTCTTGTGCTGCTAGCCTTGTGTCAATGTTTGTCCAAACAACGTAACCGTTGACTGCTGAATTAAGAATGAACACAGAAGCCACATTATCATTGGTGTGTGTGTGTGTTTGTGCACAAAGCTTGACGAAGCAGCAGAGAAAACAACAAGCGACCGACCCTTCGCTAAACCCTCCTCCTGAACACTGATTGTCTCGTGTTAGAAGCCTTAGCTTGGCACGGCAACCAGTCAAGCCGAGGATCCCTCCACATGCCAAAACAGTATGAATGGTGGTCCAATAACAACATTACTGGTAAATGGACCTGCATTTAGAGTCTTTTTCTAGTCCATTTGACCACTCAAGCCTCTTTACCCTACATGTCTACATTCACCCATTCATTCGCATTTATACACCGATGGCAGAGGAGCCGCCTGTCCATCAGGATCCAATCTAACTCACTCACACATATTCACACGCTCATGGTCTTCAGGGGCCATTTGGGGTTCACTATCTTGCCCAAGGACACTTCAATCCTTCAAATTAGAGTACAACTCGCTGTACCTCGACAGCCGTGCCTCAAGTTTTGAAAAAGCTCTCCAGACACAAAAATAGTTAGGAAAAGTGTGTTTAATCATCCAGTATTGATCATGACCCTTGATTATTTTTTTAATTTTGATCAGAGAGGAGTCGCCCCCTGATGGCCAGTAGAGAGAATGTAACCGGAGGTTGCCACCTGGTTAGTATGAGCTTATGTTACATAGCTAGCTCCCAGAGAAACAGTATACCGTCTTGAAACAGCGGCTCTGAGGGCCATTAACTGATAAAGACGTGTGTCTGTGACTTAAACTGGACTAATGCTTGGCTCTGATAGTTGTGAATTTGCTGTGTCCTATGAAGGTGTGTTAATTATTCAAACCATATTTGAGTGGATATGTGTGTGTATATATATATATATCCATGCTTGTCTTGGGATTCCCAGCTGTCCACTGAGACACAGTGGAAAGTTGTCTGTAATGTATTCTAGCCTGCAGCGATGTGACCGTCCGTATACATCGGTCTGAAGCATCAGTGCTCCTGCCCCCGAGGGTCTAACCCACAAGAACACTGTGATGATCCAGTGACTCCCACGCCACGCCACATGGGAACCGCACCACCTTTCCCTCTCTGTAGGAATTTCACTAATTAAAGGACTAGTTTGTCAAATATTAGGTCTCAGAGCAGCACCCAATCGTGGGAAGAGATTCATTTGCACTGTGGTGCTTTGTAATATCATGTGTGTTTTTGAACATCAAAAGAGCGCCATACTGGAACTGGATCAGGAACATGAGGGTTTTGATACATGATCTTAACCATGTCCCGTTTTTGATCTTTGCCTACAGACGGGTTGTTGGCTCTCTTGGGCTCTTTTTACAAAAGCCTCTTCTATCGTATTACCATGCAGCAGAATTGCTCTCATTTGTGGTTTGGGTTGAGAGCATAATTATGTTTGTAGAATACATATTGGCCCCAACAATCTCCTAATCATTATTCTTGCTCACAAAGCATGTCTTCATGTCTGCTCAAAGCTCTTTCCTACTTCACACCATCTGACCTCCCTCACCACCTCTCACGTTTCCCTGCTCACTTCTGCTTTTTAATTAGAGGGAAACAAATGTGCTCATTAATTGACTGACTATAATGCTAAAGAATACAGGAAAGGCAAAAACAATCCATTCAGTATTCCTGATGAGGGAAATGAGATGAATAAAATATATACTATAAATATTTTATTATTTCTTCGCATGCAAGGAGATGTTAAAGGGGAGATGCTCGGATATCAACAGTGTTGAGACGATTTGTTGTATTCTTCTAGAAAATAGAATAGGATCAAACAGCGGGTGTTGCCTTACACATGTAAACAGAAGATGTCTGGGTGACTTTGCGAAAATTAGCTGGCTCCGAGTATGCTTTGAGCAGATGTGAGCGGTGGAAAAAGCAAATTCGAATTGGCACCAGATCTGACAAGTTGGCAGTGTTCTCCCCTCCCGTCCTCAATATGAGTGTGGTAAATTGAGTGCGGCCCGATATGGGAATAAGATGAGGGAATTTGTTTATTTATTTCTCTCTTTTTCCCCCCTCCTTTTTGGCTCACTTGCAGGTTTGTAGATGTCAGCAGATCCTCAGAATACTGCTACCTTTGGAGTTGAAGGCATTTATTTTTGGCAGCTAATTGGAGACGAGGCAATTTACTGCCTGCCTTCATTTCAGAATAACCGAACTGCAAAAGAGAAGGCTGGACCAGCACACACACACACACACACACACACACACACACACACACACACACACATTTAAAACTAACATGACATAAACCATTTATGTATCATCATGTGCAGCACATTTTGCCTGCTTATACTCGCCGCATACTACACACTGTTCAATTATGCATTAGATATACCATGGATAATGCATGACATGAATGTAGATGATATGAAATACTCCAAGGAGCGGCTGCACCTCCAACATTCGTCATATACTGTGTGGGCCTAGTGTGTGTGTGTGTGTGTGTGTTCACATTCATGCTCTCAGAACTCTGCTCTGTGAATTTCCCAGCAGCGGGTTCAGGATCGCTCCATCAGCTCTTTGCTCTACATCCTCCCAGCGATGAGATGGACCCAGCTGAGAGGGGTGCCGGATAGGAGTACGATTATGTACCACTCTCTATTCACACGTGCACACAATATACCCTCGTGACAGATCTTCTGGTAGGATTGGTATTCATGGGAGGAAGAGGAGGAAAGGCTATATCTTCCCGTATGTTGTGAGGAAAAGTGTAAAGAGTTCCACCAGGAATTCCTTCAGTTCCAGCTTCAGTGAGCCCAACCCCGTTGTTTAATCCCGTTCTCCATCATCGTCCTTTTTATTTTTTTATTCCTCCATCTCCCTTTTTCCCTCTCATCATTCTCTTCAATGTTGAATAAATAAAACAAATGATCCAGATGAGTGTTATTTCGGTGGAGAGAGAAAATTAAATTACTACTTCAGTCATTAGTTATAGTTAAAAAAGAAATAATAAGTTGTTATTGCTAGTTTTTTATCCGCCCCCATGAATATCAGATTAAAGTTGAAATATTCAGCAGGCATATCCCACAATCGTCCTCTAATTTCCTTTCCCTTAGAATAATGAGTCCTCGTTCCCTCGGTTGATGAAGCACTTAGCCGTTTCTCTGCCACAAAAAAAAGAGTTCGAAAAGTTCAGTTATTCCAAGTTGACTTGACTTGGTTACAAAATAGATTGTGTTGAGTGAAAGGATGGCAGCAACACTGCTACCAGTCATTTAATTGCGGATTTAAAAACATATCTTTCTATGAAGAATAAGCCGATGTGGGAACTCATCAAGCAGCTGCTTTTACAGCTGCTTTTTCAAGATAAAACAGGGTACTGTCAGCAAATGAGGCTGTTTAATGTCACTGTATTATGCCAACTACTGGATTGCAGCTCTTAGTGATGATTAGCAGCAATTAGCAATGTTACTGAGCTCAACTGATCCACTGGCATGGCTGATATCATCTGCTGATTTTAGGCAATCCATTATACTCACAGTATGTCATTTTCTGCTACTAGGGGTATTTTAATCAAATCAATAACAAAAGCTGTCGTTTGGTTACGCCGTAAAGTAGCGTGGGATCATGGGAGTTGTTCTCTCTACCATCAATGCAGCTTCTCCCAGTCAGGAGTCTTCATCATGTATGATGTTTTACCTCCTCCTCCCAAACATACATCATTTTTAAAATCAGTAAAAGCACTGAATAAAGTAGTTAAAAAAAATCAGAATAAATATCTTCATCTGGTTAAAATATGAAGTTAAAAGCAAGCAAAAGAAGCATTTGTGTACCTTGATTAAAATGAGGGACTTCTCTTGTTTGAAAATGGTTGGGCACAGAATGGTATAATGGAAGTGGAGAACTCTCAAATGAGCATTAAATGAAAGTGTTTTGGAGTATAGATCTAAAGTATAAATCAGGGAGGGGTGCCGATGGATGAGAGCGCTGACGCAAGGTTACAGGGGAGGAAGAGGAGCTGACGGGGGCATGAGATGGAAGAGGCAGAGGATGGTGAAGAGGGCAGGAGAGTGAGGGGGGATGAGGAAGGGTAGAGAGGTGAGTGGAGCTGCCTCAGAACAAAACACTACAATACTCTCAAAACTTCCTGTCAACACTTGGTTGGTTCATTGTCCCAAAAGGTATGTCACGATACATATATGTCTACTTTCTAAAAATTCCAACAACGACACCAAAGCAGAGTAAACAAGTGTTACATTTGCTGCAAATGCCTCCGAAGTGTGAATCTGGCAACAGTCGGACCTGACAAACCGCCTCCTACTCTCTCCGAAGTCTCTTTTCTCTTCCGTCCGCTGCATCTCTCCATCTCCCTCCCCGCCACGAAGTTGGTCCATCAGCTGAGACAAGCCCACCCGACTTCTTCATCCATCCCTCCATCTCTGTGATATCCAACTCCAGGAAGGTCAGAGTAGCTGAATGCTTGATTGACGCCTCCTACTTTGCGACTACCATCCCGACCTTTCCTTCTACTCCATCTTCATCTCCTCTACCCTCCCTCCATCCCCCCCGTCCTCAGCTCTGTGGGTCAGGCCAGTTCAGAGCGTCAGGATGAGCAGTCAGCTCCCGTTATGACAGCCTGTCCAAGCGAATACACCTTCCTCTCCTCCTCTTCTTCCTCTCTGTCTCTCTAAGAGGCAGCTCCTCTCAACTCTCAGTCCTTCCTGTGATCGCCCTCCTGCCCTCCATACCGTCCTCTTCCTCTTCTATCTCATGCCCTCGTCCAGCCATTGTCATCCTCCCTTCCTCCCCCGTAACCTCACGTTGGCCCTCCCATCCATCACCGGCTCTCCCTGTCCTCTCTCGTTGCCATGCATATGTCTCAAACCCTAATAGCTGTCTCTCTGTCTCCGTCTCTATGAGTTCATCTGTCTCCTTCTCTTGCGCTATGCACACCAGCACCATCACCCATCCTCCGTCCCTCATCCGTCACTTCCTTCATCTTATTTCCCTCCGTTTCTCTCCTGTTTTTGTACTTTTTCCTAATGAAAAGATCCGTTCATTCTGAACCTGAGCATCGTTCATCTTCATTTTCTTGTGTTACAAGCAGTCCGTCTGTTCATTAATCTTTAGCACTCCCCCTGTCCATCTCCCTCTAATCTATCATCTATCTGCCTTTATATGTAGCTCCTCCAAACTTTAAACCAGCCTTTCTCAGATGAAACTATTCCCATCTGAAATACATTCTGCCAATCCTGTACGTGTTTATTTGCAGGTGCAGAGCACTAATGCTTAGACTTCAGCAATCAATAATAAGACACGATAAAACCTCATAAAAAAAAATCAGCTTCACTCTGCATCAGCTCCCATATAATTACATCCAATAAGGAGAATGTTTTTACGAGGAATGGGATCACTGTTGAGCTTAATTCAATACACTTTACAACACAACCTTACAACATATTCCCCACGGAGATGTTTCTCACTGAGCTTTTAATGCAGACAGAAAAAAAAACACTGGTTGCATTTTTCCTCAATGTTAATTCACAATACAACATTTTCCTCAAATGATTTGTTCACTGTTCCTCAACATAGAAACCAAGATGACTCTTGGGAAATAACACGATACTATAGATTGTATTATGACCATCAGTTTTAAAGATTCATTATTATGGTAATTACACTTTCACTTTCTCAGATTGAAAGGATCGATGCCACTTTCATTCCTTGTCCTTGCACTTAGTTTTTTGTGCAGATTAAAGACGCTTATTATGTTGTGTTAGTTAGAGCAGTGGTTCTTAAACTCTTTTCAGTAACTTATCCCCTTTGAAAGATATTTTAATTCTTCAATCTTGCGTACCCTTTGCAGTACTTCAAAGCACTAGTAGGGGTTTTTCATTTGAAAAACCCTGAAATGATGACCTTTGGAGGTGCACGTCGGCCAGAAGGCAACCTACATTTCTAAAACGTGAAGCCAAGGCTTAATGTGCCTTAAACATGCATTCTCCCTTCTAGTCATCAGGGGGCGACTCCTCTGGTTGCAAAAAGAAGTCCGATTGTATAGAAGTCTATGAGAAAATGGTCCTACTTCTCTCTTGATGTATTATCTCAGTAAACATTGTAAACATGAGTTTATGGTCTCAATCTCTAGTTTCAAGTCTTCTTCAATCCAGCATGATGTTCATTTAGTACATTATGATCCATTTAGAGTCCAACAGACCAGAAAGCAGGGGATGCTTTAGGGGCGGGCCTACCTTGTGAGTGACAGGTCGCTACCAAGGTGTTACGACCACGCTACAAATGCAGTTAGCTACTAAGATGACTTCAACACTTAGCTGTAAAGTATTTTTTCTTGAATTATGAAGCTAACTTTGTTAAGCTTCATACCAGATGTTATAGACAGATATGAAACTGGTATAGATCTTTTCATTCAACAACGGATTTCATTCATTCTAATTTGTTCATGTTTTTTTTCTCCACCATACTGATACAGTAGATGTCTTAGTTAACATTTAGTTTTCATCATTAATAAAAAAATATCCTGGACATCCCCATAAAACAAATAGCCCCATTTCTGTTTGCATCAAGTCTTATCTGTCCTAAAGTGATACAAATGCAGCGGTTTCACTGTTTGGTGTCTGACCACAACCTCTAAACCTGTTGTCAGACAGGGAACGAGTTTCTATAGAGAAATCAATAACACATCGCATTATGATTGTTATCATACTAATTGGTGTTATGAGCATTCGTTATTGAGACCAATGCTACTGTTATCCTTCCAACCACATCAGTTTACACACCAGCTTTAACAGATGTCACTTCCCCCTGGTTTAAATGAAAGGTTTACATTGTGTAAGCCTTGTGTTAGCATTATCAGAGTCCCTCCTCCTCATTCTTTCAATTAGCAGTTAGCATCATGCTGCACACTGCTAGGTTTTATCTCTTCATTGGTTTGCATTGGTGGTTTGCGAGGACAGTGCTCAGGTTTCTCTAGTCGTCTCCCATTAGCAGCTGTTTAGCCCCGGCTTTCCCTTCCCATTACTGTGACTGACAGTGCAGCCGGGTGCAGGAGGACCAGTGCACTTTACTCCGCTTATGCATCCAACACACATAACACACACAAGGCAGATGATACACATACACACACCAACAACTACTGTCATCATATAACATGAATCATGATATCAACACATTATATTTATGTTATATTCAAGTATGTAACACTACACTACAACCCACACTAGATTCCTTCTCCCATCATGCATTGACTTTCTTATCACTGTAGAGAATCAAAACAGCACATTTGCCCCAATGTGTTCATTCGTCCCCCACATGTGAAGGTTTATTGAGCAATTCAAAGGTCAGGCTTTGTTGTACTGTTGACACAAGGCCTATTCAGTCAAAGACACATGGAATCAGTTGCCCAGTAAGTCTCATGGTATGCTTGACGGCTACCACAAACACACTGACGTGCATACAGGATCACTGGCCACCCGCGGTGCTTGGGTGTGAGTCTTATCTTTCATCCAGTGTTTCTGGGTCACGTCTCTGGTCGCCGTATCCTGATGCAGCGGCTGCCAGATCGAGGGCCCTTGTGACTACACACTACAGTGTAGTGCAGTATGTGACAAACTACACTACATTGCTATCATGTGCTGGATTTTCATTTTTACTGCAGTTAAAATAAAAGCAAACACATCTTAACCCTTACCCTTGAAATTATTTGACCTGTGAGAAATGTGTTTAATAGTCTGAGAAAGCAAATCCAATACTGTATTGATTCTACTGGCCCACAACTTCTTGGGAATTTTTTGTTATATTCATCAGGATGTTTCTCCTTGGATAAGGCGATACATCCTCTATGCTCAATATGATGATGAATAGAACCTTCTAATATCGATCAGTTAGACATAGACCAATATGGAATCTGGTTTCATATTCCAGAGAGGCCCATACTGGCAATGGTGGAATTTTTTCTTCCTCTCTTTAGATAACAAGGACCCAACTGTGGTGAGTCTATTAACTCCATTAAAGCATTTCAAATATAACATTGTGCTGTGGGAAAACCATCCATCCATCCATCCATCGTCTACCGCTTATCCTGTATTCAGGGTCGCGGGGGCTGTGGGAAAACCAACTTAGTTAAATTAATTTCAGTTTCGTTTTAAGGCAAAAAAAAGGAGACAAGGAGATCCCAAATGATTTCTTTCATCGCCCCAAACTGTTATGAAAGTAATAATTCCCTTGCACCAGAAGACAGAATAAGCATATATACTGTATATATAGTGCCAAAAAGTAATGTTTATCCAAGTGAAATCTAGCTGTGTGAAGCAGGTTTCTTGTGATCCTTGGATTGTTCACTAATGATAAATGCCTTGACTGAGGATGTGGAGGTACAGCAGCACCACTAAGAAGCATGACTCAATGTTGCTTGATGGTCCTTCAGCATGCAAGACATGGGAGACCACACAGTAAAGGGATGAAGAAACCCAGTGTGGAGAGGAAAGAGAGCGATTGCAGATATCAGTGAGAGTGATTGGGAAAGAGGGTTGATGAGGGAACGGCAATGAGAATGGGAGAGGGAGACAGTATATGCGTAGTATCAGTGTTGATGAGAATGGAAAGGACGGATCAGGCAAGCGAAAGGGACACCAATCAACACCTCCTGATTGCCTCAGGTGTCCCAGGGGAAAGATCGATCTGCTGAGAGGAGGAGGGAAGACGGGTAGAAGGATGGAAAGATAACCACTCCAGACACTCGTCAAAGAATACAAAAGGAGTGTCATATCTTCTGCCGTCTCTCTGCAGGCCACTCGGGGGAATGAGACGAGAGCTTTGGGCTTTGATGTTCTGCTGTTATTGACTTGACAGTATGAATGCTCAGACACTCCTCTCCCAAATGCATGTGCAAGCCAATCTGTCCACCCATCAATCACTCAATCTTTGTGTATGTAAGTTATTGCCCAAAATCAAATACCATTCAAAGTTGTGACAAGGATGGAGCTTTACCTTCTGGGAATCAAGAGCACGGAGCTGCGACACGGCGTGTTCCCAATAAGTCATCCTGACTCCCTAGAAAAACTACATATAGGTGTTTTCTGATCTGACTCCCCAGCATTAGCAGGGAGACAACTCATCATCAGCAAATAATCATTGGAGAATTGTTGATTCTGTTATGGCTTACTGCTCCAGTCTGGTTAGGCTTAGTACCCAAAAGCGTTGGCTCAGATTATAAAAAAAACATCATTGTTTGGCTTGCTGAGAAGATTGATGCTGTTGTTTTTTCTCCTGTAGCTAGTTTTCTTGGTCCCACTATTGCTGCCTTTTGGCTTAGAAGATGAGATTGTGTGATACAGTCAAGCTCCAGAAGAGCTTTATCAGGGACCGTGTGTTCGATCGTTTTTTACCACTCTCCCCGAGGTCACGACGACGTGTTCGTAGATTGATGGAGAGACTCCAAAACAGGTAGTGAGTAGAACTTGTGTTGGGATCCTTGTTGCCTGCTTCATGATTGTATGTCAGCTTGCCTGATGGGATCTTCACTATCAACCTCGAATTTCCACCAATGTCCAGAAAACGATCTATCCGGACAGAAAGGTAAGAACAAAAGGAGTGGATGTGGTATGTGCTGCCGTGGTTCAGACCATGGAGCCTCCGTGTTGTTGGAAACTCTTTTAATCCAACAGATTCTGACCTTTAGCCATGCGAAAGAAAATTAAAAAAGGTCTGATTTTTTAATTGCTTTTAGTTGCTTTTTCATGTTCGCATCATTGCTCACGACAAAGACACCAGTTGGAATCGAAAGGAATGTTACGACTTTGACTATGCTTCTTTTATCAGAAGGACAGACACATGCCTCCAAGTGTTTCTTAATCAAAGCTCAGTCATCCATAGTAAGAGTGGGTGTAATAAAGAGGAAAGATTGACCCGATTATGTGTACCTGCTTATTACCTTGTCTTGGAATAACAGAGAGGCACTCAATCCAGTCGCCGCTCTGGAACCAGATCTCCCACACACACATCCTGTCATCGTGCCGACCACCGTTCCGCTCGTCACTTCTAATCACAAAGACAATGTGAAGTAAAGCGGCATGGCCACCTTCATGTTTAGCTGACCTTAGCACGGCAGAAATCCGTGTCCTCCACTCCTCCACCCTCACCTCCATTCACCTCCTCAATGTCGCAGATGCATTATGATTCCTTGTTATTCACATCCTCAGCAAAGTGCTACATTTCTCCAGCTTCGGCAGCTCACTGCCGCTCGCCTCGCTTTCACTGAGAGTGAAATTTGCGAAGTGAAGCGAATCGAAGGTTACTTTATTGTATGTTGTGTTCTCTCCCTGCTGGCAAATCCAGATGCAGATGACGGCATCACAGAGGCGTCTGAATAGAGTGTTGGCATTGGGAGGTAGGCTGACGGAGGTTTTAGAGCTGTTTGTTGACTTTTAGAAAAGATGTGTTTCTCACATGTATCTGCTTTATTAATTATGATTTAACAGAAGGTTCCCAATTACACAACACCTTCGCTGGTGGTGATAATTAACTGCTCTTCTTGTCTTAACATGTTTTCCTATTAGTAACTTATGAGATGATGGGGTCTGTGTGGGATTGCATGGCGTGATGTTTTTGGGTTGTCCCTCCCTCTGCATTCCCATCCTCGTCAACGCAACATCTCAAGAATGATTATATATGATGACGGATAAATTGAAGTGATGACATTCTGGACGGACATGGATGTGAGCTGCATCTTGACTGGTGGGACACAGGTCTGTAACAGCGAGATACTTATTCTAGTTTGTATTTGCGTAACAAAATGCTCATGAACTGAGTCACCAAAGGCCTTTAATAACATTTATTATTGTACTCTGTTGCCTTTTAAAATTGGCTTCAGTATGGACGGGTACTTGGCATTTAGTCCAGCTAACAAGAGAATGCAGCATTTTTACAGTTTATATGACTGATCATTACATCACACTGTATTCACATAAAGACCATGTCCAGTGTTGGTGTGGGCCTCCTCCACAGCATGCTTTCATATTAATAGGGTCGTGCTCACCAGCAAAGATGTATTAAGACGTTTTATGATTTTGCCCATGGACACAAGAAGAATAGCTGTTACCATGGTAACACCTAATGGATTATAATAAACTCAATAAACCCTTTCAGTCTTAGTCACTCTGCATGGATTAGAGGTCGACTTACAGCTTTAAAAAAAGAGAGGTTTTGTTGATTCATGTAGTTTAGTCAGGCTTACATCACATCCTGTAGATTCACATTCAACCATTCAACATGACGCACTTTGAAAATACAGGATATATAAGTGACTGACCCATAATCATATCCCTCCCACAAACAACTCATTGAGGAGAAAAATTCTTCACAAAGCAAAGTGATATTGCATTTAACTTGAGTTTGAGAAGTTTAATCTTTGTGCTCGGCGGCCGACCTCCTCGCTCGCCACTTAAGAGACCTTCAAACAGGAGGAGCAGAGGACAGCGATTTCATTAGCCATTCGCTGAGCCGTGTGTGTGTGTGTGTGTGTGTGTGTGTGTGTGTGTGTGTGTGTGTGTGTGTGTGTGTGTGTGCAAATGTTAATGATATAAGAAATGGAAGGATGGCTAAATGAAAGCCGTGTGAAATGTCAACTGTGCACATGTATGTGTGTGTGTGTGTTTTAATTTTCATTATTTCTCCCGACTCTCTCTCTCTCTCTCTCTCTCTCTCTCTCTCTCTCTCTCTCTCTCTCTCTGTCTGTCTCTGCTGCTTTGCATTTATATCCTCCATTAATTATGAATCAGGCCCCGGATGATCGGGGCGAAGCCGCCGCTGCCTCTGTCGTTCCAGCCGGGCAGCAGAGAGACCCGGCACACTCCTGAGCTGTTGATGTTGCCTACGGTGGTGCTGCGTTTTAATTTTACATTTATTAATTCAGGTCGCTACTGCTATGAGAGGAGTGGGGGGGTAGACGCTGGAGGGCTAGAGCGCAGCATATAGCTATAATTATCTCACATTATTAGTAATGATAATAATATTGCTGAGACAGTGGAGTTTGTTTAGCCCTCAGCCTCGGCCACTGCTTCATTTCAGATTGGGAGTGATGAATTAATAAAAAACCTTTCCATTGACTGACTGGCTGAGTGGCATGTGACATTCTCTCTCCCTCTCCATATTTCTCCAGGTGGCTCTCTCTCTCGTTCGCTGGCAAAACAGCATCAGAGACCCACTTTCAGGGTAGTGAATATGGGAAAAGAGGCGTAATCAACTAAATTGAGGCAAAGCGTTGTACTTTGTCTACTTCAATTCACCAGTGACAAGTAGTGTGCTTCCTGACATTTTGCCCGTGTGTGTGTGTGTGTGTGTGTGTGTGTGTGTGTTCCTCGACAAGGTGACTGCCTCATAACTGGCTCGGGCAGGGAAACTATTTGTCAAAATTTCATCACAATACGCCGACACCTGATCACATCAAGTCCCCCTAAGCAGCGCTGCATGACTCGACAAACAAGTCTTTTTTTAGAGACGTTTATTGCAGAGAAGTTTATGTCTACGATGAAAGTACCACCTGGGGACTCCAGTCTCCTAACGACCCTCTCATGCTGAGGGAGGCGACGGTCATTTCGGAGCACTGAAACGAGAAAATGTCCGAGAACGGACTCAACTTAGGCAGAAAGCCTTTTCAAGTTAAATAGTTTTCCTAATTAAGTCGCTGTCCAGAAAAACAACCTATTAGATTCAGAAAAGGCCATTTGAAAAATAAGCAAGGTTTTCTGTTGTTTGTTCCCTGATGTACTCTGTCTGAATCGCTTTGTTTTGCCGAGTGGAGTTGACGGCATTCGTCGGCATCCGTCTTGTTCTGTTCACTGTGAACCCGATGAAGCTTCTCTCAATGAGACACCACTACGTTTCTGCTTCTTACTTCCCTAACCCTGAAAGCCTTCGTTCCCGTCATGGCAGGTCGCCTCGTTAACCGTCACGCTCTCTTTATTTCACTTTGCTTGTTTGGATCCCGATCGGCCCTCTGTCTCGCTCCCTCATGGGGTTGTTACACGTCGTCGTCGTTCATAAAACAACACTTCGGAATCCTTGTAGTCCCCACTGGCCTCGGCTGACGGATCGGATGCTAGGAACGAGTAGACAAGTGGAGAAAGCAATTAGCACTTTGAGAGGGCTCTGTGTGTTGTTGCATGTCACCTTGGTTATCTAGTCAGAGCTCCATCTTGCCAGGACCAAAGGGTCATTTGTCTTTCAAGGAGTGTGTGTGTGTCTGTCTGCTCGAAGGGCAAATTGGTTTTTCTTGTTTTTTTCGTAAGCTGATCCTTCTTGAGGACTCTTGACTTGTAGCAGCTGTGGAAGAAATATTCATTGCTTACGTAAATGTACAAATAGTACAATGTAAAAATACTCAGGAAAACAGCCCTGCATTTAAAACCCTACCTTAAGGTCGAGACCATCTGTGGTCTTTTTAATTGGAAACGCCTCCTCAGCTGTTTGTAAAAGGCAGGTGACCAAATTAATTTAATCAATAAGGTTATTAATAATGTAAAAAAACAAGCAATAGCTGATTCAACGTTCTGTGATGCAACAAAAAACGTATTTAAGTCACATTAAGAACACCAGACCATATTGACAAAAACAGTATTTTTTTATATTATGATACATGTGTTGGTTGCTTGTTCAGATTTTGCCACTTTGGCCAGAGAAAGAGACCAGCAAAGGTCAGGCGAGCTATAAAGTGAATGAAGAGAGGGAGCAGCGTTTGTGAGGACAGCAGTGAATCAGAGAAATAAAAGGTTATTTTCCGTTCATGTTCCAAAGCTCAAAGAAACTCACCAACACCTCCAAGGAACCCTGCGAGAAGGTGCCGCGTTGCCAAATGTTGGAAGAATGCAACTGAAGAGGCAACACGTTGGCTCGCAGCTACTCTGACTGCACACAGCCAAGGAGAGAGAGAGGAGCGTTCTACTTGACAACCTGAACTGGCGGAACACTCTGCTTATTGGATGGAAGTTCCACAACGGCTCTTTGCCCATAACATCCGAACATGGACTGTATATAAGAGCAGTCATGGTGATGGACTAGGGTTTTCAGCATTTTGGCCGTCGCCATCTTGGACTTTTTGCAACCAGTGAACGGAAATGACCATATTTGGACTGTGGAGGAGCGACAGGTGGATCTGACCAAGACTACTGTGTGTCTACATGTTTTTAAAAGCTCTCCAGAAACCAAAATCCAGGAAGGAAAATTGTGTTCATGATGACCCTTGATTATTTTGAACATTCTTACTTATCAGTACTTTCATACTAGGGCGAGGTTTGGAATATTTCTACTGCTATACTCTCCTGTCAAACAGCCCTTCACGACAAAGAACTGGAGGTTTCTATGTCCTCTTCAAAGCCACAAGACTCCATTGACAAAAGCAGTCATTTTATCATCAGAGTAGGTCTACCACTGCCTCGATCGATGCAGAGCTATGTAGCAGTTCATCGCTACTTCCGTGCCGAACCTGTTCTCCTGTCTGCTTCTCCGACCACCATCCAAATGACTGTTTATTATACTGACTGTGGACCTACATCAAGTACACTCACACACTTCTAGTGGGTCAGTCTTTACATTTTGTTTTTATTGAATTTAATTCTGCGTATTATACCTATAAATGGAGATCACTTGTAAGGAGTTTATGGGGTTTCAGTTGATTCATATTCATATTCATATCAATACACCAGTAGGTCCAGCTTTGGTTGAGTTAATATTGGATCAACTACGTGAAGGTGAATCCACTAATTCTAGATTCACCAGAACAAAGGTGGTGAGTTCTGTATTCTCCACCGCTGGATCACTCCCCCTCCAACACACACACACACACACACACACTGCTGTACAGTATAACTTAAACCTGGATACAATTAGCAAGTCTAATGGCGCATCGACTTCCTTTGCCTGCTTTCGTTTGCTCAGCACCCTCTCCCTCCTTTTGGCGTGCTCTGATCGACGTCACATGACACCCCGGTGAACTAATCCATACAGTGAGGTCATCACTCTTCGCCATAGTATTAGGCTGCACAGGAGGAAGCACTTCATCCTAACCTGTGACAGACAGTGCACAAAATGAACGGCCGTTGTCAAAAGCCATCGCCGACAGATGGCTATCATTATCATCTTTATCATCGTGGTTATCCGTGGCCGATAGCGGTGCGGCGCGGGCCAATTTCAGCTGCCGAGCGCCAAATAGCCTCCTTTTCACCAAAAGGGTCACAGTGAGCTAACTGCTCCAACGCCGGAAATCATTTTGTAGGCAGGAAATGAAAAACATTTATCTATCAGGCCTTGGCAGCATTTTTGCATTTTTAGTTTTTTTTCTAATTGGAGCCCTACTGTGTGTATATTTAGAAGACTCTGTAATGCAGCATTTATCTAAATAAGGTTGATGCCCGCACACAGTGTAATCCTATGAAGCATGCCAGTCAAGACATCTTATCAGTGCTGACATACCATCCACACAGCACCTAATCCTGCTGGTGTGCTAATGGAAACGTGGATGAACACTGTATCGGTGCAGAGTCCCCAAAGAAAACAACAGCATTACGGTGGCTTAATACTCTCATCTCTCTTTCTCATGCACAGGAACATACACACACATATAGCACCTCCATTTCTGGTCGGTGAGGGATATTATTTAATGGAAGCATGCTCTATTTTTTGCTGTTATCGGCCTTTTCACAGCCACCCTGTTTGCCCTTCCAGGAAAACAATGACAGCACAAAGCCTTTTGTTAGGATCCAGTATTTCCACCTCCGCCACCCACCCATCCCCAAAATACAACCCACGCTACATTCACACCTCCACAGTGTTACCTCAGCGTGGGCCCACCTCCATTCTACACCCGGTCTGCCCACCCTGCTTCTCGCTGCTCGTCCACGGCTGCAGGTTTCTTCTTTCTTTCTTTTTTTTGCGCGGTCAAGATGTACTCAAGAAGGACTGATGTGCATATTGTGACGTGTACGTTGCTTATCAATGTCCGAGAACTGAAAGCATTCAGTGTGACACACACACCTCGTACGCCTCCTCTCCCATTAACACTACCATCGTCACCAGCACCACCTTCCTCGGTTTCCACCGTGTGTCCAACATGGACGCTGTCATTAAAACATGATTCATCTCCGCGGCGGCTGTGACGAACCTCGATCTCCCACCATTGTATGAACACACCATGCTAATGTCATTCCAGCCTCACATTTACATAGAGCATCAGTTAGAGGGAGATAGAAAACTCCCATTACTATAACTTTGCTTTCAGGGAGAAAGGTGTGTGTGGTTATGCATGTCATTCAGCTGAAACATTATCCAGAATCCATCAGATCAAGGCAGGGGGTGTGTGTTACTGCATGTGTGTGTGTGTGTGCTTGCATGCGTGCGTACATGTCTCCTCCCCTCATGAATATGGTAAATATGTAAGCCCAGCCAATGGCCAAGATAAATCGCCATGTCTGAATAAACTTTCTATAATTACAACCTGCGATTAAATCACCACAACCAATCTGCTGCCATTCAGTCCTGAGGCTTGAACACACACTCTCACACACACGCACAGACTGTACATACAGTACATCTACTCTGTATTGTCTGTTGGTGTAATACGTCTACCAGGATAATAAGGATGGTAATGACTAGCATGATTATTTCCTTTTCTTCCGTTGTGTTCTTCTTATGCGAGAGCAAAAACACGTTTTATTGTTTTCTCCCAGTTCTTCCTCTCTGGTCAGTCTAAAGGTAGGTTCACAACTCACGCGAGTTACACGGTAGGATCAGCTGTGTATTTGCATCGGAGAGGGGGAGGGTTTCCTCTATGTGGGCATCAACTAAATTTCATCAACAGCAACCACTATTGTTGCTTTGTACATGTTGAAGTTACAGATAAACCAGGAATCCAAACACCGTCCTGTCTGGGTTCATGACATTGTCCGGAGGTGCTTGGTGAATTTCACCATGATCCAGCAAGTATGAGTCCAAAATAAACTATTTTGCTGAATAAACAGATAAAAGGAAGCTGAAATAACGGCATAATGATGGTGATTAGTAAAAAGTCTGAAGTCAGCTTTGTGAGGTCTCTCTGCAAGACGACCAGCTAACTACTTTAAAATACTTGTTTTCTGAGTTGATGGGTGCTAGGCTATGCTAACATTGTAGCTGCTCCATCAACACTCCAAATAAGGTCATCTAGACATAACTACAGTAGCGACCTTGTTGTTTGGACCACAGACAGTCTCTGGTTCCTCCACACAGTCTGGTCTGGTCTCTGGACTAATACGAGCTACTATATAGACCTCTGGGGGACCACAGACCGCCTCTGGTTCCTCCACATAGTCTGGTCTGGTCTCTGGACTAATATGAGCTACTATCTAGACCTCTGGAAGACCACAGACTGCTACAGTATTTTTCTTCCTCCATTTCTGATTCAGCAGCGTCAGGCAACAACTCAATGCTGATTGGCTTTTTGTCACACAGCGTCACCCAAATTTCTCTCTTCAGTTGAAATATTACAACACGTGAATATGATAATGCTTTTTCGGATTCACCTCACTCACTCACTCACTCACTCACTCACTCACTCACTCACTCACTCACTCACTCCCTTCTCTCTTTCTTTCTCAAATGTTCGGTCCCTTTCTCCACTTGTCCCGCACTCTTCTCGCCTCCCGGCCTTGTTGCGGACCAATCAATCCCGTATTCAATCTTTAATGTGCTCTATCATAATTTTCTCATTATAATCAGAGAGTGATTGGATTCTGGGGGTAAATGAGGGATTCTGAGAGGTAATTAGCAGACTAATAACTCCAAGTTCTGACATGCTGAAATAAGAGACGGATGGAGGGACTTTGAATCTCTCATCTGCACGGTTGAGAGCGGTAGGGAGGAGGAGGGAAATCAATCCTTTTTCTCAAGGCTCTCAGCACAGATATATCAGCACCAAGCCCAATGTTATTCTGTGGTAGTAGGAGGAAAGAACAAATGTGTAATTGTGAGTGGATATATTTGTAGAACAGCAGTGTTTTCATTCATTTATCGGTTGCAAATAAAAGCTGGAACCTTCACTCGACACAGCAACAAGTCAAGACAAGAAATTAGGTTGGAATACAACAAATTTGTTTTTTATAAATTTTGTGAACTGATGTGTTAAGGAAGTGCTACATTATTGTACCACACACAAAAACAAAGCACAGCACCGACAGCAGAGAGTGCTGAATGTGGTGATGTAAAAGCACTTTAGGTAAGGGTTGGAGTGTACGTACATATAAGTGCATATAATCTCTTAGAAATAAAGGTGCTTACTAGAATCTTATAGGTAACTTATAGAACCTGCCGTGGCCTTGCTACGTCATGACCACGCAATGCAGTTAACTACTAAGATGACTTTAACACTTAAAGTCTACCTTGAATTATGAACTAACTTTGTTAGCAACTTCACACCAGAATCCAGATGGATCCAGATCCAGTAGGGTTGCTGGAGGTGCCGCTCTGCCGGTCGTCAGATCCACCTATCGCTCCTCCACAGTCCAAATATGGTCACTTCCTTCACAAAATGCTTCAAAATTGTAGACCACTAACCAATGACATCATTATTCCTACATCCACCTCTTATACATACTATGGATCTACCTAGAGCATAAAGGGTTATACCTAGAACCATCATGTTCCACCCAGAACCACCTAGAGAGTAATATAGTTTGTTGTTTTCTTTCTTATGGTTTTCATTTAATGTAATCTTCACAAATAATAATTTGCTCAGTTTACCTTTAAATAATGAATATTGTGCATTGAATAGGCTACATAGATAAGGACGGCGGCTGAATGTAAGGAGAGAGGACAGACTTGTGGTTCAAGAGATGAAGTTGGACTGCTGAAGATCGACCTCTTCTCTTCAGCATTTCACTGATTTTAACCTGCATCTTCTGTCGGGCTGCATTTTTTAACTCATATTATGAGCATATAATATTTAGTGTTTTCTTCTGTTATTATTTTTTGTTTGCTTTGTATTTACCTGCATTCATTTTGCTTATCCAGTACTTTGGTCAACTGCTGTTGTTTTTAAATCTGCTATATCAAGTTTGACTTGACTCACTGGCTTCCTGCCAGCAATCAGGCACTAGCTGTTGTACAGAAAACCCTTCTATCACGGGGGCTAACAAGAACACAGCCAGGGGGCCCAACTGAGGACCCTTTCATATCCACTCCCAAAGAGCCTGGGCTGATGCCGTGGAGCACAACAAGCGTCCATGCTTTCAGAAATTCTTGAAGGACTTTTCCTCCAAAAAGGGTTGTTTGCATGAAAAGAGTTCTCAATGGAACCTGTAGATTTACAAAGAGCCCTTGAAAAGCCTTTTCTTCAAAAGATTAGCTGCGTCCCATTCAGTGGTCATTTCCTTTGGAGGAAGCGGCCTTCATGGTCTACATCAGCCGGGTCCTTTTAATGACCGCGAAGGCCGAACCGAGCGGAAAGAGCCGTCTACCGAGGACGTCCTGTTTGTGTCACGTGCTGCTCCTGCAACCAGCTGAGGTTGACAACAAGAGCACGAGGTAACTGGTTCAAATGGAGCCAGAGATTTAAATGTATTCTTTTTAGTTTCTATTCTGATGGAAGGCATGCTTTATGGCCAGCATCATCGGTACATATTTCATATATTGACATTTTTCAAGCGAGAGTGTATTCTGCTGCATCTCCTGCTGCTGATCGCCATCTGGCACGCAATGAATCTTGGGATAAGTTGGGCTGTGAAGAATCCATCAGTTGGATCCTCTGAATCCAGAAAAAAGAAGATGGAATTTCCTACTGGATCGGGGCAAACTCTTTAGGATGACTCTGAACCCCAGCCATTCGTGAAGAACCCGTATTTCTAAGAGTGAGCACAATTTGTTTGCTTTATAGATGTACAGAGTGGTGGATGCCAATCCTCAGGGTTGTATATAGCGTCTGCTACAGTTGCATGTGTCCACTGGCCTCAGGTGTGTGTGTCCTGGCCAGCGGAGCGCATGATTAACCAGCCAGTCAGCCATCCATCTTGGATGGAGGAGAGGACAGGAGGGGTTAGGTTGACAACAGACCTGGCTGGCCTGGCCCCGGGATACAACTGTGTCTCCATCCACCAACCAACCACACACACACACACACTGCAGCAGTACCAAGCCTGCAGGTTAATGGCTTTGACTCCTGTCCACTCCATCTCTCTCCCTCTCTCTCTCTCTCTCTCTCTCTTAATCTGTCTGTCTTCTTTACCTCCTTATATCTTCTCATCACCCCCCCCCCCCCCCCTTCTGTGCCTTTGCTTTCCATTTCTCTATTTGTTTCCTCCCTTACCTTTCTATCTCATCGTTACCTGACTTCACTTCTCTGTCTCTCTGTCTCTTTCTGCCTTACCTGGAGTGGGTGTTGCGTTGCATATGCATGAGGGACATAACAAATTGCTGCCCTCAGCGCAAACGCAGCCAGGCATCCGGAGATGTGGACAATGCGGAGAGAAAGATGGAGAGAGGGGAGGGGAAGAAAAAGAGAAGGGACGAGGAAGAGTGGCAAGGACGCAAGGAAACAAGAAAGGATTTAGTGACGACAGTTTGTTTATGTTGTTTTCTTAAACAATGAATGAATGTAAAGTTTTAACCTCTCCTTACAGCAGCGGCCCGCATGCGGGCCGTTTTGCACTAGTTTTCCCATTCATTCCGTTTAATGGCATATTATGTTAAATGCGTCTGCGTCATATTACACATCATTTGAAAGCTACGAGTCTCGCAAATCGAACAAAGTAAGCCGTTTTAGGCTCACGGAAAACACATCAAAAGCAAACACAGCATGTGTGCAAGGAGTGCACAGAAACAAGACCAGCGTTCCCTACCTTTCGAGCTGTCTGGATGTCCAAAATCAAAACGTAGCATGCTAATCCTTATATCCAAAGAAAGGTAAGAGTCCAACGAACAAAAGTAGCCACTTCGTTTAGTCCCACGAGCACGGTAACTCCGGTAGTCATCCATAACACGCCATGTGTTGACGTTGTGAGTTTCTGAACAAAATATTGTTTATAGCTAGATATCGCTATTCGATCACGGGCTAACAACAACACTTCGATTTCCGGATCCGCTAGCTTCTTGGCGACAAAACAAGCCCCCTTCCACGATTCTGCGATCCCAATTGGCTGAAAAATCTGTCCATCAAGAGAGCCAGTGCGTCACTGCCTCTCGGCTGACCAACCACGAGAATCCCCAGGCAGAGAGCCAATAGGCAGAGGAGTAAATTTTTGACTGACAGGTCTTATAGCCAATGAGCTTACGATCCCAGCGGTATGTTACATGGGGGGAGGGGGCTTGAGGCTGAGAGCGCAGCAGCTCAGAAAGGTCAGACTGTGACCTGCAGATATGATAGTTATGCAGCGTCTCATTACAGAAGGCTGTTATGTACAAAAAACATTAAAAAAATGTTGTTTTTTTTAGTAGTAGTTGTAGAACTGGTGAAATAAACAAAAAAAAGTAGAATTATATACCTAAAAATACCCATAATCTCATCTGGAACACTTGTTCCAGATGCAGCTCCGTCTGACATTGCCCTACAACACTGCACTTGCAAAGCTCATTTTTGGGTGTCTTTTTATCTACTTTCTACCAGTTTTTGGTCAGGCTTGTGGCTGTGGCTTCATTCAACGTTTAGGCCTATATATAACAGCCACAGCTAACTTGTTTCATTCAAAAAGAAAAATAATTTAGGCGAGGCAAAAAAATTGCAATTTCCACTATGTTTGAGCTGCAGTAACTCAGTGTCAGTAACACTTAGAGTAAATCTGACACTCGCAGAAGAAAATTCAAAGGGTTATCTTTCAGGAATGCTCAGCTTTGTGCCTGTAGTCATAGGGGTTCAAAAACAGTAACCATTTTACTTTGGGTATGTCGTTTTCAGCCTTTTCTTCAAAAATAGGACGGCAAAGTAACGGGTTTTAAACCAAACAAACCAATTTTAAATTATTCTTTACTATGTTTAAATATACAAATAAAAAATCAAATGTGTTAATTGATGCTCTTATCTTTTATTTTAACTTTAATTTAAAACCAAATACCTTGTGACATATTATCTCCAGGCTGCACGGTGGTGTAGTGGGTAGCACTGTCGCCTCACAGCGAGAGGATCCGGGGTTCGATTCCCGGGTCGGCCCCGGGTTCCTTATGTGTGGAGCTTGCATGTTCTCCCCGTGTGAGTTTGAATGGTTGTTTGTCTCTACATGTCGGCCCTGAGATAGTCGGCCTGGTCCTGTCCAGGGTGTATCCTGCCTTCGCCCAATGACAGCTGGGATCATCTCCAGCCCCCCGTGACCCTGAATTAGAGCTTAGTTCGGGCCCAGAAAATCAAGCCCGACCCTACCCGAGCCCGTGCACGTTCTGTCCGAACCCGGACCGACCCGACACATTAACTGTAATTAAGAGCCCGAGCCCGATTTCAACCCGACAATTAGTTTTCATGCATGAGGTTGTTGTATGTGCATATCCGTGGGAAGTGGGGGTGCGGCAGCACCACTACTCAGTCACAAAAATATGCAAATAATTTAATAGGCTACGACGCCATTAGGATATGACTGGACCAAGCCGACACGTATGTTATCGCCTCCTCACACTACTCACTTGAAATAATCCCGTACCTCGGACTTTCCTGATGACTTGCTCAACGTTAATTGTCCTGTTTTTAATTTATCCTTTATGTCTCCAAGTTCCATGTTGCACTTTAGCGTAACTCCTTTATTCTTTGATTTAGCTGCACAGAGCGGAACCGTTATGAATGATGCGTGCGCACTATGTGTAGCGTCTTTTGTAGTTTTTTTTTTACTGTGAAGAAATGTAGAAATGTGTAACTTTGTACACATTTCTTACGTAGACCTACTCTGCTCAACATATAACCAATAATATTTAATGTTTATGCCTAGCCTTCTCCTCGAATTAGGCCAATAGAGCAATGAAAAAAAAAAGAACGAACGAACACAAACACTTGTTTAAAGGCCTGGCCCGATCCAGACCGAGGGTAGTGGTGGGAAATTTCGGCCCGACCGGGTTCGGGTCGGGCTCAGGCAGAGAAGCTAAACTCTACCCTGAATACAGGATAAGTGGTAGACAATGGATGGATGGATATTATCTCCATTACAATAGATTATTGCTATGTGCTTTTTGTTGCTACATTCACACCTACACATTATTCTTCATGAAACATGTGATGACTGTTGTTGTATAATTAGACGGATGCTTCCATTGTCTTGTTAGTTACTCCAAGCCCTGAGTGTGTGAAAGTGAAATACTCACAGTTATGATTACTTGCATATCAATACAACATATGTTAAATTAATTGTTGATCTTTCTCTATTTTTTCTCTATTTTTTTTTAATGACAGAGTAGTTTCCCAGCTTGGTATTTTTCCAAGTTTTGACATGTAGATTCTTGTAAGAGAAGTTAATTGCAACCCAGCCTCAGTCCGCTGTAGACCTGTCACTAGACTACCAGGGTTTAGAGCGGAGGAGAAAGCAATTAGAACGTGAAAAAGGTGTTTATGTTTGAAAGAAAATATGAATGAGGAGGTATAATAAGATATCTTGCTCAGGCATATGTTCTAGTTTCCATTTCATATACATGAAAAATAACAAAATACTCATTTATAAAAGCAAAACTCTATTGCTCTTTTGAAGTCTTTTCTTTTAATTTAAATTAATTTTCGAGTCTAAAAGGTTCCTTTGGGAGTGTTTACTGTTGAGAGGTGCACAGTTATTGTGCTATATTCCTTTTTTCCTGGTGTAGAAAAAGTGAAAAATAAATTTGTTGAATAAATGCACCTTTTTTTGTTATCAGCCAATTAATAGGGCATTAAACTGCACCTATACCATAAGTCACCAGGTAGCCCGGCCCCCTAAAGCATCCCCTGCTTTCTGGTCTGTTGGACTCTAAATGGACCATAATGTACTAAATGAACATCATGCTGGATTGAAGAAGTCTTGAAACTAGAGATTGAGACCATAAACTCATGTTTACAATGTTTACTGACATAATACATCAAGAGAGAAGTAGGACCATTTTCTCATAGACTTCCATGTAATTAGACTTATATTTGCCACCAGAGTAATCTCCCTCTGATGGCCATTAGAGATATTGAAGGCCCATGGCACTTCACCTTTGGCTTTACATTTCAGAAGTTGCCGAATAGATATGAATAGATGGCCTTCCAAACCTACTTTTAGGTGCAGCAGGTCCCTTCTAACCCATATCAATGAGACTGATAACCACAGACAACACCTATTGAATTGACTGATGACATGTGATATACTTTGGTGAAAGTTGAAGCCACTGTACCTACAGAGATGGGTAAAAAAAAATCACAAGACCACATTGAGGAACCATCAGGTTTAAGAGAAAATTCTGGTAGAAAGAATGAAAGAGCAGGAAGGAATAAGAGGAGAGAGAGCAGGCAGTGAGAAGAAAGACAGACAGACAGGTTGTCAACCCTCTAGTCATCGGCAGCGTTGAGCTACCTTAGGCCAGTTGCCAGGCAACAGTGGGCTTGACAACAGCTGAGGATGAGTTGTATGGCTCTCTGGTCACAGAGAGGAATTGTGGGTTGCCAATGTCAAACAGATTTCCCCCTTCACACACACACACAAGGTCAATAAGATGGCACTCATCTTTTACCAGTGGTAGACCAGAGCATGCAGTCTTTTGGTGTGTGTGTGTGTGTCAAGAATTACACTCGTTTGACACTCGCAGACCCATCTGAGCACACACATAAAGGCAAGGTGTATTGAGCACCAATCAGACACAAGATAATCCATAGTGCTTTACAGGGGCATAGAAATATATGAAATATGTCAAACATGTCATGTTAGGAAAGTGTTCAAAAGGCAGTAAATACAAAAACATATTAATTTGAATTCTTGCCATGTCTTGAAGGTGGTTCGTCTTTTTATGGCTGTAGAAATGTAGGTCCATCACAACACTACACTTGATTTCTGGCTTGACGTTGATTTTTGTGTCGTAGATTCAAGGTGCAAGCAGATGTTTACTCACTGTCACACCAAAATAAAAAAAAATGCTTGCACTCACACTCCATGTAGCCAAGAATGTGGGCTTAAAGGCTATACATGAAGTGAGTATTCGTCAGCTCTGTGTGTGATGGTGTGTGCGTCTCATGCTGTTTGCATTGATAAGTGGCATCCCGCCGCGTGTGAGCTGGTTCTGCTCCCTTCTACCCCCTAAGCCAACACGGTGATGGGGACCCACCAGTATTTACAGCGCATGGTAATGCCACCATTGATACATACGCATGGATACACACAGAGTGAACACTCGCAGTGGGGGTGAAGAAAAAGAAGACCCCCAGTTGCTGCATCACTTGCTGCAGCTGATGGTTAGAACAGGCAAAGTCGACTGGATGTTTTGATTCAGTTTGATTTAAGACCTAATTCATTAATGCTACAATGGAATTTAATTTTACATCAAAATATTTGTATATTACCTTATTAAGGGGTTTTGTGGGCCTTCTCATTCAAATGTGTATTACTCCCCAGCTCAAAATAGTCCCCAACAAAAGCACAATTTCATCCCATTTCACTAATATTAAAAACTGTAGTGCCCAGCTGTTTTGGAAAAATACTTGCCTTTTCAAAAAAAAACATCCTTTTTTAAAGATTCCTCACTAACAAATGGGCTGAGTGCAAAAGGTAATGTAACACCGGGTCGGAAGCTACAACTGGCTAGCGATCTTCAGCGATAGTTCAGACCCCTAGTCTATTTTCTCTGTGCTGATAATCTATTACAAACAATATAAACATTGTATTATATTTGATATAAAGCAGTTGTGTCAAACTCAATGTCTTCCCAGGCCACATTAACACTGTTACCCTCCAAGGGCCGGTTGTAACTGCAAGACTATATAAATGTATCTACTCTTTATCAAATTACATATTTGCTTCAATCATTGAATTCAATGGTTCATGGTTTTAGTAAAAAAACATTATTAATAACTAGCTCTGAAAGCAGACAGACTCTTTAGCTACTTGAAAATGAGTGAACAAGGACACACTGGTGCATGGATATATATGCATGCAGGGGAAGACAAACATACTGCCCCGTTTTGCTACTTTTCTTGGTGGCTAATGTTAGCATACCTGGCTCCGAAGTGCTGCTTTAGCTCTCTAGCAAAGAAGACATAGCAGCATGTCACCAATAATTACAAAGTTTTATTCATTTTCCCATCTCTCATTAAATTGCCTTCCATCTACACAAACTTTTCTTTTCTTGGACATTTTGGTCGTATTAATATTTATACTATCGCTCAGCTTGAGTGCTTGAAGCGATATTGATATCGAGACATCCAGCGGCTAGACGCCTTCAGTGCGTAGGAATCAAAATTGGAATGTGTCGTGGGATATGTAGTTTGTGGACACCATGCTTCTAAAGCAGCATAAAATAGTATTATCAACAAATTATAGTTGTTGCAAACCGAATCCAATCTGGCATCTCATTTGCTGCTGCCTGCGGGCCTTGAGTTCGACACATGGGATACAAAGAATGATTAATTATAATATATATATATATATATATATATATATATATATATATATATATACACCTCTCTCCCTGCTGTTCTCCTGCAGTTTCAATTCCCTCACCTCATCTCCTTCACGGTCACATTTCATGAATCCATCCACTATATTCAAGTGTCACTGCTGTTTGTGATAGTTTTTTTTTACTATCAGGCCTACGGATTAATTCCACGTATTCGTCAGCTATGTCGAAAACAGCGCAAGTGCGACAAAAAGACACAGCAACAGTCACACACAAGCAGAGAGACAGACAAAAGTTTAACTGAAAATGTGTTCCACTTCACTTAAAGCTCTGTCGTCAGCGTATATGGCCGCCAGAGGCTTCAGGTTTCCATTACTCCATATTTGACAACAATTGGCTTTCAAATGTGTATTTAAGGTGAGCAAAGAGACACTTTCCTCCTTCAGCAGACGGATGTGAAAACTGCCTTCTAGTGTCAAACTCTGCACATCCATCATTCTGCACAGTGAGGGTCAAACATCCCAGCCAGGTAGCAAGACGCAAAACATCTTTTCCTTTCTCGTGTACTACGAGCGATAATAGCATGAATGAAACCCAAAAAGAAAATACACAAGGTAACAGCGAGGTGTTGTCCTGAAAATGAAAAATGCTCTACTCCTCTGTATTTGCCAGTGTGCCGGGATTTTCTGATTTGTGCTCTTTTTTCCTTCTTTAAAAAAAAAGGAAAGAAAAGAAAAATGCAGTGCTGAAATGCCTCATTCTTTTCCTCACAAATTCCATTCAGGTCTGGCATGTGACAGACGAATGAATGAAAAAGATGACAGACAAATCGATGTAATCAAGGGGACAAAGACTAGAGCAACCAAAACTAAAGCAGCAGCTCCAGCACTCAAGCACCTTACTGCTGAAAAAAGATGATGGGAAGGGGTGGTTTTATAATGTGTGTGTGTGTGTTTGTGTGTGTGTGTGTGTGTGTGTGTGTGTGTGTGTGTGTGTGTGTGTGTGTGTGTTATGCTAATTCAGAACTTAGTATGTCTGTTCTGTGCTATCAGCAAACCTGTGGTGAGCTGAAATAGTTCTTGCTGTTTTGAGAATGTGCAGAAAACAAGTATGAGAGAGACCAGCGTATGTACTTGTGTAGGCAAACACATCCTGTGTGTGTGTGTGTGTGTGTGGCATTCATTTAGCAGAGCAGTGAAAGCGCCCAGGCAGGCCAGTCTGTTAGCGTAGCCGCTCTGCCACTACTTATTAATCAACCTGGCAGACAGACAGTGGTGGCGCTGCCCCTCTGCCTGCCAAATAGGGAGCTGGCCTCACTCTGATAACTTTCAACACACTACACCCACCGCTCCGAGGCTGCCAAATTAGGAGCAACCCTGGCTAAGATAAATCTAATAGTCTCATGCTGTGGGAGGGTGATAGACTGAGGGCCTAGAAGACTGATGGCGTTGGTTGGAGCAGCGAGGTGTGGGTTAAGAAGAAGAAAGCCAGAGGTTGTGGGGAACGGAGTAGAGGAAAACAGAAGAACTGTGAGTGTCTTTTTCTTGTTTGCCACCATGTGAATTGACTCCATCTTGTGCTGCGTTTCAAGTTAAACTTGGCCCAGCCCGGACGCCGGAAGTATCCACGCTTTAATAGCAGGTTGGCGGAATGTCAGTGCATATTCAAAGTGAAGTCGCTTCTCTGCCAGCAGAAAAGATGATGCTTATTTGCAAACTTCCTTCATGTGATAGTCCAGCAGAAGTAATGTCACTGCCAATCTCTGCTGGCAAAACTTCCATCAGGCGTGAAAAAAGCAAATTAATTGGCCAAACTGTGACTTTGGATGGGTCAGAAGATTTAGTCTCTTTGCTCGGTGCTCGAGTGTAAATAATTGTCAAAAAACCTTGAGTGCAGCCGAGTGGAATCTGTAAGTGCAGTTTTGTTAATTTGGTTCTTTTATGGTCCGCTAAACTTAAAGACTTCATAGCTTGGTTTTTATGGTGATTTAAAATCATCTGAATAATGGACGTTTCTGCTGTGTGGAACCATAAAATGTGTTGTAAGGAAAGTGTTACACAGTGAAGGTTTCCCAGGGTTCCTTGCATCTATTTATGTTGTTGTATGAATTATTCATCAAGACCACAACATCTTTTAAATCTGTAGAATCACGGTACACACACACATGCACACACACACACACACACACGCTTGACTCCATCAGCTCTCTTACACGCTAAAGACCTTCTACTTAAGATCTTTGCACCAGCTTGAGCCATAGTTTTGCTCTCAGTAAACATGAGTTTATGGTCTCAATCTCTAGTTTCAAGTCTTCTTCAATCCAGCATAATGTTCATTTATTACATTATGGTCCATTTAGAGTCCAACAGACCGGAAAGCAGGGGAGACAACCTTTTGATTGACAGGTTGCTACCGCTGCGTTGAAACTGAAAGTGAATCTCCTGAAAAAAAGAGATCCAGGAGATTGAGTTCATTTTCACTGTTTCTTATTCTTATGTTCTATTTCTTATTGATGCAAATCCTACCTATTCACTAAAACGGACCTTATATTATTGCAGTTTTGAATACTAATAATAATGTACTTAAGTTGCGTTAGTTATGAGCAGAATTATATGTGTGGCCTCTGTGGTTGTTGACGGGTGTCTGGCTTGAATACTTTAATAACTGTGGTCTGGACAATACCTAACTGTCACCATTCAACAACAATGAGCACAAAGGGAAATTATTAAAATAATAATAAAACAAAAACATGGAAGTCCAAAGAAATGTGTATGGTTCCAGTAAGTAGCTTTTAATGGATTCTATGTGGCGCCATCTTGTATAACAATATATCCACTTATACTACTGAAGGTATGAGTCTAAGGGAAAAGCCTCGCAGATAATAATTAGATCTACCGGTTTTGCATCGTTTTTACGCTGTTTTTCATGCTTTTCAGCTGTATTTTCTGGACAGTGAACACAGCACATCATTTCCAGGGCGAGTGCTTGTATTGCAGCTCAGACACTTTTCATGTAAAGGCAGCTTTACAGCTGAGTCTGCCTCAGAGTTCAGAGGAGGGGAACGATGGACAGCGAGATTAAAAACGGGAGAGGAGATGAAATGTGTTCTAGCGTCTTGTTGTGATGTCATCGGCTCGGGGACAGTCTGTGAAATACCACCAGACCATAGGCTACAGTCCTGAGACACACACACTCGGCTGCATTAACACAGCGGGCTTGTCCAGGCTCAGCTGGCTGAATTGGAGCCAGAAAGGCAGCGAGGGACAGATACACTCGATGAGAGTGGCGGGAAATTGCAGGGATACGCACTGCCTATCAAGGTACACTGCATTCTGCTACCTGACAGGTGCTTTCTCTTTGTGCCTGTTCGCCCTGCTGATTGTTCAGTTCTTTCCATTATAGTGAGGACATGAAGACACTTTTATTCTTTTTTCCTTGAAATGTTTTACTGATGACTTTCATTTCTGTCCATCCCTGGCCATTGCTTCCCCTAACTACCCAGTTCTGGTGATGACTGGGATGTTATCATACAATATTGTACATATGGCTTTCTCATATATATAGGGGTGTCATTTATCAACATAATGCACGTAGTGCAGTGTTAAGCAGTGTTTCTTATCATTTCAAAGTGAAGTTGGGGATTCAGCACACAAGTACATTTTGGATGTATATACCACAATAACAATAGATTGATGTTATTACCTCCACCTCGGCAGCAGCCTCCAGTTCTGAGAAGTGAATCCAAGGCCAAAGGGCCTTAAACTTGCACCAGGGGGCGACTCCATTGGTTGTAAAATAAAGGTGGATTGAGTAGAAGTCAATGAGAAAATGACTCTACTTCTCACTTCATTTATAATCTCAGTAAACATTGTTAGCAGTAGTTTATGGTAATTAATTGTCCAATTTAGTGTAAAATAGACCATAAGCGAGGCTACTTCATGAATAGTTCACTACCACATGCCATACCAATGCAATTAGCTACTAAGATTAGCCAGCTGGATCCAAAACCATTAAGGTTGCTGATCGGGGTGCTACTCTGTTGCTTGTGTGCATCAGGTCAAACCGTCACTCCTCCACAGTCCAAATATGGTCACTTCCTTCACTGGTTGCGAAAAATCCAACATGGCGACATCCAAAATGCTGAAGTTGAGGCTTCAAAACCGTAGTCCCCAAACCAATGGGTGACTTCACGAGGACTATGTCCATCAAGCAAGATAATGCTTTTGTTTTGATGAGTCTGTTTGATGGAAGGCTGCAGCATGGGCCATCTCGGAGTGGATCTGAACCACAGGGTGGAAACATCCATTATGTTTTGCTCTTGTTAACATTGCAAGTTCTTTTTTTTTTATTGGGTTTGATCAAGTCCATGAAAAAATATATTTCAGCATGATTGAATAATCGACATTTATCTCAGTTAGGCTAAGATTTCAGGTCAGGTCATGGTTGTAAGTGTGCTGCTTGAGGAGAAAAGTCACAGTTTGTTCTGTCTCTTCTAAACTGAGTCACGTTGCTTCTTCTTATACAGACTGCTGATATATCAGCAACCTGCTGTTTGAAGCAGCAAATGTTACAGATTCCATTGACTGGGTCTCCCTCTTCAACACAGTGTTGATTGTATTGCAGACGGGTGTGGCCTTTTGGAGCATTACCTCCATGCATTCAGGACAATGAGTCATACGACAAAGGCCCAGGCCTCAATCATGAGGCTGGCAAACACTGTTATCTGGCTTTGCACATGGGAGCAGTGTTTTCTGGGTCAACACCATTTGTTCGTCTTTTATTTGATTCTGAAGAAGTTGATGATGGCCCAGTAGCCTAATAATACTGTTGTACTCCACCACTCTATCACCAGCCATGTTATCCTTCCAATGGGGCCTTTTATATTCTAAGTAAGCTTTTAATTATAAGTGCTGGATGGCAACTTAGTACATAGTTTACAAATTTTGAGCTATTTGTGCTTTACTTCATACTTCTACTCCCCTATATGTCAAATGTTGCATTTTTTTTTATCTCACAACATGCATTTGAGATATGTGTATTTATATATAGTACTTAAAATAAGCTCCATAGACAACATTAAAATTACCCTTAATGCATCAGTAGTAACAAAAGACAGAGTTAATTTGAATGATAATATGCCTGTACCTTTACTTACCTTTACTCAGTAAGATTTTGAATGTGGGACTTTTATTTGTGCTGTCATGAACTATTGTTAGATCGTGGTTTTACCACTTGAAATTAAAGGATCTGAATGCTAAGAAATGGTGGCCCATGTGTGGAGATTTGTAAACTGAAATGTTCATGAATTATAATCCATTTTAAATAAATAATGTTTTGCTCTTATTATAATTTATTTATCATAATTCTAAGTGAAGTTCTGTCATGACGTGGAAACCATATTTCATATTTTATAAAAAAAAAAAACTGCAAATGGATGATGAATGGCAGAACATTTTAATATGAGAGACATTGCTGCCAAATAAAAACTATCCATGCATCTATTATCAACCGCTTATCCTGGTCACGGGGGGCTGGAGACAGGGCTGACATGTAGAGACAGACAGGTAACCAGTCTAACACAGGGCTGACGTGTAGAGACAGACTGGTAACCAGTCTAACACAGGGCTGACATGTACAGACAGGTAACCAGTCTATCACAGGGCTGACATGTAGAGACAGACAGGTAACCAGTCTATCACAGGGCTGACATGTAGAGACAGACAGGTAACCAGTCTATCACAGGGCTGACATGTAGAGACAGACAGGTAACCAGTCTATCACAGGGCCGACATGTAGAGACAGACTGGTAACCAGTCTAACACAGGGCTGACATGTACAGACAGGTAACCAGTCTATCACAGGGCTGACATGTAGAGACAGACAGGTAACCAGTCTAACACAGGGCTGACATGTAGAGACAGACAGGTAACCAGTCTAACACAGGGCTGACATGTAGAGACAGACAGGTAACCAGTCTATCACAGGGCCGACATGTAGAGACAGACTGGTAACCAGTCTAACACAGGGCTGACATGTACAGACAGGTAACCAGTCTATCACAGGGCTGACATGTAGAGACAGACAGGTAACCAGTCTAACACAGGGCTGACATGTAGAGACAGACAGGTAACCAGTCTAACACAGGGCTGACATGTAGAGACAGACAGGTAACCAGTCTAACACAGGGCTGACATGTAGAGACAGACAGTGCTAACTACTACACCACCAATGGTTTAATGTTCCCTTAAGTAGCAGGAGAATGTCGAACACTTAGTCCTTAAAGGGAAACTCAACCTAATGTCCCATTTTTTGTGTCAACAAATTTTGAATCTTGAACCAGTTCTGAGTGAGAACGCTGCAGCAGGTAAACAGGCTGCAAAACAAGGGCAACTCCTCACCATCAATTCACATCCAGCACAAGTGCTTGTTTTTGTCACTGACAGCTCAAGGATTTCTATTGAAAATATTATGGAAAGGATCCTTCCGAGAACTACTGTTTTTGTGTCGAACCAAGTCTGGCTCAGAGAAGTCTTGTGAATTCATGCATCCACGTTGTTGAAAAAAGCTAAATATTCAGCCGTGACATTGAATGCGTCGATGACAGTAAGCTACGCTCTCGAGCATCCTCCAACACAAACTCTGACAACGCCGGTGCTCCTCTGTCTAACATTCACCTACGTTTCCACCGTTGTCGTCGGCAACATGTCACATGACACAATACCAAAACAGTGCATGCACTTTTCGTGAATGCACATTGACGGTGAGGATTTGGCCCTAGTGATTTATTTGCAGCCTGTTTAGCTTCTGCCGCTTTCTCGCTCAATACTGGAAGAATCAAAACAATGGTTGTCTCCGAATGTGACATGGGAAAATAGGCTCCTGGCTGAAAAACACAGAAGTTATCCTTTAAATTAATCTGGAAAATCTCCAAATTGGAGATACATGGTTATCTGTGGGCAGTATCATTGAGTGAACTCCCCCACAATTCCCCTCTGGCTCAGCAGGCCCATGTCAGGTTTACTGGTCAGCCATGGTTCGAAGTTGTTTCCATTGAAATCCTCCACTACTCCACAAACGCACACCAAACATGGACGAGTTGATAGTGCACAATTCCTCACCAATATTGTTTATCTGATATGCAAGTGGAAGGTCAGGGTAAAGGAAAGCTTGGAAATGCAGAGTCCACGTGTGTGTTCTGTGGGATGAGTTAGACAGGTTTCTAATGAAAGGTCTCTATGTCACACACACACACACACACACACACACACACACACACACACACACACACACACACACACACACACACAGGCCCATGTCGTCCACACTGTTGATGCAAATCCTTATCTGGCAATTATCTTCCAATACTGAAGGCATGCAACATTAGTGACGATGTCACCAGCAGAGTGAAATTCATTTTATTGTATCATTTGCATATTTTAATTACACTGCCATGGATCGGGGGAAAACATCAGACATCTCAATAAATATCAGTTATGTTGTTTTAGTTTTGATGGACAGGGTGATTGTTTACATCTATGTGTGTGTGTGTGTGTTAGACAGAGAGAGTAATACATCTATGAGGTGGTGCGTTAGCATTACTGAGAGGAGCATCTCAGTGGCAACACTTCCCCAGCGCGAGGCCGACCCTGTGAATCGAGAAGGAGGATCGCAGCTGAATAATGAATACAGTCGCTTTTCTAAAGGAGCCACTTCCATTGAACATGTTTTGATGAGGGTTTTGTAAACCTTGACCTTGCTGTTTACTTTGAGCTTATTCAGGCCACTGCCACTGCGGAGCCATAGACTGTAAAAGTGGACGTAGTCATCTTGACGTCATCCATTGTGCTAATCGCTGCCAGGGGGAGAGTCTGTGTGCAGTTCAAGGGCCATTGGGAAACACACTATAGTTATGTATTAAAAACACCACTCAGCAAAGATTCACTGGAAGTAAAACATGCATAAAAACACAAAAACCACAGTCAGATGAGAAGTATGGTCATTTTTTCACAAACTCCCATGCAACCAGACTTCAGTTTGGAACCAGATGATTTGCCCCCTGATGGCCAGCAGAGATAATGCAAGTTTAAGGCACTTGAGCTTTGGCTTCACTTTTCAGAAACAAAGGTACTGCCTGTGCAGGGTTAGGGTTAACCCTCAATAATAATGTACGAGTATTGATTTCTAAGCACCTATGACAGAACCTATCAGTTCAATGTTTATAAAGATGCACGCTGAGAATTATAATAATAAATGTAGACAAAATCCTCAAATAAAATGATTCTGAAAAAGTCATGGAGGGTGCCAGTTGAACAAAACCAATGCTCAACATGCCGCTGCTATATTCAGTGCCATGCAAAGTGAGTGCTGCGTGAGGAAGGTCTTCCAGTATCTAGGCCAACCCAGCATGGGCCCTATTTGAAGAATTGCAGCATTTTGCCAATGCGTAGTGGAATAACAGTCTACTTTTAGCCCCAGAGATGCACAGACACAACAGACATTCACTCCACTAGCAGAGCAGCTGTGGGAGGCGAAAACATGAAGGGAAGGGCAATTGAGCACACAAACATTCTCAGACAGACACACACACAGCACACTCAGATGCTACAGCCACATTCACACACACTCACAGATGCACAGCGAGTGTTTATCCATTTATTTTTGCTGTTTTGTTTATTTTGCTTGGTAAATCCTCACCACCACACAGCTGCTGCTGGAGCACCAATGGACAGCAGTTTGGGGATTCATTAGCTCTTGTTTTCCTCCCTCTGTTTTCCTCCACCTCTCACTTTCCCCCTTCATTCCACTGTCAGGAGCATTTTATAATCACTTTATTGTCGGGTTGGATCAAGACACTGGTTAGGTGGAGCTCATTTTGGCACTTTTGGTTTTTTTTTTAATCAATTTGTTGATGCTTCGCCGCCTGCGACATCTGTGGGCGGAGGCATTATGTTTTAGAAATGCCTGGAGGGGATTTCTGCAAACACAAACATCCACCTGGAGTCAAGGATGAACTGATTAGAACTTGATGGTTAAAGGTCACTGTGACCTCATACAACACATTGTTGGCTATAACTCAAGAATGCATATGTGTCATAGGACAAAATGATGAAGTGATAAAACAGATGTAAACTGCAACATGACTGGTTGAACCTTTTACCCAAATTCTTTTAACTAGTTTTTAAAGTTTCGGCTACACCAACAACTACATGTCCGATTTACTTTATCAAGATGAATATTATTACAAGTTGGATGGAACTTATGGATGACTATACATTTATAACAGAAGACCAGCGTTGCAAACTGGGAGCATGGCGTTCAATTCTGTGGGCGTTGACCAAACAATGGTAACTCATTAGATTATGAGATTATGACTGAAAGTCTGGGTATATCTGCTTCTGCTGCTTTAAATTTGACCACCTGGATATCACTGATTAAAATAATTAACATTCACAGCTAAAGTGAAAAACAAGCCTCCTGAGGAAGTATTTATGAAGTTTAACACTCAAAAACTCTGCTTTATCAGAACTATGTGGCCTGTTTTTATCTGATCTGATTGACGGTGCTGATAACCGAAACAAACATTCATACAACTTCCATCAAAGTTGTGGTTTGACAAATGGAAGTATGTGGCAACGACAAATGAGCCCCGTTCACTTTGAACAGCTCAGACTCAACAGTACAAAGAGGATCTGTCAATTGAAATAACCAAAACTGTTCTTCACTTCACCACCAACACTCACTGGACATCCACATGAAAGGTGGCACAGTTCCCCATTGAGCTTCTGAACATGTTTTCTCATTTTGACTTCTTCTTGATATCTGCTTCCGCATAATATTTTAGATAAAGTTCAGAACCTCTGTCAACACTTTTTGAGAAAAATGTATTTTTAGGCCTGAGACGGATCACATTAACATCCAGAAGCCAAATATGAGATGCTTGCAGCTTGTGGCAGAGTACTGAATGAGCCAATAAATAAATAAAACCCAAACCCAGCTATTAATGGAAGTCCAGCAACCCAGAAGGACTCAAAATGCTTGTGGACTAAAAATGATGGTAGTATATGGCTCAAAGCCTCTCACTCATGCCACATTGAGTCCCATTGCTATATACGACACCCACATATGGCATAAATGACCCTCTCGTCTTCTTAAAGCATCACACGAGTGTTTTTCAGCTGCTGTCACACACAGCAATAACTAAAAACAATTACTGTAGCTTTGTACAAACGCTACCCATGCGCCCACACACATTACGCTATACGTTGTGTCCGATCTGGCCCATGGCGCCCCTATTTCACCCGCCATTACCCTCTGACTGGATAGAAGCCCCCCGGGACGACAACACCCAAGAGAGCCCAATGATGGATAAGCAGCTGTGCAGGGAAGGAAGAGATGAGACAAGTAATACAAAAAAAATGAGGCCAGGGTGATGAAGGTTTTGCAATTCTGAGCGCGCGCACACACACACACACACACACACACACACTCATGAAAAGGATCATGATGGGAGTGTGTGATCAGGCAGGTGAGCGATTGTTCCTTGGGGTTGTAAAAGTGTTCACAGGGCAACAAAACCCGATCGATAGACACACACCGCCACTCTGTAAAGACTCTAGTTAAAGAAGGAGAGTGAAATAGATACTGGCCCTTCTTCTTGTCCCTGTGGACACACACACACACGCACGCACACACACACACACACACGCACACCTGACAATGTATCATCTCACTTCCTCTGACTGTGTTTGTCCCTTTGTGACTCATTCTGTCTTTGTCAGAGACTCTCATCCTTCTCCCTCCTGTCATCCCCCCTCTGTGTGTGTGTGTGTGTGTGTGTTTTCTCTCCTGCATCCCTCTGACACACTTGGACTGGACCGTGACAACAACAAAAACAAAACAAGAGCAATCGCTTTCCTCCATGGTAGACGCACACTAATACATAAACATGCATGTGCAGATTGAGGCTCTGAGAAACATACCCATACTCTGCTGGGAGCTGGCCTGGTTTCTCTTTCTCTCTCTCACACACACACACACACTCACACACACACACGCACACACACACACACACACACACTTTCTCTCTCTCTCTCGCTCTCTGTGTTGTCGTACCACACAAACTCAGAGGCAAACAGTGTGACAACACACAGCCTGAGACGACATCAAAACACTCGGGCAAAAGTACACACACACACACACACACACACACACACACACACACACACACACACACTCCTACGACTTCATTAAAGGGGGAGCGAGAGTGTGACAAGGCTTGAAAGTCCACAGACAGAGAACTTGCTAACCTCCAAACACACACACACACACACAACCACACAAACAGGACGAGACTTCAGAAGCTGGCAGCCTTAGTCCCAGACTAAGCCCTTGAAGATGGAAGGGTTTACCAACGGACCTGGGAGATGAAAGAATGAATGAGGGAAGAACAAATGAAGGAGCATCATGAAAAACAGAATCAGCGAAAGAGAGAGGGAAGTTTTACAAACACATGCAGATCATTTTTAAAGGCTGAAGCATTTCCTTTACAGTTGTATTGCTCAAGACTTCAGTCCGTGTTGATTTAGCAGCACCTGGTGGTAATAGGAAGGTTGCACTACGCATGCCAACCTTGTGATTAACAGTTTGCCTCTCCCATCGCAACCACGATACCAGTGCAACTAGCAATCACCTATCTGTAAATTTGACTTTGAAATATAGAACTAACCTTGGTGTTTGTTCACACCAGAATCCACATGGATCCAGATCCAGAAAGGGTGCCGCTCTGCTGCTTGTGTTCATCAGATCCACCCGTCGCTCCTCCGCAGACCAATCACGGTCACTTCCTTCACTGGCTGCAAAAATCCAAGATAGAGAGGGCGAACATGCTGAACTCGAAGCTCCGATGCAGCATTAGGAGAAAGAGAAATATATTTGAATCTGTTGCTTGGATGACGGACTCATCGTCCAACAATGAAAACAACCATGGAGTTAAAATGCAGAACAAGAAATCGTGTAAAAATTAGGCTTTCGTTTCACAATCGTCTTCTAACTTTTAAACTGAGAGGATGCAGCCTCACTTCACTAATTGTGGGACCCCGCTGCTGCAGATTCCTCGGCTAAGTCCGAGGGGACCGCTGCAGAAGGAGATAGATGAGAATAAAATGTGGAAGACAGTGTAGAGAGGAAAAGAACAGCAATATGGGAACTAGATTGAGGCAGAGATTTGGGAAAATGCCGTTGTTGTTTCTGCTCATGGAAGGTTTTAGTACATTAAGCATATCCACACACACGGATGCACTAGGAAGGGTCCTGCCCAGTAGGAGGCCGTGAAATCAGAATCATTTCACAGATAATTTTGTCGTCACTGGCAGGCAATAGTAATAACAACTTTGGAGAGAGAAAGAGCACAATGAGAAAGAGGGAGAAGAGCGCAGCGAATCAGCCAAGGCCGATCGCTTTGTCTAAGCCGGAGTGGTGTTTGTGGAAAGGAAGCCTCTCTGTGGGGGGGGGGGGGGGGGGTCTCCTTTTCCCTTTCTCTCGCACTTTCAAAACCTTCTTCCCCTTCCTGGCGTCAGCGTCAGCGTGGGGGCGGGATGATGAGCGAGGTCCAACTTTGGCAGCAGAGCCATAAACAGTGAGGTACCTGCAGTAATTGCAATCAATAATAATAATAATAATAATACAATAATACACTTAGATTCCATCTGCAAACGTGCAGCCCGTCTAACAGGCGGGCGGCTTTCATCGCCCTCGAAACAACCGGGCAGGATCTGAGGTGTGTGCGCGTGTGTGTGTGTGTGTGTGTGTGGGACCTATCCATTATTCAGATGCTTCGAGCCGCCCACATCTGTTCATTTCTCCGGACAACACACACTCTCCTCTGATAGACAATAATTACTATGCAGCCAAGAACACACACACACACACACACACACACACACAGCCATGTCAACCTCTAACAATGAATTCACACGAGACATAGCGTGTTAGGAGCACCGTTTGTCATCCGGCAGCCACGGCGTTCACACACAAATCATAATCATATGTATGGCTGCACCCAGAGTCACAGATGCACGCACCTCCGCGCACACACACAAATCATCGTGACAGGTACAACTGCATGCACAAGGAACCCGCTGCAAGCATATTGGCCCTACAAGCTCAACGCCGCGGCTCTCTGAGGGCACATAAAAGGGCTCGTCGCCGCCTCATTGTGACTGTGGGATCAGATGCACAGAAACGATTGGTCAAAATGCTCCGATGTGTGTGTGGGCGCCCGCGTGCTCCACTGATTGAACATAGGCTTTGTGTGTGTGTGTTTACATGTGCGACGGAGACAGAAGAGATGAGAGTATGTATTTTGCATTATTGTAGTCCGTGTAGTGTGCGTCTGATTGTGTGTGTGTGGAAGGGAGAAAAAGAGGCAGTCTTCTCTGAAGTGTCAGCCTTTGATCAGTGTCCCTGTGTGTGTGTGTGTGTGTGTGTGTGTGTGTGTGTGTGTGTGTGTGTGTGTGTGTGTGTGTGTGTGTGTGTGTGTGTGAGGGGGGGGCATGCCAACCCCTGGTGTCTTGGAGGCAGATGAAACACTGCGCCTCTATCCGGGACTCACAGAACACCCACTATCCTTGTCTCCTTCTCCTTTACTCTCCCTCCCTCCCTCCCTTACCTCCTCTCACCAGCGTTCCTTACCACCACCATTTTAAAGGCTATTCATGCAGAGCCGCGCTTTCATCTCACGTTTTAACCAGCTCCTCTCTGGCTTTTTTCCTTTTCTTTTTCAACTCTTTTATCAGATTATAGAGGGAGAGGAGGACGGGTGAAGTGGCCCGCTGTCGTACACGGACTCACAGTTAGATGGACGCAGCATGAAGGCGCTGTAACAAGATAACGGTATAGGATCTTTGGTGTCCGCTGGCTCTGTGTAGTCCACATCAGACATCTGTAGTTAAAGTCCCACCGGGCTTGCCTCGTGAGTTACGATAATGATGAAAAGCTGGTTTCAGTGCTTTACGTGAAGACTGGCCCTGTATTGTGTGCAGGAAACGTTGCATCATATTTCATTAATTAGTTGAATTAATGATCTCATAAGCATAATTGGTTATGTTTAATATATCATGGTGATTACAGCAGGACATTAGTCAGCTTGCTTTCCACGTGTTTGTGCTCGGCTTAATTAATGCACTCAGACGTGCAGCATATTTGGGTGCATTGGTGGCGTTTAAAGCGCAGCACAAAGGCCGGTAAATGCAGGAGGTGCTTAGTGTTTGGTGCTTTGATCCCTGTTGTTTTTTATGGATCGCCTCAGACGATAAATGATTGATTTTGGTTGCACTTGCAGGATGAAGAGAGAGATGATTTGGTAATATTTTGAGCTTCAGTTATAAGCCCTTACCATAAGTGTAGCATACTACAGGCAGAAAGTGGTTTGGAATCAAATGTGATTTGACAATCTTCAGAGAACCTGCACTTAAATTCAAATCATTGGGCAACCTCCAGTTCTGAAAAGTGAAGCCAATTCTGAAGTACCTGAAACTTGCATTATCTCTATTGGCCATCAGGGGGCGAAACATTTGTCACATTGTATGGAAGTCTATGAGAAAATTACTCTAATTCTATCTTGATTTATTACCTCAGTAAACATTGTAAACATGAGTTTATGGAATATATAGTTTCAAGTCTTCTTCAATCCAGCATGATGTCCATTTAGTACATTATGGTCCATTTAGAGTTAAATACATGACAAAGCAGGGTATACTTTAGGGCGGGGCTAGGTTGTGATTGACAGGTCGCTACCAATGCAGTTAGCTACTGAGATGACTTTAACACTGAGCTGTAAAGTTCACCTTCATTTATAAAGCTACACACCAGAATCCAGATGGATCCAGATCCAGTCAGGTTGCTGCTCTGCTGCTTGTGTTCTTCAGATCCACCCGTCGCTCCTCCACTACGTCCAAATATGGTTGTTTTCCCTCACTGGTTGCAAAGATTCCAAGATGGCAAGGCGAAAATGCCGAACTCAGTCTATGGTGTTAACCTAATATAATAATGTATATGGCACTGAACAAAGGAACAGCTGTGCAGTGAAGTGAGAAATGCTTGGGACTTTGTATTGGGTGTTGTTAGAAATCTAGATAAAAGATGTTGTTAACACTAATAAGGCGCCTAGAGAAGACAACATACTGTATGTTTGTGTTTAACCTCTGCTGTAGATACACAACCTTTCAGTGCACCTGCCTTTAACACAGCTCTAATTAGGAGTCCCATACGGATCAGGGAGGCTGCCAGTTAATGGGCACTTAAATAGAAAAGATTTAGGTATTTGGTGGAACAATCGAAGACACTCAGCAGTAATCATGAGAGGCAAATGTCAGCTAACAACAGAAAAACATCCGTCTTAGAATAAACGTACTCGTAAACCCATGAAACAACAATTGCTACAATAGAGAATTTGACCACATTATAGTCAATTAGATCAGACAAGGTATTGAACAATTAATGAAAGTGCTAACAATGCTGCATGTACAGATCTTCAGAGTAGGTATGATTGAGCATCTGCATTATGCAGGACATTTCTCAATGGATTCATCTTTTCCTTTATTTCTTTTGATATTTTGTAATGTTAAAGTCTTGAAGGACAAGCCTGGCAAAGTTCATAATTGTTTTAAAATTGTTTATATTTTCAATAAATCCCATAAACGTACCAGAGTCAACCGTCTCTCACTATATTCTGATTTCTCTACCCTAGAGTATGTGTGGCTGCAAGTCTGTTGATTACTGAGGCTGCTACTGTGGCTTCTTTTGCCAATTTTCTTGAAATTTGGTTCAAATTTGTGAAAAATGCCTTTAGGCTAGTAAGAAGTCTTGACACGAAATATATGCAGGTGAGTATTTCACATTTTTGTGTAGTTTATTTGACATGCCCCAGTTTGTAATGCCTTAATAAGAAATATTAAGAAAGTAAGAAATAATAAAGTTTCATGGTTTGTGACAAGAGGTGTCATATCATATTCTTAAACAGAAAGCTTTTTCCTGGAGACAGTTTGACTTGTCACTGTGGGAAAGTGAATGATGGCTGAATTCCATTGAGCTGCTGCAGTTTCACACTGTGCCATGACTCCCTGGTGACTAAGTTAGATAAGGGACACGTGTGCATTTTATACTGCGTCAAGTAAATGTATTTATTTTTATAAAGTTTCTACTGTTTCTTTTCTCAATGCCATTACAATATTGATGAAGAATAGTTGTTTGTGAATATAAAAGGAAAGACGTCCGTGCTGGCTGCTGAACTGTAAGTGGCTTTGTGTAAAAGTCCCTCTTCAGTGCCCTTAGACAGAGTCAGCGTCATTAGGAGAGGAGCTGAAAAAGCAATTTCATCTCTCACTCCCTTTGCTTTCTCTGTGCTGTCTGTCACTCCTTGTTGATCAGTGATGGCGTTACACACACACACACACACACACACACACACACACACACACACACACACACACACACACACACCTAAACACACTTATCATGCAATTCCCTCTCAGTCAGAAGCTGATTTAGGGGAACAAGTACTAAATACTAGTGATGTCCAAATGAAGCTTCGTGAAGCATTTTCTTTATTTTCTGAGCCCAATAGATGGCGCTCTCTGTTCAACAAAGGGTTGAACGCAATGGAAATATATCGGCCTTCAACCCTTTGTTGAACAGAGAGCGCCATCTATTGGCCTCAGAAAATAAAGAAAATGCCTCACGAAGCTTCATTTGGACATCACTACTAAACACTAAATGTATTGATACTCATCTTGTCTCCCTCTTCTCTCCTTCTCTACTTCCTTTCTTTGCTCGTTCCCACCTGTCCTTGTCCCTCTCCTCCCTTAAATATCCTCCCTCACCTTCTTCCTACATCTTCCTTTACACAAATTCCCAGGCTTCCTCAGTACCGGTGATCAGTCCGCTAAGGGGAACTACGGCCTCCTGGACCAGATCCAGGCCTTGCGTTGGCTCAACGAGAACATCGGCCACTTCGGCGGAGACCCGGAGAGGATCACCATCTTCGGCTCCGGAGCTGGGGCGTCCTGCGTCAACCTCCTCATCCTCTCGCACCACTCGGAGGGTAATTGTTGGATTGTGTTGTTTGTTTGTTTTCAAGCAGAATATTCCCATGGGTTATGGGGTTCCTGGAATATCATGATATTTTTGTTTTTTTGAGATTGGTAATAGCCTGTTCCAGCCCTGTGAGTGACTCTTTCCCCACACGTGTTTGACAAATAGGTTGTTGACATTGATGTTTTCGTCCTCGGCGTAGATCATTCCTCGTTAATCCCTGAATAGCCACAGTGCATATTTACAAACCATCTCTGAGTGTTTGTTCCATATATTTGCTGGAAACAGATGGCGATGCACACCTGCACGTCCTATTCCACCTTTCAGACTCTGTTCTGCTATTTCTTTCTGGAATTACTTGCGTTCAATATGGTACATGTGCACCTTGATTTGGTCTTGGGCTATTTGATGACCCACGTAAATGTGATCTAGCAGCAAGGCCCTGCTATACCCATGTGGTCAGATAGAAAGTCAGTGAGTCCTGTGATGTTTGCTTGACACTTCTATCCCCAAAGGAAAACACTGCTTGTCTGCTGAACTGAATAATTGAAGCAGCCACGTGGCTAAAACGCACGTCCAGGTTTGATCCAGGTGACGTGGTTCATGTCTATGGAGGATAAATAAAACTGGAGCTCCAACATTTCCCCACATTACCTGACTTGGCGAGCGCTCCTGGCTCTGTGAACGGTCCGCTGCTCTGCAGCAGAGAGGCTCTCCCTCCGTCAAACAAAAAAAAAAAAAACCTACATCCATCTGACCTCATGCTCCCCATTACCAACAACACACCCCGAGGGCTAAGTGTTAACATTGAACCTCCACGAGTGAGCGGCCTGTGGACCAATCGGCTTTGATCTGAATTGAGATCAGTGTGCCTGACAACCCGCAGCCAAATGGTCACGCACTCGCCGCCTTTGATCATGCTGTTCCCGGCGCTGTCCTCCTCCAATCGTAACTCCTCTGTTCTGTACGCCGCTCGAGGGCTCTCCGTCGATATCTCTCTCCTGTATTCATGTTCTCTCTCTCACACACACACACACACACACACAAACGTATTATTACATTAGAGAGAGCGTGTTCACACAGCCGCACATCTGTTTCCATCACCGCTCTGTGTTTGTGTGTCTGACGCGGCTCTAACTTTGACTCATTCTCTGCCTTAAGAACAAATATGTGTCATCAAAGCTTCTGTGAGCATCTGTGCACGGCTGCCATGTCACCGTCTCCATTTAACACAGCCTCTGTAATTACACTGCTGTCTACTCACCCTTCATATTGTCCCGGCACACCCAGCCTGTTCTCCCTTATTGCCACCTCGCAGTAGAAACCTCCCAAGACTAGATTTATATCATGATAACTGTTTCACACAAAATTTGTTTCCTTGTTTTTTAAATGTTTACTGTGCATTGGAATCAAAAATTTGGAAAAAAAATGCCACATTATTCGCATATCTGAAGCATACTGAATATTTTGGGAATAGAGGTCTGGTTCCACTGTGTTGTCCGTGCATAAAAGGGTGCTAAACTTGAAATTCAGAGCATATCTGTTGCCTCAACATGGCTGAACCTGCAGCTAGTAGCTTACGTGTTCAAAAAACAGCTGTGCTGACAGAGCTAACTGCGTTAACCTTAATGGGGACGCCTCAGGGAACCTACTCAGGTCATTTTCTTTGCGACATTAATTACATCACTGCTGTCCCACAATTAAGATGTGCCACATCGACAGCGGCTGGTGGACCATCCATGATGAATACCAGCCTTTTTTGGATTAAAAATACATACACTCGAGTTACCTTGTTAACAGTGAGGTATATATCTAGGGCTTTTATTGTGAAAGGTAAGGACAAAAGAGCTGTATCTGCTCCTGTTGTCATTGTGGAGGCACTGAGTATATTTTCCCAAATTGATAAATCCGTGACCGTCTGTGTTATGATGCTCTGCTCAAATTATATCTAAAATGTGCCACTACTCATGATTTGTCTCAATCACTCGGCCCGCTCTCTCATCCATCTGTCATCTTTCATTCAATGCAAAGCATGATGATGGTAAATAATGCTCAGTGAGGTCGGACAGCACTGCAACATGTCAAACTCCCCATATAGTAGATAGTGAGTTATTTATATACAAACAGAGCCGAGAGAAGCTGATTTTAACACAGAGAGGGAGAGCTCAGGTACATGACTTCACTATCTTTACATAGAGAATAGTTGTTTGCTGCTATATTAATGCTACGAATTTCAAATGTAACACCTTTAAGTATGGAAACAGAATCAGGATTGTTAGCCTATAGCTTAGCATAACAGCGGGAAGCAGAGGTCAACAGCCAGCATGGCTTTTTCTCAAAAAAGACAATCTTTAGGTCAGCTAATCAGCAGATCCATAGTGTAATTATAACACTGAAGGGCTTGTATTCCTCAGATACAGGCCAGACGTTTAGCTCCATCAATGCTTGTTTGTTTATTTCCATGGTAACCAGAACTATAGACAGTCATTGTAGTTTAATCATTAATTTTCAGCTTACAGGAACCCTAACGGTTGGGGAAGCCTGTAATAACCCCTTGTCTCCTGTTGCTGACAACCCCCCCCCCCCCCCCCCCCCACATTGTCATCCCTCCGCTTTGTCATCACCCCATCATCATCATCATCATCGTCCTCTTCTTCATCAGCATCTAACGGTGTAACATCAGCCCTCTAGACGGCGCCTGTCTGTCATGTCCCCCCCCCCTCTCCCCCCGCCAGGGATGCCAGGTAAGGAGTCTGTCACCCCCACCTTTAAGAGACACCAATCATGTCAACAACACAGCGTCACAAATCAAGCCTGACAGCAGAGACGTACAGGATGGATGGCAGGATGGAAGTGGTAGATCGGATGGAGAGAGGGTTGTAAGTGATACTGTTATGATGATGGGCAGGGAACTATAAGAGGAAAGACAGGATCCATGGCATCCTGTGTTCAAGGGAAGAGGAGGAGAGGTAATAATAGAGGAGGACAAAGGGGACAGAACATGTTTTGGAAGTAGCCAATTATAGGGAAGCAGTGAGCAGGAAGGTTAGAGGCACATAGGGAGTGACAAAGAAACTTATTTTGAAGACAAATGAAATAATACCTCCCTCCCACCTCTCCCTGAGTCCGTCTCCTCCTCTGACGTTCTCAGTGCAGATGTGTAGGTAGAGCTATTTCCAAGCTACTTTTTATTATAATTGATTTCCCAGGGAGCGAGGTATCTGCTTAATAATTAACTGACCAATCTTCAGCCCAGCAGAGGGAAGAGAAAGAAAACAGTAGTATGAGAAGAAACGGGCGAGGCAGGCGGCCTCTTAACGAGCCACTCGAGTGGTTCAAGCAGCACAGGACTGGCAGAACTAAGGAGACCGAGGGGGGGCACAGCTAGTGCGAGAGTCTGAGAGAAGAAAATGGCTCTTTTGGCGTCTCAGATGAGCTCATTCCCAGTCCTGCTTCTTTTTTCTCTGTTTGAGCTAACAGCACTGTAGCATGTTCCAATTCTAAAAGTGGAAAAAGAGAAAGAGTTGCAATTTAGTAGTTCATCTGGATCCCATTCTCAAAAAAGAAACTAAAGTCAGACACCTTCACAGAGCTCCATTCCTAACTGAAATGTAGAGATCAGCCACCATTTTAGCGTTTTCATTGTACCCCCACATCCTAATATAAATACATCTTTTCCATCTGTCCTCTCAGGTCTGTTCCACAGGGCCATAGCCCAGAGTGGAACTGCCATCTCCAGCTGGTCTGTCAACTACCAGCCCCTCAAATACACCAAGATCTTGGCCCGGAAGGTGGGCTGCACCTACACAGAGACGGCCGACCTGGTCGACTGCCTTAGGCGCAAGAACTTCAGGGAGCTGGTGGACCAGGACATCCAGCCTGCTCGTTACCACATCGCCTTCGGCCCCGTGGTGGACGGAGACGTGGTGCCGGACGATCCAGAGATCCTCATGCAGCAGGTTAGTCCGGAACAAGTGTCAAAGGTGGCACTGCAGATACGGCCTCAACAGGTTTTTCATTGTGCAAGTGCTGAGCTGTGATGACACACCAGACAGAGAGAACGTGAAGAACTTGTTACAGTAAGTGCGAGTGTGACCTTTCCACAGAGTCGGGGTCTGGCGGTGACATTTACCAGTTGGTGTGAGCTTCCATCCTAAAAACGGCGTAACACATTCCCTCGGTGGTCTATTCTGGACCCATGGATCACAACCTTTGTCACAGGATGTCTGGTTGTGAGCATGGAGGGTAGTGTTGCTGCCGCTATAGACTGAATACACAAAAGAAAGTTGTATTGAGCAGCATTCATGGTACACAGACTGAAAACCCTGCACTCAACATGTTCTTCCTGTGCTGCAACACCAGGGGGAGTTCCTGAACTATGACATCCTAATAGGAGTGAACCAAGGAGAGGGGCTGAAGTTTGTGGACGACAGCGAGGACAACGATGGCATCTCAGCCGCGGCGTTCGACTACACCATCTCCAATTTTGTTGACAACCTCTACGGCTACCCTGAGGGTGAGGAACGCCAACATTTTACTCCTTTCAAGCACACATGCTCCTCAGATTGTCATTGTCTTGTTATGCTCTCTGTCCCAAAGGAGCTTGTCTCATTAACAGCTTTCTAATCAAGAGGAAAATACTTTGAAGCAGATTCCATAAATTGATGTTTTAACTGAATAGGCTTCATAACTGGCTCACAGAACGTTCCTTCATTGATTTAATATAAATCTTAGTGTTTTAAGGTATTTCAGGGGTTTGTAATCGTGTATTTGCTGCTGACTGTTATGACTAGGTCGCCCTTGAAAAAGAGGTTTTTAATCTCAACGGGACAAACCTGGTTAAATAGATAAATAAATAATGCTTATTAGAGGACCCAGTGGATGCAACCTTCCTGGGGTCCTTGCACATAAAACTGAAATGAAAGGATAACTCAAATAAAAAGAGCAAACAGTCATAAACGTTATCATCATAAACCATTATCACAATGACCTGCTTTATGACATAATGAATATATTCCCTGATACCTGATTCTTTATAGGACTTTATGATATGTTTGTGCAAAGACAGAGAATAGAGATCAAATATGAGCAGCAGCCCAAACGTATCAACCAACACAGGCATACTAAAGAGGTTGCCTATCACTGAGATTATCTTTCACCACGGTGGGTCTCTGCTCTGGCCTTTGAGGCTCCGTGGGCACTGATGCTGTCTCTCATCATGCCCCAGGCAGCCCGCTCCCAATCATAGCACTGTTGTTCCCAACAGATCAGCCTGCAAAACCCCTCACAGCGGGCCGCAGTCAACATGCAGGCGCATATACATGATGCAGTCACGTTTCCTCTCGAGTGCCTGTCACTCATTCCCCACTCAGACACGCATATTCTCTCTTTTGCCCTTTATGTTGCGCCGTCGTTCCTTTCAGTCTCTCTCTAAACTGTGTATCTCTCACACAAACATACAAACACAGACGCCTCTTTCATCCTTCCTGTCGTTCATTTAAGAAATGTGTGCTTTTCTCTTCCTCCTTTCACATCGCTTGACCTCTCTCACCTCTCAGTTCTATCCCTGTCTTTACTTTCCTCTTAACTTATCACAATTTTCTCTGTTTTCCCTCTCCCGCTTCTTATCCTCCAGGCAAAGACATCCTGAGGGAGACCATTAAATTCATGTACACGGACTGGGCCGACAGGGACAATGGCGACATGCGACGGAAGACCCTCTTAGCTCTGTTTACAGACCACCAGTGGGTGGCGCCGGCAGTGGCCACAGCGAAGCTGCACGCCGAGTTTCAGTCACCGGTTTACTTTTACACGTTCTACCACCACTGCCAGACGGAGACGCGACCCGAATGGGCCGATGCTGCCCACGGAGATGAGATCCCGTACGTGTTTGGCGTACCCATGATTGGTGCTACAGATCTGTTCCCATGCAACTTCTCCAAGAATGATGTGATGTTGAGCGCCGTTGTCATGACTTACTGGACCAACTTTGCCAAGACTGGGTAGGCCGTACTGCTTATTTGATTTCATAATGGAATTCTCTTTGCCCTGTGGGGCGACTGAAGGATAAATTAGATAGTGTTGTGCCTCTTCAGTAGTAGAGCTCAAGTGTCTTTGTCAGTGGTGAGGGGCTAATCTTACTAACGTTCATATTTTAAAATGTAGAACACAAGGTTGTATTCAGTACTTATGTCAACACAATCTTTCAACCAGACTGAAATATCTGCTCTGTCCTCCTCTAGGGACCCCAACTTGCCAGTCCCTCAGGACACCAAGTTCATTCACACCAAGCCTAACCGCTTTGAAGAGGTCATCTGGACCAAGTTCAACTCCAAGGACAAGCAGTACCTCCATATTGGCTTAAAACCTCGTGTTAGAGACAACTACAGGGCTAACAAAGTGGCCTTCTGGCTGGAATTAGTCCCCCACCTCCATAGTCTACATGAGGAGCTCTTCCCCACCACCACCCGCTTGCCACCAGGCACTGGCCAGGGCACCCACAGACCCTGGCCCAAACCACCGGGCCCTCGCCCCACTCGTTACCCCTACCCCACCTTTCCCTCTGAACCAGAGCCGGAGGGTTCGGAGCGTCCACACCAGGCGCTCTTCCCTGGAGACACCCGGGACTACTCCACTGAGCTGAGTGTGACGGTCGCCGTGGGGGCGTCCCTCCTCTTCCTCAACATCCTGGCCTTTGCCGCCCTTTACTACAAGCGGGACAAGCGGCATGAGATGCGACGCCACCGGCTGTCTCCTCAACGGGGCGGACCTGCCAACGACCTGGCTCACAGCCAGGAGGAGGAGATCATGTCCCTGCAGATGAAGCACTCGGAGCACGACGTTCACCACGACATGGAGCCACTCCGGCCCCACGACATCCTACGACCCGCCTGCCCGCCGGACTACACGCTGGCGCTACGCCGCGCCCCCGACGACGTGCCGCTGATGACGCCCAACACCATCACCATGATCCCCAGTACCATCACCAGCATGCAGCCTCTTCATGCCTTCAACACTTTCCCCTCCACTGGCCACAACAACACCCTGCCGCATCCCCACTCCACCACCAGGGTATAGTAGGGACTGGCCCGATACAGCGCCACCTAAGGACCATGAAGACTGGCTCTGCCACTGATCAAGAAGGGAGGCCTCTGGATGTGGGCCTTTGTTCTGTTCTCTTCTACTCTTGTTTCTCCAAAAACAACTCCACCTCCTCCATCGTGTGCTGTCAAACTTAGCAGCTCCACCGATGGCGTGTGGAGAAGCAACTTAAACGAAACTGCAAGGCAGCAGACGATCCGTTCGGGGGTCATTTAGACCTTTCAAAGATACAGTTTTCAAAGGTCTGCTGTTTCCAGACAAAAGGCCCCTGACATTTGTCAAAAGGACGAGAGCTTTTCGGCCCTTGCAGTTTTCATCATCTTCTTCTTTTCGCTCCCCGGTGTGTTCTGTGCAAATATCGTTCCCTTTTCTACACCTGTGTCTTATCCCCGCTTTGTTCCTCATTCATGTGATGCTCTCCCTCTCCCCAGCGCTCCTTTGCTCCGAGGACTCACCAGCTATGAGCTGTAGGCAGGGGGCATGCAGTACATACAGTAATCATTTAGCTAGGAAAACATTGATCTGTCATTGATCTGCTTTCATTCTACCAGCATTCTTGGTGCCAAGTATGTACTACTGTGTTTGCTTTCTCATCTGGGGAGAAAAAAAAAACGAAAGAATATTCTAGAGTATTCCTATTTACTGTCAATTAACAGATGATGTGTGTTCTCATGACAAAGTGCCAAACTGGCCCTCGATTGTGTTTATTTTTTCTTTCTCTCATCTTCTGTTTCTTCTTTTTTTTAAAGCATTTGTTTAACTGTTGTTTTTTTGTGGAAAGAACTTTTGCTGAAAATATAGATATAGAGAAATGATATTATATATAGTTATATATAAATGTGTACAAAGGAGAAAGTATATAAATGGGTTTTCTCAGTGGGGATCTATGCATGAATTATTTTTCAAGATGATGACGGGGGAAAGGACACTGTATCTGTCAATGCACGTTTCCCAAATCTAATCAAATCATATCGGTCCACTCCTGAGATTTTGGTTTTTGTTTTAACTCACAGAAAAAGAACATCGCTGAAGCCCACCCGTATTGACCCAACAAATCCTCTCCGCCTCCCAACACCCATTTATAAAAATAAAATAAAAAAGTAATTGCCACAAATCTCAGAAGACGTTGAACAACTGGGAACGTACTCTTCCATTCATTCCCTCCTACGTGGTGTTATTTCCTTTTTCTCCCACAGTTGATACAGCACGCCAACCGCAAGCAATCGTCTACAGTAGCTACTTTTTCTTCCAGTCTTTTTTTAGGGTATGTGAGGTACCAAATCTGTTGTTGTAGCTTGCCTGTACAGAATTATTTTTGTATTTCAGTAAGTAATGGTGAGAAACAAAGCAGAGACAGGCAGCCTTTGCTCTTTTACTTACACCTTCCTTCTCCTGTCTGCACCCCTATTTCCAGAACATGCATATTCTCTTTGATGTGTGCCTGCGAGAGGAAGTGTGTTCGGTGTATGTGTGTGTGTGTGTGTGTGTGTGTGTGTGTGTATGTGTGTGTGTGTGTGTGTGTGTGTGTGTTTCACATGGGTATAGGTTGGTTCTAATTAGACTGCAAAGAGATAGAGAGGCAGACAGGCAGGATCCCCCCATAGTAAAAGCTCCAGAATGAGCTCTTTCCTGCTGCGTACGCCGACATCCCCCTCCGTATCGACCTCACTTCCTCCCGTCCTTTCCCTCCCTCCGTCAGTGCACTAGCTTTGTATTTGAGGCCGACGCCCACATTGCGGTGATCAGCTCCCTGCAGTGGCCGCGAAACTTCAAAACCTTCTGACTTCACTGTGTCAGCTGCGTTCGACACAATTTCTGACCTCAGTTCAACTCTGCTGTTCTCCTCACATCCAAGGGTTCGTTCACTAAGCTAGTGACTTATTTTGTGAGCTCGTCAGTTGTAAATGAAACTCTAAGCACACCGAGGGCAACCGGTGGGCCTTTGCGGCCTGCGGCGCAGAGCTGCGAGATGGAAAGGGGGCTCGGCTCTCCTAAACAGGGTAAAAGCAACACAGTGGACAACTGCTGTTTCTGATTCTTTTCTTTGGGGTGAGAATGTGCAGGCCTGCAGCTCGGCGACGCCCATCCCCTCCGATGCTCTGCTACGGATCCCAAACATGGTTCATGGCTAATACAGGATGTTAATTGAACTGATGTGCTGTTGATGGGCCCGCAGGAACACATGGAAGCTTACGTCAAGTAAGGGACGACCGTCCGTCACCGGTGCTGACTCCGCTTGTGCTCTAGCTTTAGCCTGTTTGTTTGCTTGTTTTCTATTGTATTACTGCCTCACGGGGTGGCAGGGGAGGGCTGGAAGGGGAGAGATATACCGGGCTGCTCCTGTCAGAGATTTTGTAATAAAGGGAAATGTGCACAATGTAACACACAAAACAACTGGGCTACTGCAGGTGGACCAATGCAGTGGACAGTCGTGCAAGGAAAGGTGCACGCTGTGGGAGGAGACTGGAAAAAGACTCACAGCCTTAAATGTAGAAATGAGAATCAATAGAGGAGAAGGAAGAACTGATCACAGACATTCAAAGGCATGGCCATCTTTCTACCCACAATGTTTGCCAGGAGGATACCTTGCTAATCCGTCCTACGAAGGATCTGATATGTCTGGTGAACCCTTTTCTATTCACGCCTGTGGATACGGAGGCAGTGAGGGGTCGAGAGGTCAACCTCACCACAACACAGCCACAATGACCCCACCGGAGGTGAAAACAGAAACAAGGTATCGAGTTCGGTCTGTTCTTTTTCCCTGTCTATTTTATAAGCTAACACCGGAGGGCGCCATTGAGGCAGCTTCACCCCAGTCTGCCCACACTGAGGGAGCTGGATGTGTGAAGAAAAATACCAAACTGGGCAGCAGGACAGAGACAGACACAACATCTGGAAGAGGATCAAAACTGTACATTTTTAAGTGTAAGAATCAAACAGACAAAATATTTGTAAATATTAAGTTTCTTGTTTGTTTTTCATTTTTTTTTTTTTTTTTTGAGTGAATGAATGAAATGCTTATTTTGTGACAACAAAAGACAACAGGTGCAGTTTGCAAAAGAAGCCCACCCGCTAGAGGTTTCAAAAAATATGCTTGCCACTGATCACTTTTCATGTCATTAGAAAATGACCTTGTTTCCTTTAGTTTGTCTGATGTTGCCCATTACCATGTGGGCTTCCTGTAGCATCATTGGTCCTAACCAGGAAAGTCCCTGTAGCAGAAATCCATCTTCACTACAGCCCCCACACGATAGAGGGCCTGAGATCATGTGTAGTTTCCAAAAGTTTGAAAAATATCATTTGAATCGGTTGGTTTCATTGCTCTTTCTTCCTGAGTTGTAGTAGATTTTTTTTCTCCTTTTTGTTGTTCAAGCTTTAGCAAACTTTTATTTTGAAATACATCTTGTAAGCTAACTATAGTCTTCTGCGCTGTAGTATTATTATTATTATTATTATTATTATTATTATTATTATTATTATTATTATTATTATTATTATTATTAATATTATGATTGAAACATCTGGGAGGCTGAGAGCCCTGATGAAAGCCAGCTTTGACCAGCTAACTGATGTAAGGGTGGTGTAGAAAACTGGCCTGTGATTCAATGACCAGACTTGGAAAGTGAGACACTAAACTAAAGTGCAGTCAACTCAGTGTTAAGCTCACTTCACATGTAGCCGTGTTTCCATGCAGCCACTTAATGACATGTGCGACAGACATGAGGGCTTTGATACCATACGATGCCTCATCGAGTAATGAGATCACACAGGTGGTCTTTTCCCTCCAAAACACTGTGTTGCATTGTGGGTATGGAGGCTGCGATGACCTCACGGTGAGGTCATGTAACAGTTGCATGTTCTAAACCGTTGACAGATGAATGAAATGTTAAGTCAATCTGAACAATCCAGCACCCCTTCAGAGTCTGATTGTGTTTATCAGTGGAGCCGACTGGATGTATGTCGGTTTATTCTGATTTCAACGTGCCCCAAATCCAAAATGGCTTCATGTCACCGAGGTTATTCAGAGAACCTGTGTCAGGTCAGCGGTGCATGGGCCGAATGTGGTTAACAGCCCACAGAAGACACTCACTCACATAAATCTCCAGCCTGGTCTCGATTGCATCAAAATGCACCTGTTGTCTTGTTTTTACATTCTTTGTTGAATTCAGAAACCCAAGACTTGAGATGAAGAAAAGTGTTAAATAATGGGATTTAAAAAAAGATAATTATTAAAAAAAAAAGTATAGTAAAACTATAAATAAATGAGGTGATGATATTTCTGTTTACTTTAGAAGTTATTATACACTGTATGCTGTGATTCTGATCTGGGAAACATTAAAGACATTCATAGCCAGGCTCCGATTTTGTCTCTTTATTGAACCAGGGATGAGAAGTGGTTATGTATATGTATGTTGATGCAGAATGAAGGATATTTTAAACTCTGAGTATGCCAGACTTCCCATCATGAATACATGTTAAGTATACCACATCTAGAAAGAATGATCTTTTAAATATAAATATGAAGAATCAGTTACTTCACAGAAACAAAAACAAACAGAGATAAAGATCAGATCAACCTAAAGATGGAAATATGTGGCATAATGTACTTAATTGAAAAACAAAACAAGACAAATTCTGAGATAAGACAATAACATGATACTCAATTAGATAAGAAAATCACTCATATATAACCTACATGTTGACATTTAAACTTTACACTGAAAATGTGAATATTAACAGAAGTTGAAGTTGGAATAATTCGCTCATGGAACACATCTTTAAAATCAGTGCAAAACTTTTCCTTGTTCTGATTGTTCTTTATGCATTTCCTGAAACTGTCTGGCTGCAACTCCACAGATGTGCTGTTTTAGAGAAACTTCAAACTCAATCTTTATCTTAAAAAAGACTAAATTGTGACTTTATATTAAATCTATTGTTGTTGTGGCCTTCACTGTGGTATACATGCCATGTGGGGAAGTGTGTGAACCCTGGTTGCTGGAACTTGTTGCACCTGTCAGTCTGCTCCTGTTGTCCATCAGCCTGCTGCATGCTGGGAGGTTTGTGGAGGTTTTTGATTTGGACTGATGCTGCTCAATTCTCAGCACCACCAACTTTCATCCCCTTCTGTAAGAGTTCACCTCCATCAACCGTGCAGCCATTAAGTCGAATATAAACCAGATTGTGTTTATTTTGATGTGTCTGAATGATCATATATTATTATTTATCATAATAATCATTTGTCATTTCTTGAATTAAACCAGCCACAACTCTCCTCTATATGAATTGCATGTGATGTGGAAGCTGTTGGTTTAGACATCTATTTTCTATCCAGCCATCACTCTAGTTTAATAACATGGTACACATTCAGACATTTATGTCTGTCTGTAGCTTGAAATAATGCACGAGTGAGATATTCATCTTTATTTCTTCATTATACACAAAATACTTAAACAAAATACTATTCAAAGTAATTGTGCTCTTCTTCTGATGGGTACTTGAAGGCAGCAGGTATATCAACATGCACAGAGGGCAGGACATGGGGAGATCAATCAAACTTGTCTCTGGTGCCGTCAACAGGTCATGTGACCATGGACCTGCATGGGGTTTATACAGATAAGAGAAAGTCTTCCCTTGTATCTATGACAGTCAGTCAAGGAAGGTCACTTGCAGCTTGTCCAATCAGGGGCCAGAATCGTGGCCCCTGATTGGACAAGCTGCACTCCATCAGGGTGTGTTAGCGGTGTTAGGTATCATATAAATATGAATTACTGCTGGAGCCGATCCCAGCTGTCATTGGGCGAAGGCAGGGTACAACCTGGACAGGTCGCCAGTCTATCACAGGACCAACATATAGAGACAAACAACCATTCACACTCACATTCACACCTACGGGACATTTAGAGTCATCAATAAGCCTATCCCCATCCTGCATTGGAATATTAGCTTATAAACTAAACAAAACTAAACTGCCAGCAAAGATGTGCTACTGCTCTCAGCCACTAGATGGGGTAGTGAGGGTGTTATAAGCACTGTTACAATTGGAAATATTCAACCCCGTAACCTCAACAGACATTATAGTGATGTGAATCAAGGTTAATGATAATATATGATCCAATAAAACTCATTAAACAACAAAGCATATTTGTTGATACATATTTGAGTTATTTTGAGATCATTTTGTTTTGCTTTGAGGACAAACTTGCGCGACCAATATCAGGTGTGAACGACCCTTAACACTTATCTGTAAAGTTGACCTTTGTTAACAGCTTCACACCAGAATCCACATGGATCCAAATCTAGTAAGGTTGCTGCTCAGTTGCTTTGTTGTCGGATCCACCTCTCCCTCCTCCACAGTCCAAATATGGTCACTTCCTTCACTGGTTGCAAAAATTTCAAGATGGCGACGTCCAAAACCTAAAAAGGTGACGGCCAATATGCTGAACACTCTAAACGTAGAACAAAACGTAGTCCACAAACCAATGTGTGACATCATGACGAGGTCCAATTCTTTTATACAATCTATGGTTTAATTCACAATTCAATTACCTAATTAAATACTTAATTTGATCGCATTAAAAACGTAATTTGATCGGATTAAATACGTAACTTGATCCAATTAAATAATTCATTTTATGACATTTGTTGTTGTAACCCCAACACTATTAATTTCTTACATTTTGATTTACAAAGTTAGAAAAGCATTAGTTAAGTCAAACCTGCTGTATGATCCCAGTCACCTCCACACAGTGAGGCATATAGTTTATTCATTCAACACTTGTTGATCCCTTAAACCCTCGCTATCGGTATCAGGACTGAAACAGTCTGATCAGTACTTCATTGTGATATGCTTTTTATGCTTCAATGTGATGCAAGTCTAGTCAACAACAGACATGTCCATCTGGCTATTCTAATCATGAATTTATTTTCTGTTGCTGTTATTTATTCAGAAAACGTACTATATTATACAATATATATTGATAGTGCAATTGAGGATTTTCCATAGATCCCAACTGTCTAATACATTTACTTTTTTCTCTACAGGTGGCACTCCATTTGCAAAAATGTTGGTTAATGAGTTTCTACCATTTCATCAAGTGAAAAGTCTAAAATAATATTAAAAGAATAAAACTTCAAACGTGAGTTGTCTGACTGAACTCATTTTGTTTAATAGCTGAACATTCTGGTTTTATGAAAAATTCCTCAAACAAATTAGATCAAAATATTTTAGTTAATGATTAATTTTCCAGATCAAGTAGAGACAATTAAGGAATCACTCATGAGGAGGAAATCACTTTTTAATTTGTATTTCTGAAACAAATACCAGCACAAGTCTGACAATGAGTCCGCAGTAAAAAGGGAGTGTTTGCAGACCTTAACGCTGTTGGACTTGACTAACTGAAGCGAAACATGACTCCATGAGAGCAATTGAAACAAAGGAAATAATTTTCAAACTCAAGATTCAAGAAGGAAATCCAACAAGTGTGGTAAATGATGTTGGTCGTTCCCAGTCAGCTGTGTGTAAATGTGGTGCAAGTAGAAAGTAAATGGGAAGGTTATGAAAGGAAAACATCAACATATCAGGATAGAAAGGGCAAAAAAAAATGGCCTTGAACATAGAAAAGACCAAATCAAACGAAACAAAACAAATAGGTTGAAATGAATCAGCTCACACAAGTAAATAATGTATCCATGTTAACACCAAGTATTGAATGATTATATTTGAATACTATTAAAGTCCCAGTCAGCAACTTTTTTTTATCATATTCACTGAAGCCGACACTACGCTCCGATAGAACAACATAAATCATACGGTTTTAGAAAAAAAACGCGCCTCTACGTGCACGTAGAGCCTGTTGTTTGTTTTGCAAAAATATCAACAAAGCCCGGGTCATCCTGTCCAATCAGCACGCAGGGCTGTCTTCGTGCACACAGACCCCTCCTCCCTCGGGTTGTTCCACTATCACAGGGGGGAGGCGGAGGGGAGTAGCAGCAAGCTTCCAATTCCTCAGTTAAAAACCGAAATGAGGAGGTCGAAAACAACCAAGGAAAAGAAAACACCAGTGGAAAAGAAGGAAAAAAAGAAAGATGGCGACGGTGCCCGTGATAAAACCAGAGTCAACATCGGACCCGCGTTTCAAAGGTGGCGTGATCGGGATTTCAAAGGGCACGGAGTCGAGGGGAAGGAGCTCGGTGGTCATGGGGGAGGAGTGTGAGAGTTGTAGTTCCCTCGATCCGCCAGACCTGCCAACTGGGACTTTAAAATGTAAATATGCTGAATCAGGCACTTCACAGAAACAGAAACAGAGTTTAAAGTCTGGCTATGAAAAAAAGACCACATATCATACATAACTTCATAAAAACAAGCTTTCTGTCATGAATACAGGTTGACAAAACACGGATATGTCATGTGGCCATGAATGATCTTTTGTTTGATTCACATAAACAAACATTCTAAATTTGGAGTTAAAGATGAATACATGAACTTAAGATATAAATATTTAACACCAGATACTTAATTGAAATTAAAAGCAAAAACATCAAACATTTTTAGTTTAGAAAATGTTATGTTATATTTGGACTGAATGATTTGAAATTTTTTAGCATCAGACATTTATATTCATTCAGATACACAAAAGCAAATATATTCTAAGTCTACTGAGTAAATAATCGCATATCATACTTGATTATACATAATCAAAGTGTTGTCCAATTGTGACGATACCACATAAAAACTGAATGATTTCTTAAAAAGTAAAATTGTAGTTCACTTGTTGCCACTCAACAATGTTAATATTTGGCATTTTTATAAATCATAGAAACAAAAAAATAGATTTTAAAGACATAACACAAACTTAAAAATGCAAATGTTTTGAAGCAGGTAATTATTTGATATAAAAACAAGACATTATAAACTTTGCAATTAGAAATGTAGATATTAGACTTAATTATATAAGGAAGAAAACTATATTTAGACTAAATGATCTCTCATTTTTACATCAGTTATTGAACAAAAACAAAAACAAATAGATTCTGTCATAGTTCACCATGGCTGCTACTCTTTGTTTCCCTCCTTTCGTTCTTCCCTGCTGTCTGTCTGTGGGCGTGGCTACTCCCTCTCATGATCACCAGGATATACACCTCGGTTCCTGTACTCAGTCTTCGCTGAATTCTTCTATCTACTTGTGCTTCAGTGCTCTCTGGCTCTATTTGTCTTGATTTTTGAAGATTTTGGTTTTTGTTGTTTTAGCCTCTGTGCTCCATTATCTGGACATCCTGTCCATCTGTTGCCGATCTACTCACCAGCCAGCCCACTCAGTTGTCTTCAACACTCAAGCCACGGACTCAGTCTTTCTCGTGCCACAACCATCATCCGACCCCCTGAACCCTCAGTGACCCCAGAACCCTCTCACAGTAAACCACTTCCTGCTTTTGTGCCGAAGTCCAAGTGTTGTCTGTTTCTGCTTTCAGGTCCACCTTCTTGTTAAAATCATAACAATAAAGAACAAGTATTGAAATAGAAATCTAGTGTATCTTTCTCGTGTTCGTGTTGCAAGCTGTACTAACAATATCTTCAAACGTTGTATGGTATAAGACAAGTAGGATGTAAACATCCATGTGAGGGTAATGAATGTAGAGGAGGAGGAAGTCCACCACTGTAACCACATATCATGTAGTCTCTCACTTGATGTTAAATGACACTTTGATGCTTGCTTCTGCTTGCTTACGTGTGATATATTTCCATGTTTTAGGAATATCAGCAGGCTTTGCACTGTACACTTCAGCAAACTGCTTGTTGAATGTTGCCAGTACGTATTTCCAGTAGTCTGATGCCTGAAGACTTTTATCTGGAGCAATTGTCCAGTCTGGGAAAATGTCTTGGTAACGCTTGTAGCGGTGCCATTTACCTTTTGTAGCAACGCAACGAAAACGTTTGTTACTGATCACAGAGGAAGAGCATACATCAGTGGCAAGTTTTTCTGTCCAAAACCACTTGAATATACCCAGACCTGCAGGCCGATGTAGTGAAGTCCAGTGCTGAGTGTGGGCTTTTCCTCCTGCCTCACAAGGTGCTTGGCAGAATGGACACTGTTTACCACATCCGATCAGTTCGGTGAAAAGCACATTCTGGGGATTCACATGAAGTTTTTCAAGTTTCATTTGGATGTTTGTTTCATTAAACTTCTCTCTCAGAGCTTGTGCCATGTCCTTGACACACTCAGTGAGCCAGTGAGCAAACTGTTCCTGGTCGGCATTGTTCAGGATCATGAAAGCCCCAAGAGCATCTTGGGAAATGACCAGTTTATCACCAAGTTCCTGACAGACATTTTGAACGAAAGACTTCAAGTTGCCACTCTTTCCTGTTTTAGCTTTGTTGATAGCATAATTTATGCTCCTGATACATGACTGAACATGTTGATCCTCAAACTCAAACGCTGTAGACCCATTTGAGAAGCGTTTCACTATTTGGTCAAGTATCCAATCCTTTACATACTCCTCATATGAGTCTATATAGGTCAGGAAATGTACAAAGGCATTCTTTGAGAGCAAATCCAGTAAAAGTGAATACTGGAAGAACATCCGTGTACTGAACTGCTGGCATGTCTTCATTTCATCGATGATATCAAGACCCAAGGAACGGTTGACAAAGTCTTCGACTGCAGGCTTCAAGCAGCTCTCTGTGAATTCCTGTGCCTTCTTGTGGCACTGGTCTCGCTTATGGAACACATCTTTAAAATCAGTGCGAAACTTTTCCTTGTTCTGATTGAGCCATCTATGGGGATCATTAGCATGTGAGAATTCTTCATGCATTTCCTGAAACTGTCTGGCTGCAACGCCACAGATGTGCTGTTTTAGAGAAACTTCAAACTCAATGTCCGTCTTAACATCCTGATTGTTTTGCAGCCTCTCATCAATCATGTTTAAAATCTCCTGGATGTAAGTGTCATGGTAATTGTTTTTTCTTTTGGTTTTTTCAATTACACACTGTGTGCAAATCGCTATGATGTTGTCTGCAATTTGTTGTACAGCCTTTGTGTGGCTTGGAATGCTCAACATCTCTCTCACTTTGCTTCTAAATCGCTCATAGTATCCTTCAGCTGTGTATTTAAAAGGCTTCAGTCCACAATCTTGCAGCTTTGTTTGACTTAACAATTGACATGCATGACTTCCCTTGTGCTGGACATTTGCCATCAGAGAGTGAGACACACTGGTGTATATGTCCTCGACTTTAATTTCTGAAAAGGACAGTTCCTTCTCAGTTTTAGCCCACATCTTGTCAAATTCTTTGTCCAGCTCCTCTTCTCTCATTTGCACCTTTTTCTTCTGACATTGTTCAATCAACGCACAGACTCTCTCCTCTAATTCTTTTGTGTGGTTCTCCTTGATTCTATCAAGTTCTGTCATTCCCTGTCTGATGTCAGCTGCAGCTCTGAGCTGATTAATTACAGAGCTCTCCATTTCTCGTCGAAGACTCTTTGCACTGTTTGAGAATTCCTCTCTGTATCCCTCAACCAGATAGACATGACCCTCAGTTTGCTTGAAGTATTGTGCCAGATTGTCAAGAAGCTGTTTCTCCCATTTAGACAGCACTTTGTAGGCTTCAGTTTTCAAACATGCAAGAAGTTTCCTCACGTCAGAAATCTCAGATTTTACAGCAACTGTACCAAAATTGGAAATTTTTGTTTCAGCTGTAGTAACCCACGTGTACATGTATTTTTTGAATTCCCATTCGCATTTGTTAAATTCTGTGCACAGCCTCATGTATGCATCAGCCACCAGGCTGTTTCTGAAGCTGAAGATGAAGTTTTCATGCTTTACTGCATTCCAGAGGCTTTTCATCCACTCTGTAAAATCCAAGATATCATTAGCAGATGATGCACAACTTCCAAGGATTTGAATGACGTTCTTCTTGAACTCATATACAGCTTCGCTGTACCCACCATTAACTGGTGCCATTGGTGGGTTCCCATTCCAGAGTCCAGGGATGTACCAGTTGCCAGTGTCTGGACTGTACTCCATCACATCAGTGAAGTTCTTGTTCTTCTCTTTCTTTTCCATTTTGGCTGCTGCCTGCGTCATCTCGTTTAACTGTTGCAAGAGCAGTTCCCTGTTTTGCAAGTTCTTGTCGTGGGCTGAAACATCTGACACATTCTGGTGAACAAACTGACACTTGGGCTTTTTGCCCACCTCTTTCATCCGGAGGAAAGCATGCACAACTATTTGTAGGATGTCTTTCATTTCTGTTGAATTCTCCATTGCAATATTGATGATGGTGATATCACTAAGCCCCACAACCAGTGTTGCCAGCTCATTATCATGCTCATGGCTATTGTCTAGTTGTGCAAGCTCTGGTGACTTTAAGCCCTCAGTGTCAATTATAACCACAAAGTCACTGTTGAGTACTTTCTTGACATCTTCATTGACTCTGATCAGCAACATAAAGGCACCTCGAGTGCATCGACCACTGCTGACTGCAAACTGCACTCCAAACATAGTGTTGAGGAGAGTGGACTTTCCTGTGCTCTGAACTCCAAGAACTGTGACTACTAGTATCTTGCTCTTAGGAGACACCAATTTATTGAGCTCAAAGAGAACATCACTCACCCATCTGAGAGGTATGTTGGATGCATCTCCATCTACAAGCTCAAGAGGATATCCATCAAGTAACAATTGTGCACATAGTTTGGGCAGATGCTCTAATTGTTGACGCGATAGGTCGGTTTTTGGAAGGGAGAGTGAAGCTTCATAGATCTGACCCATTTCACGGAAGAAGTGTTCAGTACCTAGAGAGCTGTTGGAAAGTTGTCGTTCAATGTCTTTGATCTCCTCTTTGTTTTCAGAATCTTTGCATTTTTCTTTGTACAGCTCTCTGAGGCTAGACAGTTTGTCTCGAGACAAGTTATCAAGGTTCATTCGCATCCACTTCAGGAAATAGCACCTCTCTGGCCCTGGGCTTGAGATTGCATTGATGAAACATGTCATTGCATTTGACACATCGTAAGAGTTCTGTTTTTCCCGAAGTTTGGTCTTCTCTAACTGAAGATCACTTTTGTACTTTTCTATGCCCTTAGACCCAACGTTTTGAAGCCGGAATTCTTCCTTCTCTAAGCGAGCCAGTTCCTTCCATATTTGGCCTTGCAAGGGTAACTGAGTTTCTTTGTATTTGAAGATGTCTTTAATTTCAGCAGTGATGGCATCTGCATTTTTCTTGGCAGTCTGGCAATCCGAAGAGTCTTCATCAACCCAGATTCCCAGTTCATGGGCAATGTCGGCCATCTGCTCAACTCCCATCTTTATCTGTGAGTTCTCAACTAAACTGCTGACCGTTTTCTGCACATTGTTGACAAAGTCTGCATCATTCATTTGTTTAGTCTTCAAAAGGATGTTGCTTTTAGTCAAGCCCAACTTGGTTGCTACATTTTTTAAAGCATCAATACTAGAGCGACTGCTTTGAGGTTTACCCACCAAGAATATCTGTGCCTTGTGGTGTTGGTTGGTAAGCAGCTGGCACTCAGAGTCCAAAGTGTCAAAGAAAACAAAAACTGCTGTAGATGTCTGACACAAAAAAGAAAATTGTGTTTCAAACGATGCAATGTCCCCACGAAGGTTAGCTACAGCTACTGGTTCACTGAAGGCATCCATGTTTTTGTTCCCACAAGGAAGGTACCATGTGACTTCAACCATTCCATTAGAGATTCTCCGTGAACTGTTACCACTCTCCATGTTACGATGAACAAATGTATCATGGTACTGCTGAGAATTGCTCAGAAGCTTATTGAGGATCGCAGACTTGGACAAAGAGCACTCACCCAATCTTACAAAAGATATCATTGGAAGTTTAGCGAGAACAATTCTGTCTTCAATAAACCCCTTGGATTGTGAAAGCGACTGAGGTCTGTATTTTTTGACAATGTCTCTCATGGCCCAAAGCATGAGCATGCACTGCTTTCTGTCACAATCAGGAAGCAACAGAGGCACGGAAAACTGACACATAGACATTTTGAGTGCCATTTCTTGACGTACAAAGCCATCAGAACACAGAAAGAGGGCAGTGATTATGTCAAGGGGGTTCAGGGGGTCACTTACATCAGGACTATCAGACAAATAATCAAAATCTAACTCTTCCTTTCCTGATGCAACATCATCATCGTTTGACTCACATACTGATGTACATTTCACGTTCCTCGCTGTCACATTGACCATCATCAGTTTCTTCAGAAAATACCACGGAAGATCTGAATTACACCGAGGAGGTTCATCAGTCATGGTCTTTCCATCAATCTGAAGCATTGTGCTCAGGGATAGCTTCTCTGGATAGAACTTCTCCAACCCAAGATCCTCCAATAACATCTCCAGTTGGGTCTCTGTGGATGTGAAGATGTCTATTTTTTAAAAAAAATCATGAATTGTCTATTATTTCAAGCAAATAACCACATTTCCAACACTGAGTAAAGTGACAGATTGAATGTTTGATGAATTGTCTATGGGGCACAATGTACAATTTTGCATTCAGGCTAACTTAGGCAAACATCCAGAAAATGATCTGAGTTGTGTTTTTTTCTCTTCAGATACAAATCAACATATGCTTAAGGATGGAAAGATGTCTGAGGCAGCAGGTGCACAAAGTGCAGCCACCGTGCTGAAGAGCGAACCGAGGCCCGCGTGAGTTGGGAGGGGAAGATGCGCACGCAGTACCTTGTGTTTGTTTACATCGACGTTTTGAAGACGTGTTTACTAGGTGACGCGCCAGCGGAGCATTTAACAAGCTGAGGAAGTTGATCCGAAGAAGATAAAAAGCCAGTAGTTGCTTGTACGAGGCCGCCGTTACGCATCAACATGATGCACATCAACTCTGCCTACACAGAGGAAATCCTGCAGTATCTCCTGAGGAAGGTCAGCTTGTTTGTCAGTTTGGGGTCAATAAGAACATTCTTCCCACCTTCTACTACTCCATCGAGAGTGTCATAACATTCTCTATTATCTGCTGGTTCAAGTATAACCGACACATTCTCAATTCCAACTCATTAAATACCAAGGTGTCAGTGGCATTACATTTCAAATTACCTCAAAGTACCCCAGAGTACCCCTCAAGCAACATATCAGTGTTGTGTCAATATACGCTTGATACATGCACAGTGTCTTTTTAAAGTGAACACTTCTCAGTTAGGGTGAGGAAAAGATCGTTAACTTGACTAACGACTCACGTGACTCACAAGCCTAATCATACTAATGAGTCACAAGGCTGACTTTTCACACAGGACATGAACAGCAGTCTCTTGGGTGAAAGTCCTGTGTTAATTTAACCTATCCACCTGCCCAAGCAGACGATTGCACACTTTGTACCATAATAAACTGTATCGGTTTTGGGTTTATAGTTTAAATCATTATTGAGCTGGCTGTTTGTGACTTCCTGTCCACTTGCATGACGTAGGGTTAACGTGGTTGACAGCGGTTTCTTCTCTAGCATGCCATGCTGCCTAATACAATCTCGGCCAGACTCTTTTAAAGAGGTGCTGGTTTATTTAATTTGGTATTATCATATTATTTACCTTAAGGGTTCCTATGCTTAAAGATCACAGGGGGAGTACTCTGTTTTCGTTTATTATTATTGCTGAATTTATGACATTCTAAAAAAAATTATCGTGCTCAGCTTATAAAGTCACGCAAAAATGTATATAATGCACTTAACTGTTATTTAATTATGTTATTAGAATAATTAAATGATTACATTTTGTGCGGTTATTATATTATGACTTGCTTCATTGTCACTTTTACCAGTCAAAATGAGTGACAAATATGGTCAGCAGTAGGTCTTTCTAGCTGTCGCTAATTCACATAGTATCTTAATAGAAGTCCAAAATCATGTGTTCAAGCTGATGTCTGAATTCAGCCAAAGATTTTGATGAGAAAAGCATCATTCCATAGCAACAATGTACAACCATGAGTGGACTTTTCCAAAAACAGGTGGTGAGAAAGACCTAAAAGTGCTATGTATCTAATGCAGGTCCATTTACCAAAATGTACAAATGGATTTTCTTTTACTTACTAGTGTGGACAACCTTGCTACTGTCATGATAGGCTGCCATCTTCACAGTGGGGCTTGGCTCTGTGGACATGACAATAATAATGGTTGTATTTAGACATGGGATGTTGTGAAAATGTCACATCATGATTTTCCTGGACAAAATAATTGTGATTCATAATCGTATCACGATTATCATCAAAATATGCTTAGTGGGGTCTTTTTGGTCAAAAATGATTGATAAATATATTATTTATATATTTTTGTATCCTGTATTTTTTAATCAGGTTTTGTCTACCATGATAGAGAGTTAGACAGCTTTTTCAAGTCACTTGTTAAGATACTTACGATGATCCCAACAACAGAAATTCACCATGATCAACTTATTGTGATCAACTTTATTCAGATTCACAATCAAATCTGATATCATCTCATCTCTAATGGTTATATTAATGGTTTCACTTCAAGCTACTCAACAGACGTGTTGAGTGAGAGAGAAGAATGGATGGTATCAAGCTGACCTTCACCACTTGTATCGGTGTGTTGACAGTCACTCTTGGTGTTGGACCATGGTGTTGGAGTGTACTCCATTTCTGCACAAAGATCACCGAATGAGGCTTCATCACTGGTTCCCTTGATAAATTTGAAAAATTAAAAAACAAAATGTTCAGGTGTGATGAAACAACTCATAATCCCATACACTTTAGTTGGTTGGATAATATTTCCATTATATGTTTTTAATTGTTGGAGTTGTTTACCTCCATTGTAGGGCCAGTCTCAGTCCCGCCACACTTGGTCGAGATTATTCAAACAGCTTCTCACTGAAAGTAAAAAGAGACAAATCTATTAGTCTTTATTCAGAGTACTATAATATCCCATGAAGTTTAAAATACCCTGCAACCTTTCAAGAGATGGACCATAACGTTGGCCACTCGTCATTTGAATACGCTACTTTATGCAGATCAGTGGCGTCCAATGTGACCCGCCTTAGGAATTACCAAAAAAACTTTTAAAGTCACCATTGTCCATCTAAAATAAAGACAGATTCAGCAACTATGTGAGTCATTTCAAAAAGATTCCAAATGTGACCCCAACAGGTGGATCTGATGAGCAGCAGAGCAGCAACCTTACTGGATCTGGATCCATATGGTGGTAGTGATGGTAACAAGGCTGCGCTAGCGACCTGTCAATCACAGGGTTGCCCCGCCCTAAAGCATCCCCTGCTTTAAAGGGATAGTTCCGAATTTTGGACATAAGACCTATTTTCCAACTCAACCGGTGTGTTGGAGACGTCTCAAGACATTTCATTCAGTTCTTCTAGTTGCCGAGTTCGCTGTGCTATGGCTAGCGCTAGTCAATGGTTCTAGTTAGCCAGGGATTAAAAACAGTCTTGCCCACTCCACAGTGCACCAGAGGCAAATCAATTAAAACACTAGACTGTCGATGTACATATCTGTGTTGATAAAATAATATTTGAAACAAAATTAACCTCGCATCGCATGAATCATCCATTTTTTGAGGGACTAGTTTCTCAGCAGCAGCGGAATTTTACTTTGCGCTGGTTAGTTGTGAAGTAACCACAACACCGCAACAGAGAAGCGCGTGACAGAAGCCCGGCGGGACACAGTAGCCTTTAGTCAGCCCTTATGCCCCCAAGGCTGTCAAAAAGCCCTCGGAACTCACTCAAACACCGGGCAGCACACGGCCCCGCGAACCCACAATTACGCACCGCAAACCTGAACCTCTGCTCCATCCGGAGAACCGTAAACCCTCGGAGGCGTTGCAGGGAATCCCTCCGGTAAATACACACCTGAACACCACCAAATTGTCGGCCCTTATGCCCCCCAAGGCTGTCTGAAAAGCGCTTGGACCTCACACAAATACCGGGCAGCACACGGCCACGCAAATCCACACATGCGGACTCTCTGTCGGACTCAAAACTCTAAGACGCGCCCCCGAAATACTGCCCGTAAATAGGCAATCGAACCGGACCGAATTTTCGGGCCTCATGCCCTCAGACCTGGGTGAAAAGCGCTTGGACCTCACGCAAACACGGGGCATCCCACGGCCCAGCCAACCCACAATTACGCACCGCGAACCCGAACCTCTGCTCCGTCCGGAGAACCGTCTCGGACGCGTTGCGGGGGATTGCCTCCTGGCACCACCAGTCTCAATTTGTTCGGTCCCGGTTCTCAGCTCCAGCGGGGGCTATCTCGGTCTCCACAGACGCTCGTTCACGTTCTGCCCTTTGAGCAAACCTCTCGCGCAATTCTTCCTCTGTATATTCAGGCTTGTACAGGTAAGGTTGGGTTTGGGTGGAAAATAACTCCTCATCCGAGTCTTCAAAAGTTTCAGTATATTCTCCAAAAGTGTCCATTTCTGTGAGATTGAGGAAACTAGCACTGCAGGCTACTCTGTGTCTGTAGCAATGACAGCAGGTAAACAAACTATTATAGAACCGGTAACTTATAAGTGCTAGGTGATATCAGTCCACCGCTGCCAGAGCCTACTAGGAAGTATGACATGCTCCTGCTGCTGCTGAGACATAAATCCTTAAAAATGCAAGGTTGGTTTTATTTCAAACATTCTATCAACACAGATATGTACATCGATAGTCTGCCGTTACAATTGATTTGCCTCGGGTGCACTGTGAAGTCAGTATGAGTGTTTTTAATGCCACGCTAACTAGAACCATTGACTTGCGCTAGCCATAGCACAGCGAACTCGGCAACTAGAACAACTGAATGAAATGTCTTGAAAACGTCTCCAGACGTGTCCAACACCGGTAGAGTTGGAAAATAGGTCTTATGTCCAAAATTCCGAACTATCCCTTTAAGTTCTATTTATTCATTCTATAAGTTGAATAAATGAACTAAATCGCTGTACTAAAGAAGAAGTGAGATGAAAGATCATTTTCTCATACACTTCCATGCAATCTGACTTCTTTATAGAACAGGAGAAGTCGCCCCCTGATGGCCAGCAGAGAGAATGCAAGTATAAGGCATTCAGGTTTGGCTTCACTTTGCAGACTCTTTGGTGCCTGGTCCATCCAGAAAAGACCAAAACAACCAAATCAAATGACCGGCTCTTTTAAATACAGAAACCCACATCAAACAAGAAGGACATGAGGTGTTTCAATAAACATGATCATGAATCAGAATGTTCAAAAAAATGTATGGTGTACAGACTGTTTAAAATACCCTGCAACCTTTCAAGAGATGGACCACTCGTCATTTGAATACGCTACTTTATGCAGATCAGTGGCATCCAACGTGACCCGCCTTAGGAATTACCCCCAAAAAAATTTAACTCACCATTGTCCATCTAAAATAAAGACAGATTCAGCAACTACGTGAGTCATTTCTTTGCTGAATTTTTTTCAGAAACAGAGGAAAAAAAGATTCCAAATGTGACCACAACAGGTGGATCTGATGAGCAGCAGAGCAGCAACCTTACTGGATCTGGATCCATATTAGAGTCCGACCGATAAAGGATTTTAAAAATGTTTGTTGATTTCAAAATCCGATATTCCGATATATTGACCAATATATATATATATATATATATATATATATATATATATATACTGTATATTGAACATTGACCTCACTCTGCTAGCTGTCCAGTCCGCAACACTCACCGATTGACTGTTTGCACGACACCCCCCCTCCCCAACACCTTCCTCTGCGGTCACTGTAACAGGTTTTCCCAACACTCCTTTCTCCTCTAGCTCCCCCTGCAGGCCCCTGGCACCATTACAGCCACTACGGAAGTTTTCTGTATCTAGCTCTGTTATTCCTGTAAGAATTACTGATTACCTTCCAGATTTATGACAAATTTAAAATCAGTAACAATTCCACCTAAGTCTGTCAACACCTCTAAAGGTGTCATTTAACGGAACCTTCGCTCTTTGCAAAGAGTGTCCAGGATAACTGATAGCACTATCCCTGACCTGCACTCCCACGTCACTACCCTCTAAAGCACAGCGTTGCCCTCAGGCAACGCAAAGTTTTCTTAGGCCCCATGTCCAACACAAGTTTCTTTAAATTATAAAAACCAATCAGATTAGTCAAAGAACTATCTAAGAATAATCCAATGAGGAGTGGGAGTCACTGTGATGCATAATTTGGAGGCGGGAAGCTCTTTTCTGACATGCGGCCATCACAGCACATGGTCTGAGAAAAAGGTAAGATTTTTTGTACTACTAAACTTATATAAACTGCAAATATGTTAGCATGCATAAAGGTGTAAATAAGCCTTTTGTCGGGTTTTATGAAGTTTTTTTCATTTAGTTTCTTCAGAAATACAGTTTTTCTATTTGTTGCCCAAGGGCAACGTTGTGCACTAAGGTGAACATTGTTTTGGAGGGGTAATCACATTATTACATTATTTTGTGAAGAGTTTTAGTTTCTGTTTATTATTGATCTCATTTTTACATTGTGGAAGGGAACTGTGTTAGTTGAGATGAGGTTCCAATAATAGGTTAATATTGGTTTATACAGTAGGCACTAAACAAAACAGGAGTCAGATATCAAGCTGTAGTCTTCATATTGTGTTATTAAAGGTAATATTAAGATCAATTTCTTAATAATTTAATATATCTATAACCTTTCAAGATGGAGAAAGTGAGGATGAAGAGGAAGAGGAAGAAAAGAAAGACCCGAATGATGAAGAGCCTCCTGAAGATTACTTCCAAAAACCTTGATGGAGAACATTTCATTCAGCTACTCCACCAGAACATCCTGAATGGACCGACATTCCTCCTCCACCTGGTGATATTCAGTCTCCTTACTATTTCAAATATTTTTTTTCTGATGAGATCCTTGAGCACACTGTCAATGACACAAACCTGTACAGTGTCCAGGACAATCCTACCAAGCCCCTCAACCTCACAGTTGAAGAACTTGAACAGTTCTTTGGTACAGTGCTGCACATGTCACTGTTTGGTCTCCCAGCCACCCGTATGTTTTGGAGCCACAGAAGCCGTATTGCACATGTTGCTGATGTAATACCTCTTGCAGGGCGGGAGGCCATCAAAAAACGTCTGCATTTCAATGACAATAGCCGTCAGCCCACACGAGACATGGAAAACTATGATGAGCTCTACAAGATCAGGCCTTGTGTGTGGATTGGGGTATGAGAAGAGAGTGTAATGTGTAATCTGCCTTACTACATGGTTCATGAAGTTTATGTTTTTTGTTTAGCCTCTTTCAGTCTAGATAGGCGTACATGATATTGATGATATTTACACATTACATGTTATGTGTATCAGAAGTGTTCTTTTAATGAAATGGTTGTTTATTATTATTTTTAAATATTATGTTCTACTGCTTTCTAAGCATTGTTTCATGATATGTAAATTAGTTATATTCTCTGCGATTGTGTACCATTAGCGCACAACGTTGCCCTCAGGCAACAGAAAAATATTTTGGAAAGGGGGGTGTCCAAATATATATATTTAATTGTTTTTAAGATTTTAACTGGTCTGGCTCCTCTATATCTGGCGGAATTTATACAAGTACGTAATCCAGCCAGAGATCTACAGTCATCCAGTGAGTTGTTGTTGGATGTACCTAGATCAAAATTGAAGACCAAGGGAGATCGTGCCTTCTCTGGCTGCTCCTAAACTCTGGAACAGCTTGCCATTACATGTTAGACATGCGGGTTCCATAGAGAGGTTTAAGTGTGCTTTAAAAACACATCTTTTCACCTTGGCCTTTGGATCCACAGTGACTTCTAATCCAGCCTAGTTTTGTTTTTTGCACTGGTGTTTCTGACTATTGTAGCCGTGCACGTATGCACGTATATGTATGCGCATATGTTTGTATATGTGCATGTGCTACATGCATGGTGGGACACTTTCTGCAGCAGAGGATCTTTTGCTGTCTCCTGTACAATTTGCTGTAACATGACATCTGATGTTGGGAGTGAAGCAGTCACAATGTTGATGTGTGTTTCAGCATCATCAGTCACAGGGCTGACCGGCATGTCACTGTTTGGAGCTGGTGCTCGTGATAAAGCATCTGCCAGTACAATGTATTTTCCTGGCGTGTAAATAAGTTCAAAGTCATAGCGCTGCAATGCCATCATCATGCGCTGAATTCTGGGTGACATGTCATTAAGGTTCTTTTTCCTGATTGTTATGAGCGGTTTGTGGTCAGTCTCTGCTGTAAAGGTTGGCAGTCCATACACCTAACTGTGAAAATTTCCACACCCAAACACTAAACCCAAAGTCTCTTTTTCAATTTGAGCATAGCGTTGCTCTGTCTCTGTCATCGATCTAGACGCATATGCTACAAGTTGCCATTTGTCTTCGTTCATTTGTAGCAGTGTAGCTCCCAAGCCATCTTTTGAGGCATCAGTGGAGATCTTTGTTGGTTTTGATGGGTCAAAAAATGTGAGGACTGGCTCTGTAGTTACAGTTTCCTTTATTTTTTCCACTCTTTCTCATGTCGAGAAGTCCATTCAAATACTGTGTTGTGCTGTAGCAACTCCCTGAGGCATGCTGTCTTGGAGGTAAGATTAGGAATGAACTTGCCCAGGAAGTTGATCATTCCCATGGCTCTCAGGACACCTTTTTTGTCAGTGGGGGCAGGCATATCCAATATGGGGCCGCGGTAGCGACCTGTCAGCGAGGCCGCGGTAGCGACCTGTCAATCACAGGGTTGCCCCGCCCTAAAGCATCCCCTGCTTTAAGTTCTATTTATTTATTCTATAAGTTCTATTTTACTCTAAAACTGTAAATGAACTAAATCGCTGTACTGAATTAGAAGTGAGATGTAGGATCATTTTCTCATACACTTCCATGCAATCTGAATTCTTTATAGAACAGGAGAAGTCGCCCCTTGATGGCCAGCAGAGAGAATGCAAGTATAAGGCACTTCAGGTTTGGCTTCACTTTTCAGACTCTTTGGTGCCTGGCCCATCCAGAAAAGACCAAAACAACCAAATCAAATGACTGGCTCTTTTAAATACAGAAACCCACATCAAAAAAGAAGGACATGAGGTGTTTCAATAAACATAATCATGAATCAGAATATTCAAATAAATGTGGTGTGGTGTACAGACTATTACTGATGTGAATATTCACTACATTTACACCACCAAATACACATGTGCTTCAACGTGGCATCATGACTTTTCGTAAATATAATATTATATATATTATCTGTACGCAATTCGAGCTATGCGCGTGTATGTGTACGTTCTGAGTGAAACGACCCATCACATCCGGGCATGTAAACGCCCTTTAGGGTTAGGGTTAGGGTTAAACGGCGTTGATAAACACGCGAAAAGGTGATTGTGCAGTAGTGTAGTAGTAGTAGTAGATAACACGCCATAATGGCATACGAGTTGGCGTGTCATACATACGCCACTTCATGAGATCAGTCTGTGTGCTTGGTGAGTCCCTTCGTGAATTCCAACGAATAACATGAGAGGAAGAACAAAATGTATTTTCTCATGGCTGCTGCCAACCTGCCCCTCTCTGCTGAACTAGTACAACGCCCCCCCCCTCTCTCTGTCACTTCCTCTCACACTGACGCTAGATACCATCTGTTAATAGCAGCTGAATAAATGCAAGAAAATAGTTAACTCATCACAAACATGCAAATGCTTGGGTTTGTATCTCAGACACAATCCACAAATATGAAATATTTCTATATATTTCTGTCTGTCAATCATCTGAAATAATTACAGGCAATCCAAATCAAAATAATAATGTTTGTGCTTAATTCAGCACATGACTGGTGAGGTTTTAAAGCGTTTACAGTGGAAGCACTTTTCTATCATGTAGATATTTTTTTCTCGTGTAGTTTTTCGGTCCTCCCATCACGAACTTACCGGTAAAATCACAGACAAAACAAAAGAATATAGCAACCCACCTTTGGAGAAGAGACGTGCCCATGGCAGGATGTCCTTTGGAAATCAGGATGCAGAGGAGAAGGACTTGTCCTGTGCAAATGCAGGTCCGCAGTGCAGCATCTCCTTTTATTCTGCTGCTGAAGCCACTTTCACTTTCGTTTCACAGAAAATGCGTCACGGTGGTGTGATGGCGCTGCAGAATGAAGACACTTTATTGGAGGAAATTTATGTTCCAACATGATGCTGATTTCCTAACAACGTATCAAGGTAAACTTCAGGACTCAATTCAGTTACATTTCCACAGCCACTTCTTTTTCTCATTGTGTCACATACATAAGCATATGTTTTATTAAAATACTGGGATCTAAATGAACAACACGCCACCTGGAGTTATTTTATACATTAAAAAGTGCCTTTTTGGTGATCAACTGTTTTGAAATGATTACATGACGATTCAATTAACAAGGAACCAGGAACCAGGGCAGAATGAATTACTCAAAGTAAACGTACAGAATCATTATCAGTGACCCGTCTGGAACCATTGCATGTGTGCACAACTGTTGTGTAACCTGCTTTAACTTTGCAATGAAAAGAGTAGTGACACACACACACACACACACACACACACACACACACACACACACACACACAGGAGATGTGTCCAGTGAGGTCCAGATGGCATGGATGTAAACTTTTCAGGTGTTGTAATTGAAAATGTGATTGCTTTTGTTGGTCCAGGAGTCATTATGGATGTAGATATTTCTCGCTGATAAGTTTGCGCTATTTGATGTAAGCTTGACTGTCTGGTTATGACTGGGTTATGGGTGGTTATGCTTATGAGTTGAGTTGAAGGTATTTTCACTCCTCCGCAAATTCAAAACCAACACTCCAGGTATGAGTGGACACATGACTAAACAACCGGATGGTATTTTTATTATATATAATACCGCTTCTGTTGCCTTCTTACACCCGGCTGAGTAAACGGGTAAACTGAAGCAGTGGCTCTAGAGGACTGTTTTCATTGTACAGACTGGCACATGTGGAAACTCAAAAAATGGATGATTCATGCGATGCAAGGTTAGTTTTGTTTCAAATATTATTCTATCAACACAGATATGTACATCGACAGTTTAGTGTTTTAATTGATTTGCCTCAGGTGCACTGTGGAGTGGGCAAGACTGTTCCATGCTAACTAGAACCATTGACTTTTTTATTTATTTAAACCTTTATTTTAACTCGTTGGTCACTGAGGTTTCCCTCATTTACAGGGACGACGAGTTTACAAGCAGCAGCAGAACATAACAATTACATTTAATAACAGTTGCAAGATGATTTACAACGCTCAGACACCATATGTTTAAAATCAGCAAGAGTAGGAATAATCTCCAGCCCCAAAGTAAGTTGGAGAGTATTCCATGAGTTGGGAGCATCAAAGGAAAAGGCAGATTTACCAAACTCTGAGTGTACAAAAGGGACTTTAAGAAATAATAAACCACTAGAGCGAGTAGAATAAGATCCAGAGCGCCATTCTAATAAAGATGAGATGTATCGGGGCTGTTTACCAGTAAGGTAACAGCTTGTGCTATGGCGCTAGCAACCAAAGTGCTTCACAGAAAGTGCTTGTGCTTAAGTGCTAAATGCAAAAAGACGTAAAAAAAAAAAAAAAGGGACATTTTTCAGGCATTTTAAAAAGACAAAAAAGAAAGAAGAAAGAAAAGAAAAGGGTTAAAAGACAAGGTCTGAGTTAGACAATTTGAAAAGACACTAATCGAAGGCAAGGGGAAAAAGGTGGGTCTTTAACTGGGATTTAAAAATATTTAAAGACTGGGCCGCCCGGATGTGTAGGGGGAGGGAGTTCCAGAGTCTGGGGGCGGCCACTGCGAAGGCTCTGTCCCCCTGGTTTTTAGCCTGGACCTGGGCACTTCCAACAACAGTTGGTCGGCTGACCGGAGTGCTCTAGATGGGATGTGGTGGTGGAGAATATCAGACAGGCAGGTGCGGGCCAGACCATGGAGGGATTTGTAAACAGTCAGGAGAAGTTTGAAATCAATGCGGTAGCGGATGGGGAGCCAGTGGAGTGATGCAAGGACCGGGGTGATGTGATCTCGCTTCTTTGTACAGGTGAGGAGTCGGGTGGCTGAGTTTTGAACTAACTGCAGGCGGCGGAGTTGTGATTGGTCGATGCCGGTGTATAGGGCGTTGCAGTAGTCCAGTTGTGAAGTTATGGAAGCATGGATGACTCCCTCCAGATCACTCTGGGGCAGGTAGGCTTTGGCCTTGGCAATAGTTCTCAGGTGGAAAAAGCTTTTTCGAACTACTGCGCTGACCTGCTGCTCAAACTTGAAGGCACTGTCAAAAATCACGCCCAGATTTCTGACAGAAGGCCTGAGAGGTGAGAGGCGAGAGGGCCCAGGGCATCGGTGGAGAAGGCTGGAGAGGTTTTTCCAAAAACAATGGTCTCGGTCTTGCTGTCATTGAGGTTGAGGAAGTTTGCACCCATCCATGCTTTGATTTCAGCCAGACAGTCAAGCAGTGGATGGAGTTCAGCCTGCCCATCAACCCTGAGGGGGAGATACAGCTGGACATCATCTGCATAACAGTGGAAGGAGATGCTGTGGTTAATTAGGATTTCCCCTAGGGGTAGAACGTACAACAGAAAGAGTATGGGGCCTAGTATGGAGCCTTGAGGGACCCCGCAGGTGAGGGGGGCAGCAGACGAGATATGATATGGAAATTTTGTACTTCTTGATGAGAGATATCTGAACTGAAGACTTGAGAAGGGTTGGTGTGAATGTAAATGTGTCCTGTGACCTGTGACCTGTGGCCTGTGGCCATTTGTGTGTGTTTTGCAACCCATGTGTGTTTTGCGACATAGGTGTGGTTTATGACCCAGGTGGGGTTTGCGACCCATGCAAGGTTTAGATAAACATCGGAGTTTATGACTTCCATCCCTGTGAACTGAGTGAAAACACACCCACAGAAGATGGATAAATACCATGTTGTCTCACAGCACGATGAGTCTACACATTGTAACAGACCAGCATGTTGCTCTGTGAATTCTCCTCTTGATCAAGATTAAATCCCTGTTTGGACCTTGAGCTGACTCCGATCTCCTTCCTCCAGTTCTAAACCATCGGGTAATTATTTTAACAAGATGGAATCACCAAGCTGTACAGAGAAGCTCCTGTTGGCCAGGTAGGACTGGAAGAACTTCAAGGCTGTGCCTTTGATGCCTACGTGATGCTCTAGCCGAGACAGCAGAATCCTATGATCCACCGTGTCAAAGGCTGCTGTAAGGTCTAAAAGCACCAGGATCACAGGGCTACCTGAGTCAGCGGCTAGGAGCAGGTCGTTAAGCACTCTCAGGAGAGCAGTCTCAGTGCTGTGGGCTGTTCTAAAGCCAGACTGGAATTTCTCATAGATGTTGTTATTGTTTAAAAAGGATTGCAGCTGGACATAGACTTCTCGCTCAAGGACTTTAGACAGGAAGGGTAGCTTGGAAATAGGCCTGAAGTTAGAGAGAATAGAGGGGTCAAGGTTTGGCTTCTTTAATAGTGGCTGCACCACGGCATGCTTGAAGGCAGCCGGGACGCACCCAGAGGAGAGGATGAGGTTGATCAGCAGTAGAAGGATGGGGGCAACTGAGTCGAAGACTGCAGAGTCCTTGAGTAGACGGGAGGGAAGGCAGTCAGAGGGGCAGTTGGAGGGCTGCAGATGTCTAACTGCATTACAGAGGGAGGATAGGGTACTGGGCTCAAACTGCTCGAGGACAGCTGGCTGGGGGAGGGCGGGTGGGTCAGGAAATGGGGTGGCAGAGGTATCAGTAGGCCTGAGTGCTGCAATCTTTTCAATAAAGAATTTTAAAAAGCTTTCACAGAGAGCAGGTGAGGGCACGACAGGGGATTCATTTCGGGGATTTATGAGAGAATTTAATGTGTTGAAAAGAACCTGGGGTTTGTGACTGTTTCTGGAGACCAGGGAGGAAATGTACTGGGATTTGGCAGTTTTAACAGCTCGATGGTAATCCGCCAAGCAACTTTGTAGAATCTGGAGGGACACGTGGAGGCAGTCCTTCTGCCACTTGCGCTCAGCCCGCCTACAGGCACGTCTGAGGAAGCGCGTTGCATCGTTGAGCCATGGTGATGTCTGTGCTTTAATGCGTTTGGGCTTAAGAGGAGCGACGGAGTCCAGAATTACAGTGCAGGCTGAAGAGAACATAGATAGAAGCTGATCAGCAGTCAAATCAGAGCTAAGGCCCAGTGACGGCCTACACAAGGGGGAGTCATTAAAAGCGGCTGAAAATTGCCTTGCAGTCGAGGGGTTAATCAGGCGCGAGGCCCGCCTGGAAACACCAGGGGTATTACCTGAGCATGGGACTGATACAGAGAACAGAATAGGGGAGTGGTCGGAGAAAGACATGGCACAGATTTCATTCCCAGAGACAGAAACACCATAGGATAACACAAGATCTAGTGTGTGACCCTTTCGTGAGTTGGGCCGGAGACGGCTTGATTAAGACTGAATGAGTCAATGAGGTTCAGAAAGTCCCGGGTCAGAGGCTGTGACTCACAACAAACATGGACATTAAAATCACCACAAATTGTTATATGATCATATTTAACCATAAGCCCAGACAAAAAATCAGCAAAGTCATGGATACAGTCTTTGTTGAATTTAGGTGGACGGTACACCACTGCACATAAAACAGGGGACGACAGAATTAATTCAAACAGTTGCAGTTCAAAGCTAGCAAAACCAGTGTGTGGAATCTGCCGGCAGTGAAAAAACGACTTGTAAACAGAGGCAACACCTCCACCTCTACCAGTCGCTCGGGGGGAATTTAAAAAGTTACAGTCCGGTGGAAGGAGTTCAGAGAACGGCATGTTTTCGCCAGTAGAGACCCAGGTCTCACACAGAAACAGAAAGTCCAGCTCCCGGGAGATAAAAAAGTCGTTAAGCATGAAGGTTTTACTTGCCAGGGACCGCACGTTTATCAAGGCCATCTGGAGGGTTAGCTCGTTGCTCGTTGTTATAACAAAAATGACTAAAACACAGTGTTGAGCCTTCCAGGGTTCCCCAATTAGTTTTCACTGAGGGCCAAATTATGCCCAGGTTGCCAAGTCGAGGGCCAAATTGTCTGTTATTTTTTTCATTGGATCACTAAACATTATTTTATGTGCAAATGTTATTATTGTTGCTGCTATTATTTGAAGTATTATTATTGGTGGAAATGCTTTAAAGCATTTCCAACCTATGTTATCCTAATCTTTATTGGTGGAAATGCTTTGAAGCATTTCCAACCTATGTTATCCTAATCTTTATTATTGGTGGAAATGCTTTGAAGCATTTCCAACCTATGTTATCCTAATCTTTATTATTTTTTTTTTTATTCTTCTTCCGTACGTTTTTCAGTCGCCTCTAACTTCTGCATACTTTCAGCTATAAAAACCATTCAACTATCAAAATGTTCAGCTTTTTCAGCTCTTTTGTGCTGATTTTCAACCTTTCTTCTACCTTTCATACTTTTTAATATATTCAGCCTTTTCCATATTTTTTTTTCAATGCATTCCTATGGAGATCAGCCTGAAAACCTCTTTAACATCCTCCTCTTTGAACTCCGACTTCTTTCACATACTTCCACCTACAGACTCCATTTAAACTTTAAACAACCTACAAGATTCTGAACTATTCAATTCATATTCAGTTTTTTGATATCTTTTACAGTTTTTCTATAATCACAGTTTATGTTTTATGTTTTTTTCAGACCTCATCAGAGTTTATAATGGGTGTGTATTGCGCCTGCTAGAGTGCGTGACATCATCGTTAGAGTGTGAGAGCAGCCCAACACACTTCAGCTTTTTTTTCTTTCCAAACTCCTCCCGGCCACAATTTTCACGTTACAGATGTGATATTTTCCAATTTTGTAGACAAACTTGTCCTGTCTCTAACAATGTGCTCAAAAACTCTGTGAGATTTACAGAATTTGTACTAGCAACCTCTAAATGCGGCCACAACATTTTTCTCCCCATTGACTTACAATACAAATTGAGAAACAGATTTTCAAAGAAACCTGAAATGAGCTGCATTTCTAACTCGCCCTAGCGTCCACATTTCTGAGACTAGGAAAAAATAAAAGTGATCAGTGTCTTCAGCAGAGTCTTGTAGCGCTAACGGTGCGAACATTTTGGCAATACGACTTTCGGTGTGAGCGTGAGAAGCTTTTGTTCGGACCCTCCGAAATGGAGGAATAGAGACAGGCTCTAGACAGTTACACAGGCGCGTAGAGGGCTTTGATCTCTGTGGCTTTGATCTTTAGAAGTGACAGCAGGTGTGCTCTGATTGGCGGACAGGAGCGGCAGACAGGAGCAGTCAGTGGGATTTGTAGTTTTTTTTGTCAAACTTCTTCTGCTCAGGTATACTTTCACCTAGAAACTCCATTTAAACTTTAAAATGTATACACAAGTCTGTCTATCTCTCTCTGTCTCACTCTCTGTCTGTCTGACTACTACTACTACTACTTCTACTACTAGCCTACTACTGATACTACGTCCACTGCTCATACTTGTACTAGTACTACTACTACTGCTACTACTAGCCTACTACTGATACTATGTCCACTACTTTTAATAGTACTACTACTAATACTACTAGTACTAGCCTACTACTGATACTACCTCCACTACTTGTAGTAGTACTAGTACTACTACTACTACTACTACTTCTTCTACTATCCTACTACTGATACTACTTCTAATACTTCTACTACTAGCCTACTACTGATACTTCCTCCACTACTTGTAGTACTACTACTACTACTACTACTACTTCTTCTACTACTGATACTACGTCCACTACTTGAACTTGTACTAGTACTACTACTGATACTATGTCCACTACTTGTAATAGTACTACTACTACTACTAGCCTACTACTGATACTACCTCCACTACTTGTAGTAGTACTAGTACTACTACTATGTCTACTACTGATACTACGTCCACTACTTGAACTTTTACTCGTACTACTAGTCCTTTTGCTACTAGCCTACTACTGATACCATGTCCACTACTTGTACTTGTACTAGTACTAGTACTACTTCTAGTTTACTACTGATACTACCTCCACTACTTGTAGTAGTACTAGGATAAATACTACTAGTACTTCTACTTCTACTACTACTAATACTACTAATACTTGTACTAATATTACTAGTACTAGTAGTACTTCTATTTCTACTACTACTAATAATACTAATACTTGTACTAATATTACTAGCACTATTGCTAATACTACTGCTACTACTAATACTTGTACTAATATTACTAGTACTAGTAGTACTTCTACTTCTACTACTACTAATACTACTAATACTTGTACTAATATTACTAGTACTACTGCTAATACTACTGCTACTACTAATACTACTTTTACTAATACTACTAGTCCTACTGCTACTACTACTACTACTGATACTACTCCTACTACTTCTATTAGTACCCTACTAATACTACAAACAAAAAGAACATTCAAATATTAAAATGTTCAGCTCTTTAAGGACATTTCAACGTGTCTTCAACATTTTTTTCCCTTTCATATTCTTTTCAAATATTCAGGTTTTTCATATTTGTTCAGCTATTTAGCTTATTTCATACATTTGCAGATATTAAGCTTTCTTAATATTATTTTCAAATATTTAGCTTTTTTCATAATTTTGCACATGTTCAGCTTTTTCAAAATTCTCTTCAACTATTCAGCTTTTTGAATATTCTCTTCAGCTATTCAGATTTTCAAACTTTTTGCATATTCAGCTTTTTTTAATATTCTCTTCAACTATTCAGCTTTTTTAATATTCTCTTGAAATATTCAGCTTTTTCATACTTTTGCACATATTCAGCTTTTTGAATATTCTCTTGAAATATTCAGCTTTTTAAATATTTTCTTCAAATATTCAGCTTTTTTAATATTTTCTTCAAATATTCAGCTTTTTTTTCAGTGTTGCTTCAGCATTAAAGCATTTCCACGTATTTCCGCAGGAAATACATTTTCTAGTAATTTTTTTTTTTCTTTTTCTTATTATTCTTCTTCCGTACCTTTTTTGGTCATCTCTAACTTCTGCATACTTTCAGCTACAAAAACCATTCAACTATCAAAATGTTCAGCTTTTTCAGCTCTTTTGTGCTGATTTTCAACCTTTTTTCTACCTTTCATACTTTTTCATATATTCAGCCTTTTCCATATTTTTTTTTCAATGCATTCCTATGGAGATCAGCCTGAAAACCTCTTTAACATCCTCCTCTTTGAACTCCGACTTCTTTCACATACTTCCACCTACAGACGCCATTTAAACTTTAAACAACCTACAAGATTCTGAACTATTCAATTCATATTCAGTTTTTTGATATCTTTTACAGTTTTTCTATAATCACAGTTTATGTTTTATGTTTTTTTCAGACCTCATCAGAGTTTATAATGGGTGTGTATTGCGCCTGCTAGAGTGCGTGACATCATCGTTAGAGTGTGAGAGCAGCCCAACACACTTCAGCTTTTTTTTCTTTCCAAACTCCTCCCGGCCACAATTTTCACGTTACAGATGTGATATTTTCCAATTTTGTAGACAAACTTGTCCTGTCTCTAAAAATGTGCTCAAAAACTCTGTGAGATTTACAGAATTTGAACTAGCAACCTCTAAGCGCGGCCACGACATTTTTCTCCCCATTGACTTACAATACAAATTGAGAAACAGATTTTCAAAGAAACCTGAAATGAGCTGCATTTCTAACTCGCCCTAGCGTCCACATTTCTGAGACTAGGAAAAAATAAAAGTGATCAGTGTCTTCAGCAGAGTCTTGTAGCGCTAACGGTGCGAACATTTTGGCAATACGACTTTCGGTGTGAGCGTGAGAAGCTTTTGTTCGGACCCTCCGAAATGGAGGAATAGAGACAGGCTCTAGACAGTTACACAGGCGCGTAGATGGCTTTGATCTCTGTGGCTTTGATCTTCAGAAGTGACAGCAGGTGTGCTCTGATTGGCGGACAGGGACAGGAGCAGTCAGTGGGATTTGTAGTTTTTTTTGTCAAACATCGTCTGCTCAGGTAGACTTTCACCTAGAAACTCCATTTAAACTTTCAAATGTATACACAAGTCTGTCTATCTCTCTCTGTCTCACTCTCTGTCTGTCTGACTACTACTACTTCTACTACTAGCCTACTACTGATACTACGTCCACTGCTCATACTTGTACTAGTACTACTACTACTGCTACTACTAGCCTACTACTGATACTATGTCCACTACTTGTAATAGTACTACTACTAATACTACTAGTACTAGCCTACTACTGATACTACCTCCACTACTTGTAGTAGTACTAGTACTACTACTACTACTTCTTCTACTAGCCTACTACTGATACTACTTCTAATACTTCTACTACTAGCCTACTACTGATACTTCCTCCACTACTTGTAGTAGTACTACTACTACTACTACTTCTTCTACTACTGATACTACGTCCACTACTTGAACTTGTACTAGTACTACTACTGATACTATGTCCACTACTTGTAATAGTACTACTACTACTACTACTACTAGCCTACTACTGATACTACCTCCACTACTTGTAGTAGTACTAGTACTACAACTACTACTACTACTTCTACTACTAGCCTACTACTGATACTACGTCCACTACTTGTACTTGTACTAGTACTACAACTGCTTCTACTACTAGCCTACTAGTGATACTACGTCCACTGCTCGTACTTGTACTAGTACTACTACTACTGCTACTACTAGCCTACTACTGATACTATGTCCACTACTTGTAATAGTACTACTACTAATACTACTAGTACTAGCCTACTACTGATACTACCTCCACTACTTGTAGTAGTACTACTACTACTACTACTACTACTTCTTCTACTAGCCTACTACTGTTACTACTTCTAATACTTCTACTACTAGCCTACTACTGATACTTCCTCCACTACTTGTAGTAGTACTACTACTACTACTACTTCTTCTACTACTGATACTATGTCCACTACTTGAACTTGTACTAGTACTACTACTGATACTATGTCCACTACTTGTAATAGTACAACTACTACTACTACTAGCCTACTACTGATACTACCTCCACTACTTGTAGTAGTACTAGTACTACTACTACGTCTACTACTGATACTACGTCCACTACTTGAACTTTTACTCGTACTACTACTCCTTTTGCTACTAGCCTACTACTGATACCATGTCCACTACTTGTACTTGTACTAGTACTAGTACTACTTCTAGTTTACTACTGATACTACCTCCACTACTTGTAGTAGTACTAGGACTACTACTACTTCTACTTCTACTACTACTAATACTACTAATACTTGTACTAATATTACTAGTACTAGTAGTACTTCTACTTCTACTACTACTAATACTACTTTTACTAATAATACTAGTATTACTGCTACTACTACTACTACTGATACTACTCCTACTACTTCTATTAGTACCCTACTAATACTAAAAACAAAAAGAACATTCAAATATTAAAATGTTCAGCTCTTTATGGACATTTCAACATGTCTTCAACATTTTTTTGCCTTTCATATTCTTTTCAAATATTCAGGTTTTTCATATTTGTTCAGCTATTTAGCTTATTTCATACATTTGCAGATATTAAGCTTTCTTAATATTATTTTCAAATATTTAGCTTTTTTCATAATTTTGCACATGTTCAGCTTTTTCAAAATTCTCTTCAACTATTCAGCTTTTTGAATAATCTCTTCAACTATTCAGCTTTTTCAAAATTCCCTTCAACTATTCAGCTTTTTGAATATTCTCTTCAACTATACAGCTTTTTCAAAATTCCCTTCAACTATTCAGCTTTTTGAATATTCTCTTCAACTATACAGCTTTTTCAAACTTTTGCACATATTCAGCTTTTTTAATATTCTCTTCAGCTATTCAGCATTTTGTAACTTTTGCACATATTCAGCTTTTTGAATATTCTCTTCAACTATTCAGCTTTTTCAAACTTTAGCACATATTCAGCTTTTTTTAATATTCTCTTGAAATATTCAGCTTTTTTAATATTTTCTTCAAATACTCTGCTTTTTAAATATTTTCTTCAAATATTCAGCTTTTTTTTCAGTGTTGCTTCAGCATTAAAGCATTTCCACGTATTTCCGCAGGAAATGCATTTTCTAGTTGTAATGATTAGTACTACCAGTGGTAGTTGGTTGTAGCAGATAGTAGTAGTAGTAGTAGTCATAGCCTGTGTTGAGGGACAAATATAAATGTACACTTGAAAGAAAATGAATCCAATATCAACGATTTATTTATTTGAATGCCCCTGGAGAATATTTTGATCAACAACAAAAAACAACAGCACTACAGCAAGTGGCGCACAAGAGGAAAACAATATTGTATAACAGTAGAGTTAATGGTTTTTGTTTGCAGCGTCTTGCTTTTGTCTTGTAATTTGCAGACGGTTCCTGTGCACTCGCCCGGCTGCCGGCTGCACATAGAGATCAATGTTCTCCATCCAGCTCGGACGGCTTATTTATGTAAAAAATCTGGGTTTTGGTTCTTGTAGCTCGTAGTCTATGATATGAAAGAGGCATCTTTTGTGTTTGAAAACGTTTCTCTTCAGATTTATTGATCCCGAATCTGTGAATATATTTCCAACTTTACCGAACTCTTTATTTCACCTTATGGCAGGTTATTGCATAGGGTCACTGGGTCCGCACGGGCCGGACACTTTGCTCTCGCGGGCCGGATTTGGCCCGCGGGCCGCTAATTGGGGATGGCTGCATACTATTAGTTTATTATGACTATTATTATTATTATTATTAATATAAGTGGGTGACTATTCCTCAGCCTTCCTTGGTGTTTTGGTTTTGACATACGCGCACGCACTGTCAAACTCGCGCAGCTAAGGGGGGTCGGCGCGGGGGACGCCTTGCCATGGCGACGGGGGAAAACAGAACGTTGATGAACCAAACCAGCCGCGAGGATTTCCCCTTATAATAAGCGCTGCTGCCCTCCTGTTTAGGCCTATTATTAGAGCCGCTAGTTAAGTCCATTCAATGTGTGGGAAACACTGAATAGGTATCATGATGACTAATACCATTACTAACACTAGTATCATAAGTAAAAAAAAAAAAAAAAAAAGGCTCGGCCAAAAATCGCCATCGGCCCGATATACCCGATGGCCAGTCCAGCCCTGCTCATTCCCCACTTAGACGGGCATATTCTCTCTTTTGCCCTTTATGTCGCGCCGTCGTTCCTTTCAGTCTCTCTCTAAACTGTGTATCTCTCACACAAACATACAAACACAGACGCCTCTTTCATCCTTCCTGTCGTTCATTTAAGAAATGTGTGCTTTTCTCTTCCTCCTTTCACATCGCTTGACCTCTCTCACCTCTCAGTTCTATCCCTGTCTTTACTTTCCTCTTAACTTATCACAATTTTCTCTGTGTTCCCTCTCCCGCTTCTTATCCTCCAGGCAAAGACATCCTGAGGGAGACCATTAAATTCATGTACACGGACTGGGCCGACAGGGACAATGGCGACATGCGACGGAAGACCCTCTTAGCTCTGTTTACAGACCACCAGTGGGTGGCGCTGGCAGTGGCTACAGAGAAGCTGCACGCCGAGTTTCAGTCACCGGTTTACTTTTACACATTCTACCACCACTGCCAGACGGAGACGCGACCCGAATGGGCCGATGCTGCCCACGGAGATGAGATCCCGTACGTGTTTGGCGTACCCATGATTGGTGCTACAGATCTGTTCCCATGCAACTTCTCCAAGAATGATGTGATGTTGAGCGCCGTTGTCATGACTTACTGGACCAACTTCGCCAAGACTGGGTAGGCCGTACTGCTTATTTGATTTCATAATGGAATTCTTTTTGCCCTGTGTGGCGACTGAAGGATAAATAAGATCGTGTTGTGCCTCTTCATTAGTAGAGCTCAAGTGTCTTTGTTTCTGTATTTGCTGTCAGTTCATATTTTAAAATGTAGAACACAAGGTTGTATTCAGTACTTATGTCAACACAATCTTTCAACCAGACTGAAATATCTGCTCTGTCCTCCTCTAGGGACCCCAACTTGCCAGTCCCTCAGGACACCAAGTTCATTCACACCAAGCCTAACCGCTTTGAAGAGGTCATCTGGACCAAGTTCAACTCCCAGGACAAGCAGTACCTCCATATTGGCTTAAAACCTCGTGTTAGAGACAACTACAGGGCTAACAAAGTGGCCTTCTGGCTGGAATTAGTCCCCCACCTCCATAGTCTACATGAGGAGCTCTTCCCCACCACCACCCGCTTGCCACCAGGCACTGGCCAGGGCACACACAGACCCTGGCCCAAACCACCAGGCCCTCGCCCCACTCGTTACCCCTACGCCACCTTTCCCTCTGAACCAGAGCCGGAGGGTTCGGAGCGTCCACACCAGGCGCTCTTCCCTGGAGACACCCGGGACTACTCCACTGAGCTGAGTGTGACGGTCGGCGTGGGGGCGTCCCTCCTCTTCCTCAACATCCTGGCCTTTGCCGCCCTTTACTACAAGCGGGACAAGCGGCATGAGATGCGACGCCACCGGCTGTCTCCTCAACGGGGCGGACCTGCCAACGACCTGGCTCACAGCCAGGAGGAGGAGATCATGTCCCTGCAGATGAAGCACTCGGAGCACGACGTTCACCACGACATGGAGCCACTCCGGCCCCACGACATCCTACGACCCGCCTGCCCGCCGGACTACACGCTGGCGCTACGCCGCGCCCCCGATGACGTGCCGCTGATGACGCCCAACACCATCACCATGATCCCCAGTACCATCACCAGCATGCAGCCTCTTCATGCCTTCAACACGTTCCCCTCCACTGGCCACAACAACACCCTGCCGCATCCCCACTCCACCACCAGGGTATAGTAGGGACTGGCCCGATACAGCGCCACCTAAGGACCATGAAGACTGGCTCTGCCACTGATCAAGAAGGGAGGCCTCTGGATGTGGGCCTTTGTTCTGTTCTCTTCTACTCTTGTTTCTCCAAAAACAACTCCACCTCCTCCATCGTGTGCTGTCAAACTTAGCAGCTCCACCGATGGCGTGTGGAGAAGCAACTTAAACGAAACTGCAAGGCAGCAGACGATCCGTTCGGGGGTCATTTAGACCTTTCAAAGATACAGTTTTCAAAGGTCTGCTGTTTCCAGACAAAAGGCCCCTGACATTTGTCAAACGGACGAGAGCTTTTCGGCCCTTGCAGTTTTCATCATCTTCTTCTTTTCGCTCCCCGGTGTGTTCTGTGCAAATATCGTTCCCTTTTCTACACCTGTGTCTTATCCCCGCTTTGTTCCTCATTCATGTGATGCTCTCCCTCTCCCCAGCACTCCTTTGCTCCGAGGACTCACCAGCTATGAGCTGTAGGCAGGGGGCATGCAGTACATACAGTAATCATTTAGCTAGGAAAACATTGATCTGTCATTGATCTGCTTTCATTCTACCAGCATTCTTGGTGCCAAGTATGTACTACTGTGTTTGCTTTCTCATCTGGGGAGAAAAAAAAACGAAAGAATATTCTAGAGTAGTCCTATTTACTGTCAATTAACAGATGATGTGTGTTCTCATGACAAAGTGCCAAACTGGCCCTCGATTGTGTTTATTTTTTCTTTCTCTCATCTTCTGTTTCTTCTTTTTTTTTAAAGCATTTGTTTAACTGTTGTTTTTTTGTGGAAAGAACTTTTGCTGAAAATATAGATATAGAGAAATGATATTATATATAGTTATATATAAATGTGTACAACGGAGAAAGTATATAAATGGGTTTTCTCAGTGGGGATCTATGCATGAATTATTTTTCAAGATGATGACGGGGGAAAGGACACTGTATCTGTCAATGCACGTTTCCCAAATCTAATCAAATCATATCGGTCCACTCCTGAGATTTTGGTTTTTGTTTAAACTCACAGAAAAAGAACATCGCTGAAGCCCACCCGTATTGACCCAACAAATCCTCTCCGCCTCCCAACACCCATTTATAAAAATAAAATAAAAAAAGTAATTGCCACAAATCTCAGAAGACGTTGAACAACTGGGAACGTACTCTTCCATTCATTCCCTCCTACGTGGTGTTATTTCCTTTTTCTCCCACAGTTGATACAGCACGCCAACCGCAAGCAATCGTCTACAGTAGCTACTTTTTCTTCCAGTCTTTTTTTAGGGTATGTGAGGTACCAAATCTGTTGTTGTAGCTTGCCTGTACAGAATTATTTTTGTATTTCAGTAAGTAATGGTGAGAAACAAAGCAGAGACAGGCAGCCTTTGCTCTTTTACTTACACCTTCCTTCTCCTGTCTGCACCCCTATTTCCAGAACATGCATATTCTCTTTGATGTGTGCCTGCGAGAGGAAGTGTGTTCGGTGTATGTGTGTGTGTGTGTGTGTGTGTGTGTGTGTGTATGTGTGTGTGTGTGTGTGTGTGTGTGTGTTTCACATGGGTATAGGTTGGTTCTAATTAGACTGCAAAGAGATAGAGAGGCAGACAGGCAGGATCCCCCCATAGTTAAAGCTCCAGAATGAGCTCTTTCCTGCTGCGTACGCCGACATCCCCCTCCGTATCGACCTCACTTCCTCCCGTCCTTTCCCTCCCTCCGTCAGTGCACTAGCTTTGTATTTGAGGCCGACGCCCACATTGCGGTGATCAGCTCCCTGCAGTGGCCGCGAAACTTCAAAACCTTCTGACTTCACTGTGTCAGCTGCGTTCGACACAATTTCTGACCTCAGTTCAACTCTGCTGTTCTCCTCACATCCAAGGGTTCGTTCACTAAGCTAGTGACTTATTTTGTGAGCTCGTCAGTTGTAAATGAAACTCTAAGCACACCGAGGGCAACCGGTGGGCCTTTGCGGCCTGCGGCGCAGAGCTGCGAGATGGAAAGGGGGCTCGGCTCTCCTAAACAGGGTAAAAGCAACACAGTGGACAACTGCTGTTTCTGATTCTTTTCTTTGGGGTGAGAATGTGCAGGCCTGCAGCTCGGCGACGCCCATCCCCTCCGATGCTCTGCTACGGATCCCAAACATGGTTCATGGCTAATACAGGATGTTAATTGAACTGATGTGCTGTTGATGGGCCCGCAGGAACACATGGAAGCTTACGTCAAGTAAGGGACGACCGTCCGTCACCGGTGCTGACTCCGCTTGTGCTCTAGCTTTAGCCTGTTTGTTTGCTTGTTTTCTATCGTATTACTGCCTCACGGGGTGGCAGGGGAGGGCTGGAAGGGGAGAGATATACCGGGCTGCTCCTGTCAGAGATTTTGTAATAAAGGGAAATGTGCACAATGTAACACACAAAACAACTGGGCTACTGCAGGTGGATCAATGCAGTGGACAGTCGTGCAAGGAAAGGTGCACACTGTGGGAGGAGACTGGAAAAAGACTCACAGCCTTAAATGTAGAAATGAGAATCAATAGAGGAGAAGGAAGAACTGATCACAGACATTCAAAGGCATGGCCATCTTTCTACCCACAATGTTTGCCAGGAGGATACCTTGCTAATCTGTCCTACGAAGGATCTGATATGTCTGGTGAACCCTTTTCTATTCACTCCTGTGGATACGGAGGCAGTGAGGGGTCGAGAGGTCAACCTCACCACAACACAGCCACAATGACCCCACCGGAGGTGAAAACAGAAACAAGGTATCGAGTTCGGTCTGTTCTTTTTCCCTGTCTATTTTATAAGCTAACACCGGAGGGCGCCATTGTGGCAGCTTCACCCCAGTCTGCCCACACTGAGGGAGCTGGATGTGTGAAGAAAAATACCAAACTGGGCAGCAGGACAGAGACAGACACAACATCTGGAAGAGGATCAAAACTGTACATTTTTAAGTGTAAGAATCAAACAGACAAAATATTTGTAAATATTAAGTTTCTTGTTTGTTTTTCATTTTCTTTTTTTTTTTGAGTGAATGAATGAAATGCTTATTTTGTGACAACAAAAGACAACAGGTGCAGTTTGCAAAAGAAGCCCACTCGCTAGAGGTTTCAAACAATATGCTTGCCACTGATCACTTTTCATGCCATTAGAAAATGACCTTGTTTCCTTTAGTTTGTCTGATGTCGCCCATTACCATGTGGGCTTCCTGTAGCATCATTGGTCCTAACCAGGAAAGTCACTGTAGCAGAAATCCATCTTCACTACAGCCCCCACACCATAGAGGGCCTGAGATCATGTGTAGTTTCCAAAAGTTTGAAAAATATCATTTGAATCGGTTGGTTTCATTGCTCTTTCTTCCTGAGTTGTATTTTTTTTCTCCTTTTTGTTGTTCAAGCTTTAGCAAACTTTTATTTTGAAATACATCTTGTAAGCTAACTATAGTCTTCTGCGCTGTATTATTATTATTATTATTATTATTATTATTATTATTAATATTATGATTGAAACATCTGGGAGGCTGAGAGCCCTGATGAAAGCCAGCTTTGACCAGCTAACTGATGTAAGGGTGATGTAGAAAACTGGCCTGTGATTCAATGACCAGACTTGGAAAGTGAGACACTAAACTAAAGTGCAGTCAACTCAGTGTTAAGCTCACTTCACATGTAGCCGTGTTTCCATGCAGCCACTTAATGACATGTGGGACAGACATGAGGGCTTTGATACCATACGATGCCTCATCGAGTAATGAGATCACACAGGTGGTCTTTTCCCTCCAAAACACTGTGTTGCATTGTGGGTATGGAGGCTGCGGTGACCTCACGCCGAGGTCATGTAGCTGTTGCATGTTCTAAACCGTTGACAGATGAATGAAATGTTAAGTCAATCCTTCAGAGTCTGAGTGTGTTCATCAGTGGAGCCGACTGGATGTATGTCGGTTTATTCTGATTTCAACGTGCCCCAAATCCAAAATGGCTTCATGTCACCGAGGTTATTCAGAGAACCTGTGTCAGGTCAGCGGTGCATGGGCCGAACGTGGTTAACAGCCCACAGAAGACACTCACTCACATAAATCTCCAGCCTGGTCTCGATTGCATCAAAATGCACCTGTTGTCTTGTTTTTACATTCTTTGTTGAATTCAGAAACCCAAGACTTGAGATGAAGAAAAGTGTTAAATAATGGGATTTAAAAAAAGATAATTATTAAAAAAAAAAGTATAGTAAAACTATAAATAAATGAGGTGATGATATTTCTGTTTACTTTAGAAGTTATTATACACTGTATGCTGTGATTCTGATCTGGGAAACATTAAAGACATTCATAGCCAGTGTAATGTTTGTATTGTGGGATCATACACCAGGCGTACAACGACGTGCGTTCAAGGGGCTTTATTTCCGAGCTTCCTTATACAGAGTGCTACCACATACCGAGTGCTACCGCATACTGACTGATTGTATCGCTTCCTTGCTTATAGCTGTGTCCAACAGGTGGCGTAGTTGTACAAGTCATCACATGAACATCAAATTGCTCTTTTTTTTTTTTTTTTAACAATTGTCCAAACACTGTGCAAACAAATAAACATTTAGCTTACATGTTAAAGATTCAAACCCCAAGTATTGGACATCACATTCATGTGGAAATATAACAGAACATCACACACATTATCAATGTCTCAAAAGAACATCATACTCATTCTTCAAATATGGTAAACCTGTTTCAAAATACTTGACTCATTCAAATAAGTATGAACACCCAAAAACAAACAAATAATAAAGTGCAATTCAAACACTTCTTCTCAGATGAAACAGTCCATTTTTAAGTGCACAACAGGCCTTTTTTCAAGTGCACAACAGTCCATACACTAAGTATATTCCTGTAGGTAAGTGGGAGGACGCCTGTTGTGTCGTGTGGGGTACCTCGGTGGTGTTGTAGTTGTAGAGGCATCACTGTACTCGCGATCGTCGTCATCAGGAGGTATTGGGATGGTCAGTAGTTCTGGAGCTATCTTTTTGAAGAAAGATGAATTCCTGACGATGGAGTGCCCGTCTCTGGATGCTGTCACCATGGAGCCTTTGGTCTTGGTCACTGTGTATGGCTTGCTGTTGTATGGTGCGGTGAGCTTGTTTTGTTTGGGCTGACGATGAAGCACAGTGTCACCTGGAGTGAGTGTGTGTGGTTTTGCATGACGATGAGCGTCTGCATGAGATTTCATCTTGACCTTGGCCTTGTCATCTTTCACTCTCACTTCAGTATCTGAACTGTTGCTTGCAGTGTGAGTGAATGATGGAATCTTTGTGAACATCTTGCGTTGGAATAACAGTTCAGCAGGTGAGCTTTCTGTTGTGCTGTGAGGTGTGGATCTATACTCACGCAAGAAGATGTTCAGGTACTGTTTCCAGTGCATTCCTTGGGTGTTGGCCACACGAATAGCTTTGCCCAGCGTGCGCATGAATCTCTCAGCTGTAGCGTTGGCTTGGGGCCACAGTGGTGTGATCCGGCGGTGATGGAATCCTAAATAATCTGCAAACTGGGAGAACTGGTCACCATTGAATGGGGGACCATTGTCAGTTTTCAAAATACGAGGAATTCCTAGCAGGGAGAAGACTTTGTCCATGACTGGAATGACTGTGTTAGCTGAAGTTGATCTTACACTTTCAACAACTGGGTAGCGTGTGTATTCGTCAATGATGACAAGCAGGTATTCTCCAGTTGGAAGTGGTCCATAGAAGTCTGCACTCACACTATGCCAGGGTGTTTCTGGTAGATGTGACATTTTTAGTGGCTCAGCGTGTGCAACTGGTGTGTTGGCTTGACATGCGAGACAGTTGTGTACTGCTGCTTCTGCTCGGCGATCAATGTCTCGAAACCATACCTTGGTTCTGAGTAGTGCTTTAGTCTTGACAATGCCCTGATGTCCTTCATGGGCTAGCTGTATTACTTTGTCTTGCAGGGCAGGGGGAATTACTATTCTTGTGCCTCGCAGTACAACATCAGATGTGTGTGACACTGTCAGTTCACCGCTCACTCGTTTGAACTGTTTTAGTATGTCAGCATGTCGTGACTGGTCAATTTTGTGCCATGTGTTGTGTCTGATGCATTCACTGACCTCTTGCAGGATTGAGTCTTTCAGTGTCTCTGTCTTGATCTCGGTGAGTGTCATGGCTTTGGGTGTTGCATGGTTCACAATGAAGTTCACATATTCCTCAGCTACTTTTGCTGCTCGTGTGCTTTCGATTTTATCAGACAGAATTGGGTGACGAGACATATAGTCAGCGGGGTTGTCAGCACCCTTTCTGTATTCCACCTTGAAGTGGTAGGGCTGAAGCCTCAGTCCCCATCTCTCGATCCTTGCAGGTGGCTTTGATCTGGGATTGTTCCATATGATTTCTAGTGCTTTGTGATCAGTCACTAGAGTTAAAGGATGACCATAAATGTACAAGTGAAAGTGCTCACAGCTCCACACAATGGCCAGGGCTTCCTTTTCTGTCTGTGAGTATCTCCTCTCCACATCGCTCAGGGACCGACTGGCATATGCAATTATGTACTTCACCCCTTTTTCATCTTTTTGGCAGAGGATTGCACCCAGTCCAACAGGGCTAGCATCCACAATCAGTTCAGTCTCTCTGCTTGGGTAGAAGTATGCCATAGTGGCTTCGCTGGTTAGACTGTCCTTCAGAGTTTGCAGTGAAACCTGCTGCTCAGGACCCCATATCCACGGCGTGTCCTTTCTGGTGAGCCTGCGAAGTGGTTCTGAGATGGAGGAGAAGTCTTTTATGAACCTGGAACAGTAGTTGGTCATGCCTAACAGACTTTTGATGTCGCTTGGAGTCTGGGGGTCTGCAGCATGATGGACTGCAGCGACCTTCTTGGGATCAGCTGAAACGCCTTCTGCAGAGAAGATGAAACCAAAAAACTCGAGCCTGGACTTGTTAAACTCACATTTTTCACGATTGAGTGTGAGACCGCTTTCCTTGAGTCTCTTGAACAGTGCTCGGAGGTTGTCGTCATGTTCAGTCTGGGATGCGCCGTAGACTATGATGTCATCGCTGAGGTTCTTCACACCACACAGACCTTGCAGTGACTGGCATATGGCGTTCTGGAACACCTCAGCAGCAGAAGATATGCCAAAATTCAGGCGTTTGTAACGCCTCAATCCTAGGTGAGTTGTGAATGTGGTGATATATCTGCTGTCTGGATGAAGCTCTAGCTGGTGGTATCCAGCTCTCAGATCCAATTTGGAGAACACAGTTGCTCCATTCAACTCATGCACCACATCATCCATGGTGGGAGTGATGTGACGTTCTCTTTCTATGGCTGTATTAGCTTGGCGCATGTCGACACAGATTCTGACTTTGTCTGGGGCTTTAGGCTTGGGAGCCGCAACAATAGGTGAGACCCATGGTGTGGGGCCAGTGACTTCTTCGATGATGTCATCTGCTTCCAATTTACGAAGCTCATCCTCCACCTTCCGGCGGATGTGGAATGGCACTCGTCGATGTGGTTGGCATGTAGGTTTAATGTCAGGGTTTATGTGTAGTTTTACCTGACAGCCTTTTAGTTGTCCTATTCCTTGAAACAGCTCAGGATGGCTTGCGACCAGCTCATCCGCAACAGTGCGACACTGTGGTGTGGATGACACTGTGGTGACTATCTTAATCAGACCCAGTGCTTTGGATGTCTTGTAGCTCAGAATATTGAAACAGTCACCTTTAATGACAAAGAATGTGCATTGTGCCATCTTCCGTCCTTTCTCCACACTGCACTTGAACTCACCACTCACGGGCAATGGAACATTGGAGCGAAATGGGTAGATCTTGGTTGTGGTGGAGCTGAGTTGTGGACGTGGCATCAGTTTATCAAAACTTATCTCGCTGATACAGTTTGCTGATGCTCCTGAATCAATCAAAACAGACATGCTACTTCCATTCAGCATGACTTGGGTCTGTGGCAACTCTGAAATCTTGTCAGCATCAACTGCAAACACATAGCCATCATCACTACTGGAGGAGTTATGCTCTGTTCGCTCATCTGCAGTTTTAGTTACGTGATGGACCTTCTTTTGGGTCATATCTGGCTTTGTTTTGTGGTCGTTTCGAGTTGGTGTCTTTGGATGTTGAACGGCACTGACTTGCAAAATGGTTTAATTTACCACAGGCTCTACATTCCTTGTTTTTAGCTGGGCATTCACCATCATGGGGATATTTACCTCCACAGTTTCTGCATTTGTTGGAAGTGGAACGTTTTTCAGGCCATCTGCTGCTCTTCGGATGCCTTGTTTGATCCAGTGCGTTGACTGCAGCAGCAGTGCCTCTTTCTATGCCAGATGCATGCACCTCAGACAGTTCCAGTGTCCTTCCATGGTCAAGAAGCTCCTCTACTGTTAGGTCAGGTTCCCTCAGTGCCTTTCTGCGTAGCCTGGATGATGTACAGCTCTGTATGATTTGTGTTTTAATCTCTGCATCAACATCTGCAAACTCACAGTTTTTAGCCAACATCCTCAGCCTGGTGTGATAACTGTCCAGATTTTCTCCTGGTTCTTGTATAGCCTTTCTGAAGATATACACTTGGTACTGAACGTTTTTCTTTGGTGAGAAATAGCCAGATAACTTCTGCTTTGTGGCAGCATAATCGTCATCGTCTGCTGCTAACGTATCATAGATGTCATGCACACGCTCTGCTGCTATGTGCAGCAACAATGCTTTTAGCCTAGCATCTCCTGTAATGTTCATTGCCGTTGTATAATTTCCAAACCTTTGCACCCATTTGGTCCAGCGTGGTCCAACAGAGCCTGGATCCGTGTCGGTGTCGAAAGGTAGAAGAACTGTATGAGCTGCCAGAGACATGCTTGAAGCCTCTTACGTGCTGTTGTTTTTGTTAGCCGTTAGCATTAGCCTCCTTTGTTCACGTCCATCTGACTTTTCTCCGTCGTCCTTTTTTTTTTCTTTCTTTTTTTTTCACAGCTGTAGTTTCCGTTTACACCTCGTCGCCAATGTAATGTTTGTATTGTGGGATCATACACCAGGCGTACAACGACGTGCGTTCAAGGGGCTTTATTTCCGAGCTTCCTTATACAGAGTGCTACCACATACCGAGTGCTACCGCATACTGACTGATTGTATCGCTTCCTTGCTTATAGCTGTGTCCAACAGGTGGCGTAGTTGTACAAGTCATCACATGAACATCACAGCCAGGCTCCGATTTTGTCTCTTTATTGAACCAGGGATGAGAAGTGGTTATGTATGTGTATGTTAATAATGCAGAATGAAGGATATTTTAAACTCTGAGTATGCTAGACTTTCCATCATGAATACATGTTAAGTATACCACATCTAGAAAGAATGATCTTTTAAATGTAAATATGAAGAATCAGTAACTTCACAGAAACAAAAACAAAGATAAAGATGGAAATATGTGGCATAATGTACTTAATTGAAAAACAAAACAGGACAAATTCTGAGGTAAGAGAATAACATGATACTCAATTAGATAAGAAAATCACTCATATATAACCTACATGTTGACATTTAAACTTTACACTGAAAATGTGAATATTAACAGTATATATAGGGTCGCCCATGAAGTTGGAATAATTCGCTCATGGAACACGTCTTTAAAATCAGTGCAAAACTTTTCCTTGTTCTGATTGTTCTTTCTGCATTTCCTGAAACTGTCTGGCTGCAACTCCACAGATGTGCTGTTTTAGAGAAACTTCAAACTCAATCTTTATCTTAAAAAAGACTAAATTGTGACTATATATTAAATCTATTGTTGTTGTGGTCTTCACTGTGGTATATATGCCAAGTGGGGAAGTGTGTGAACCCTGGTTGCTGGAACCTGTTGCACCTGTCAGTCTGCTCCTGTTTGATTTGGACTGATGCTGCTCAATTCTCAGCACCACCAACTTCCATTCCCTTCTGTAAGAGTTCACCTCCATCAACCATGCAGCCATTAAGTCGAATATAAACCAGATTGTGTTTATTTTGATGTGTCTGAATCATCATATATTATTATTTCTCATAATAATCATTTGTCATTTCTTGAATTAAACCAGCCAATACTCTCCTCCATATGAATTGCATGTGATGTGGAAGCTGTTGGTTTAGACATCTTTTTTCTATCCAGCCATCACTCTAGTTTAATAACATGGTACATATTTAGACATTTATGTCTGTCTGTAGCTTGAAATAATGCACGAGTGAGACATTCATCTTTATGTCTTCATTATACACAAAATACTTAAACAAAATACTATTCAAAGTAATTGTGCTCTTCTTCTGATGGGTACTTGAAGGCAGCAGGTATATCAACATGCACAGAGGGCAGGACATGGGGAGATCAATCAAACTTGTCTCTGGTGCCGTCAACAGGTCATGTGACCATGGACCTGCATGTGGTTTATACAGATAAGAGAAAGTCTTCCCTTGTATCTATGACAGTCAGTCAAGGAAGGTCACCAATCAGGGGCCATGATTCTGGCCCCTGATTGGACAAGCTGCACTCCATCAGGGTGTGTTAGTGGTGTTAGGTATCATATAAATATGAATTACTGCTGGAGTCGATCCCAGCTGTCATTGGGCGAAGGCAGGGTACACCCTGGACAGGTCGCCAGTCTATCACAGGGCCGACATATAGAGACAAACAACCATTCACGCTCACATTCACACCTACAGGACATTAAGAGTCATCAATAAGCCTATCCCCATCCTGCATTGGAATATTATCTTATAAACTAAACAAAACTAAACTGCCAGCAAAGATGTGCTACTGCTCTCAGCCACTAGATGGGGTAGTGAGGGTGTTATAAGCACAGTTACAATTGGAAATATTCAACCCCGTAACCTCAACAGACATTATAGTGATGTGAATCAAGGTTAATGATAATACATGACCCAATAAAACTCATTAAACAACAAAGCATATTTGTTGATACATATTTGAGTTATTTTGAGATCATTTTGTTTTGCTTTGAGGACAAACTTGCGCGACCAATATCAGGTGTGAACGACCCTTAACACTTATCTGTAAAGTTGACCTTTGTTAACAGCTTCACACCAGAATCCACATGGATCCAAATCTAGTAAGGTTGCTGCTCAGTTGCTTTGTTGTCGGATCCACCTCTCGCTCCTCCACAGTCCAAATATGGTCACTTCCTTCACTGGTTGCAAAAATTTCAAGATGGCGACATCCAAAACCTAAAAAGGTGACGGCCAATATGCTGAACACTCTAAACGTAGAACAAAACGTAGTCCACAAACCAATGTGTGACACCATGACGAGGTCCAATTCTTTTATACAATCTATGGTTTAATTCACAATTCAATTACCTAATTAAATACTTAATTTGATCACATTAAAAACGTAATTTGATCGGATTAAATAGGTAACTTGATCCAATTAAATAATTAATTTTATGACATTTGTTGTTGTTACCCCAACACTATTTATTTCTTACATTTTGTTTTACAAAGTTAGAAAAGCATTAGTTAAGTCAAACCTGCTGTATGATCCAAGTCACCTCCACACAGTGAGGCAAACAGTTTATTCATTCAACGCTTGTTGATCCCTTAAACCCTCGCTATCGCTATCAGGACTGAAACAGTCTGATAAGTACTTCATTTGGATGTGCTTTTTATGCTTCAATGTGATGCAAGTCTAGTCAACAACAGACATGTCCATCTGGCTATTCTAATCATGATTTTATTTTCTGTTGCTGTTATTTATTCAGAAAACGTACTATATTATACAATATATATTGATAGTGCAATTGAGGATTTTCCATAGATCCCAACTGTCTAATACATTTACTTTATTCTCTGCAGGTGGCACTCCATTTGCAAAAATGTTGGTTAATGAGTTTCTACCATTTCATCAAGTGAAAAGTCTAAAATAATAATAATTAAAAAAACCTTCAAACGTGAGTTGTCTGACTGAACTAATTGTGTTTAATTATTAATAATAATTATGGAATCACTCATGAGGAGGAAATCACTTTTTAATTTGTATTTCTGAAACAAATACCAGCACAAGTCTGACAATGAGTCCGCAGTAAAAAGGGAGTGTTTGCAGACCTTAATGCTTAATCATGACTCCATGAGAGCAATTGAAACAAAGGAAATCATTTTCAAACTCAAGATTCAAGAAGGAAATCCAACAAGTGTGGTAAATGATGTTGGTTGTTCCAAGTCAGCTGTGTGTAAATGTGGTGCAAGTAGAAAGTAAATGGGAAGGTTATGAAAGGAAAACATCAAAATATCAGGATAGAAAGGGCAAAAAAAAAGGCCTTGAACATAGAAAAGACCAAATCACACAAACCAAAACAAATAGGTAGAAATGAATCAGTTCACAGATGTAAATAATGTATCCATGTTTACACCACGCATTGAATGATTATATTTGAATACTATTAAAATGTAAATATGCGGAATCAGGTACTTCACAGAAAAAAAAACAGAGTTTAAAGTCTGGCTGTGAAAAAAAGATCACATATCATACATAACTTCATAAAAACAAGCTTTCTGTCATGAATACAGGTTGACAAAACACGGATATGTCATGTGGCCATGAATGATCTTTTGTTTGATTCACATAAACAAACATCCTAAATTTGGAGTTAAAGATGAATACATGAAATTATGATGTAAATATTTAACACCAGATACTTAATTGAAATTAAAAGCAAAGACATCAAACATTTTTAGTTTTGAAAATATTATGTTATAAAAACAAAATGCAATCCACATGTGGATATTTGGACTGAATGATTTGAAAAAAACATTTTAGCATCAGATATTTATATAAATTCAGATACACAAAAGCAAATATATTCTAACTCTACTGAGTAAATAATCGCGTATCATACTTGATTATACATAATCAAAGTGTTGTCTACTGTGTCTATTGTGACGATACCACATAAAGACTGAATGATTTCTCAAAAAGTAAAATTGTAGTTCACTTGTTGCCACTAACACATACAATATAGAGTGAATTATTCAACAATGTTAATATTTGGCATTTTTATAAATCATAGAAACAAAAAAATAGATTTAAAGAGATAACACAAACTTAAAAATGCAAATATTTTGAAGCAGGTAATTATTTGATATAAAAACAAGACATTATAAACTTTGCAATTAGAAATGTAGATATTAGACTTAATTATATAAGAAAGAAAACTATATTTAGACTAAATGATCTTTCATTTTTACATCAGTTATTGAACAGAAACAAAAACAAATAGATTGTGTCATAGTTCACCATGGCTCCTACTCTTTGTTTCCCTCCTCCTTTCGTTCTTCCCTGCTGTCTGTCTGTGGGCGTGGCTACTCCCTCTCATGATCACCAGGATATACACCTCGGTTCCTGTACTCAGTCTTCGCTGAATTCTTCTATCTACTTGTGCTTCAGTGCTCTCTGGCTGTATTTGTCCTGGTTTTTGAAGATTTTTGGTTTTTGTTGTTTTAGCCTCTGTGCTCCATTATCTGCAGATCCTGTCCATCTGTTGCCGATCTACTCACCAGCCAGCCCACTCTCCTGTCTTCAACACTCGTGCCACAGCCATCAGCCGACCTCCTGAACCCATCCATCCATCCATCCATTTTCTACCGCTTATCCTGTATTCAGGGTCATGGGGGGGCTGGAGTCGATCCCAGCTGTCATTGGGCGAAGGCAGGGTACACCCTGGATAGTGTAACGTGGGGTTGGCGAGAAGCTTAGCCACAGATGCTAATAGCTCAGCTCCAGCACAAAATAAAGTTGTGAGGCCAGAGACGAAGTGGAGGGATTTCCGCACTGTACATTTATTCACAGATACAGAGCATACAAGCCAGGTCTCACGGCATAAACTATTACCCTCAGCAAAACAATAAACGGAGGAAGAAGTAATAGACCAGCGTCCACATTACTGAAGTCAAGGAAGTCGACTAGGGGAGAAAGGTGATATCAAATGATCAAACAAGAGGAGTCGCCACCGTGTGGCGTTGACTGGTGCCCTGTTATACTCTGGCTGTTAATGTTAAATGACACTTTGATGCTTGCTTCTGCTTGCTTAGGTGTGATATATTTCCATGTTTTAGGAATATCAGCAGGGTTTGCACTGTACGCTTCAGCAAACTGCTTGTTGAATGTTGCCAGCACGTATTTCCAGTAGTCTGATGCCTGAGGACTTATATCTGGAGGAATTCTCCAGTCTGGGAAAATGTCTTGGTAACACTTGTAGGGGTGCCATTCACCTTTTGTAGCAATGCAACGAAAATGGTTGTCACTGAACACAGAGGAAGAGCAAACGTCAGTGACAAGTTTTTCTGTCCCATCCCACCTGAATCTACCCAGACCTTCAGGCCGATGTAGTGAAGTATGGTGCTGAGTGTGGGCTTTTCCTCCTGCCTCACAAGGTGCTTTGCAGAATGGACACTTTTTACCACATCCGATCAGTTTGATGAAAAGCTCATTCTGGGGATTCACATGAAGTTTTTCAAGTTTCGTTTGGATGTTTGTTTCTTTAAACTTCTCTCTCAGAGCTTGTGCCATGTCCTTGACACACTCAGTAAGCCAGTGAGCAAACTGTTCCTGGTTGGCATTGTTCAGGATCATGAAAGCCCCAAGAGAATCTTGGGAAATGACCAGTTTATCACCAAGTTCCTGACAGACATTTTGAACGAAGGACTTCAAGTTGCCACTCTTTCCTGTTTTAGCTTTGTTGATAGCATTGTTTATGCTCCTGATACATGACTGAACATGTTGATCCTCAAACTGAAACGCCGTAGACCCATTTGAGAAGCGTTTTACTATCTGGTCGAGTATCCATTTCTTTACATACTCCTCATATGAGCATATATAGCTCTGGAAATGTCCAAAGTCATTCTTTGAAAGCAAATCCAGTAAAAGTGAATACTGGAAGAACATCCGTGTACTGAACTGCGGGCTCTTTTTCATTTCACCGATGATATCAGGACCCAAGGAACGGTTGACAAAGTCTTCGACTGCAGGCTTCAAGCAGCTCTCCATGAATTCCTGTGCCTTGTGGCACTGGTCTCGCTTATGGAACAAATCTTTAAAATCAGTGCAAAACTTTACCTTGTTCTGATGGAGACATCTGTAGGGATCATTAGCATGTACGAATTCTTTATGCATTTCCTGAAACTGTCTGGCTGCAGCTCCACAGATGTGCTGTTTTAGAGAAACTTCAAACTCAATGTCCGTCTTAACATCGTTGTTTTGCAGCCTGTCATCAATCAGGTTTAAAATCTCCTGGATGTAAGTGTCATGGTAGTTGTTTTTTCTTTTTCTTTTTTCATTTACACATTGTGTGCAAATCGCTATGATGTTGTCTGCAATTTGTTGTACAGCCTTTGTGTGGCTTGGAATGTTCAACATCCCACTCACTTTGCTTGTGAGTCGCTCAAAGAATCCTTCAGCTGTGTATTTAAAAGGCTTCAGTCCACAATCTTGCAGCTTGGTTTTACTTAACAATTGACATGCATGACTTCCCTTGTGCTTGACATTTGCCATCAGAGAGTGAGACACACTGGTGTATATGTCCTCTACTTTAATTTCTGAAAAGGACAGTTCCTTCTCGGTTTTAGCCCACATCTTGTCAAATTCTTTGTCCAGCTCCTCTTCTCTCATTTGCACCTTTTTCTTCTGACATTGTTCAATCAACGCACATACTCTCTCCTCTAATTCTTTTGTGTGGTTCTCCTTGATTCTATCAAGTTCTGTCATTCCCTGTCTGATGTCAGCTGCAGCTGTGAGCTGATTAATTACAGAGCTCTCCATTTCTCGTCGAAGACTCTTTGCACTGTTTGAGAATTCCTCTCTGTATCCTTCAACCAGATAGACATGACCCTCAGTTTGCTTGAAGTATTGTGCCAGATTGTCAAGAGTCTGTTTCTCCCATTGAGATAGCACTGTTAAGGCTTCAGTTTTCAAAGATGCAAGAAGTTTCCTCACGTCAGTACTCTCAGATTTTACAGCAACTGTACCAAAATTGGAAATTTTTGTTTCAGCCGTAGTAACCCACGTGTACATGTATTTTTTGAATTCCCATTCGCATTTGTTGAATTCTGTGCACAGCCTCATGTATTCATCAGCCACCAGGCTGTTTCTGAAGCTGAAGATGAAGTTTTCATGCTTTACTGCATTCCAGAGGCTTTTCATCCACTCTGTAAACTCCAAGACATCATTAGAAGATGATGCACAACTTCCAAGGATTTGAATGACGTTCTTCTTGAACTCATATACAGCTTCGCTGTACCCTGCATTGACTGGTGCCATTGGTGGGTTCCCATTCCAGAGTCCAGGGATGTACCAGTTGCCAGTGTCTGGACTGTACTCCATCACATCAGTGAAGCTCTTGTTTTCCTCTTTCTTTTCAATTTTGGCTGCTGCCTGCGTCATCTCGTTTAACTGTTGCAAGAGCAGTTTCCTGTCTCGCATGTTCTTGTCGTGGGCTGAAACATCTGACACATTCTGGTGAACAAACTGACACTTGGGCTTTTTGCCCACCTCTTTCATCCGGAGGAAAGCATGCACAACTATTTGTAGGATGTCTTTCATTTCTGTAGAATTCTCCATTGCGATATTGATGATGGTGATATCACTAAGCCCCACAACCAGTGTTGCCAGCTCATTATCATGCTCATGGCTGTTGTCTAGTTGTGCAAGCTCTGGTGACTTTAAGCCCTCGGTGTCAATTATAACCACAAAGTCACTGTTGAGTACTTTCTTGACATCTTCATTGACTCTGATCAGCAACATAAAGGCACCTCGAGTGCATCGACCACTGCTGACTGCAAACTGCACTCCAAACATAGTGTTGAGGAGAGTGGACTTTCCTGTGCTCTGAACTCCAAGAACTGTGACTACTAGTATCTTGCTCTTAGGAGACACCAAGTCATTGAGCTGAAAGAGAACATCACTCACCCATCTGAGAGGTATGTTGGATGCATCTCCATCTACAAGCTCAAGAGGATATCCATCACGTAACAATTGTGCACATAGTTTGGGCAGATGCTGTAATTGTTGACGCGATAGGTCGGTTTTTGGAAGGGAAAGTGACGCTTCATAGATCTGACCCATTTCACGGAAGAAGTGTTCAGTACCTAGAGAGCTGTTGGAAAGTTGTCGTTCAATGTCTTTGATCTCCTCTTTGTTTTCAGAATCTTTGCATTTTTTTTTGTACAGCTCCCTGAGGTCAGACAGTTTGTCTCGAGACAAGTTATCAAGGTTCATTCGCATCCACTTCAGGAAATAGCACCTCTCTGGCCCTGGGCTTGAGATTGCATTGATGAAACATATCATTGCATTTGACACATTGTAAGAGTTCTGTTTTTCACGAAGTTTGGTTTTCTCTAACTGAAGATCACTTTTGTACTTTTCTATGTCCTCAGACCCAACGTTTCGAAGCCGGAATTCTTCCTTCTCTAAGCGAGTCAGTTCCTTCCATATTTGGCCTTGCAAGGGTAACTGAGTTTCTTTGTATTCGAGGATGTCTTTGATTTCAGCAGTGATGGCATCTGCATTTTTCTTGGCAGTCTGGCACTCCAAAGAGTCTTCATCAACCCAGATTCCCAGTTCATGGGCAATGTCGGCCATCTGCTCCACTCCCATCTTTATCTGTGAGTTCTCAACTCCCATCTTTATCTGTGAGTTCTCAACTACACTGCTGACTGTTTTCCGCACATTGTTGACAAAGTCTGCATCATTCATTCGTTTAGTCTTCAAAAGGATGTTGCTTTTAGTCAAGCCCAACTTGGTTGCTACATTTTTTAAAGCATCATTACTAGAGCGATTGCTTTGAGGTTTACCCACCAAGAAGATCTGTGCCTTGTGGTGTTGGTTGGTAAGCAGCTGGCACTCAGAGTCCAAAGTGTCAAAGAAAACAAAAACTGCTGTAGATGTCTGACATAAAAAAGAAAATTGTGTTTCAAATGATGCAATGTCCCCACGAAGGTTAGCTACAGCTACTGGTTCACTGAAGACATCCATGTTTTTGTTCCCACAAGGAAGGTACCATGTGACTTCAACCATTCCATTAGAGATTCTCCGTGGACTGTCACCACTCTCCATATTATGGTGAACAAATGTATCATGGTACTGCTGAGAATTGCTCAGAAGCTTATTGAGGATCGCAGACTTGGACAAAGAGCACTCACCCAATCTTACAAAAGATATCATTGGAAGTTTAGCGAGAACAATTCTGTCTTCAGTAAACCCCTTGGATTCTGAAAGCGACTGAGGTCTGTATTTTTTGACAATGTCTCTCATGGCCCAAAGCATGAGCATGCACTGCTTTGTGTCACAATTAGGAAGCAACAGAGGCACGGAAAACTGACACATAGACATTTTGAGTGCCATTTCCTGACGTACAAAGCCATCAGAACACAGAAAGAGGGCAGTGATTATGTCAAGGGGGTTTAGGGGGTCACTTACATCAGGACTATCAGACAAATTATCAAAATCTAACTCTTCCTTTCCTGATGCAACATCATCATCGTTTGACTCACACACTGATGTACATTTCACGTTCCTCGCTGTCACATTGACCATCGTCAGTTTCTTCAGAAAATACCACGGAAGATCTGAATTACACCGAGGAGGTTCATCAGTCATGGTCTTTCCATCAATCTGAAGCATTGTGCTCAGGGATAGCTTCTCTGGATAGAGCTTCTCCAACCCGAGATCCTCCAATAACATCTCCAGTTGGGTCTCTGTGGATGTGAAGATGTCTATTATTTCAAACAAATCATGAATTGTCTATTATTTCAAGCAAATAACCACATTTCCAACACTGAGTAAAGTGACAGATTGAATGTTTGATGAATTGTCTATGGGGCACAATGTACAATTTTGCATTCAGGCTAACTTAGGCAAACATCCAGAAAATGATCTGAGTTGTGTTTTTTTCGCTTCACATACAAATCAACATATGCTTAAGGATGGAAAAATGTCTGAGGCAGCAGGTGCACAAAGTGTAGCCGCCGTGCTGAAGAGTGAACCAAGGCCCGCGTGAGTTGGGAGGGGAAGATGCGCACGCAGTACCTTGTGTTTGTTTACATTGACGTTTTGAAGACGTGTTTACTAGGTGACGCGCAAGCGGAGCATTTAACAAGCGGAGGACGTTGATCCAAAGAAGATAAAAAGCCAGTGGTTGCTTGTACGAGGCCGCTGTTATGCATCAACATGATGCACATCAACTCCGCCTACACAGAGGAAATCCTGCTGTATCTCCTGAGGAAGGTCAGCTTGTTTGTCAGTTTGGGGACAATAAGAACATTCTCCCCACATTCTACTACTCCATCGAGAGTGTCATAACATTCTATATTCAAACTCATCAAATACCAAGGTGTAGTCAGTGGCATTACATTTCAAATTACCCCAAAGTACCCCAAAGTACCCCTCAAGCATCATATCAGTGTTGTGTCAATGTCTTTTTAAAGTGAACTCTTCTCAGTTAGGGTGAGGAAAAGATCGTTAACTTGACTAACGACTAGTGGTGGGCAAGTGAAGCCTTATGAAGCACTGAGGCTTTCCTAGCAATTGTGTTGAAAAAGATTCAAAGCTTCAACGCTTCAGTGATGGTGACATCTGGTGGACAACTGAAGCCATAGCAACCTCTCAAGAGCACGACTGACGCTCTGACACCGTTTCAATCCCATGTCAGCAATAAAAGTTTAGAAAAGACTGTGTGGTTTAATTACGTGTTTTGTTAATTCATACATTCATCGCCCATACTGTAAAACATCCCAGATTAAGCCAACGGATAAATCTAAATGATATGAAGGGTTAAATGTTGGTTAATGGGTTTATTTATTTGATCATGGTATGTGAACCAAAGAGTCCAGATAATAGTTTGTCATAGGAGAAGTTGTATGGTCGAGGAGGAATGTTTATGCACAGAACAGACAGGTTTGTATTAAGAAATAGAATTTCTTCCACTGTGGCAGTCTCCTCTTCTGGCTCACGACGCATGAACGCTACGAGCCAATGAAACGCACTGACACATACTATGAGCCAATGACATGCACCGGTACACTATGAGCCAATGAAACGCTTCGAAACATTTCGAAGCAATGAAGCACTTTAGTGTTTCGGTCACGTGACGCTGATGTTCGATACAAGCTCCGACACAGAGGTTCGAACCACTCCGCTTCAGGAAGAGCGACACAAGCTCCAAAGCCTCGGTATCATTTGCCCATCACCACTAACGACTCACGTGACTCACAAGCCTAATCATACTAATGAGTCACAAGGCTGACTTGACGTTTCACACAGGACATGAACAGCAGTCTCCTGGGTGAAAGTCCTGTGTTTATTTAACCTATCCACCCGCCCAAGCAGACGATTGCACACTTTATACCATAATAAACTGTATCAGTTTTGGGTTTATAGTTTAAATCATTATTGAGCTGACTGTTTGTGACTTCCTGTCCACTTGCATGACGTAGGGTTAACGTGGTTGACAGCAGTTTCTTCTCTAGCATGCCATGCTGCCTAATACAATCTTGGCCAGACTCTTATAAAAAGGTGCTGGTTTATTTACATGGTATTATCATATTATTTACCTTAAGGGTTCCTATGCTTAAAGATCACAGGAGGAGTACTCTGTTTTCGTTTATTATTATTGCTGAATTCATGACATTCTAAAAAAAATGATCGTGCTTAGCTTATAAAGTCATGCAAAAATTGATATAATGCACTTAACTGTTATTTAAATATGTTATTATAATAATTAAATGATTACATTTTGTGCGTTATTATATAATGACTTGCTTCATTATCACTTTTACCAGTTAAAATGAGTGACAAATATGGTCAGCAGTAGGTCTTTCTAGCTGTCGCTAATTCACATCGATTCTGTTAGTATCTTAATAGAAGTCCAAAATCATGGACCACCGGCGCAAGTGGGAAAGAGGGAGGATAAGAAGGCGTGAGTGGGAGACGAGGAGGAGACGAGGCATGGACTGGGATTAATACAGCCAATTCAGATCTTCACCAATCAAATGAGCTCCTCTCCTCTCCTTTAATGCGTTAGGGGAGGTTCAGTGCAAGATCAGAACATCCGTGTACTGAACTGCGGGCTCTTTTTCATTTCACCGATGATATCAGGACCCAAGGAACGGTTGACAAAGTCTTCGACTGCAGGCTTCAAGCAGCTCTTCGTGAATTCCTGTGCCTTGTGGCACTGGTCTCGCTCATGGAACACATCTTTAAAATCAGTGCAAAACTTTACCTTGTTCTGATGGAGACATCTGTAGGGATCATTAGCATGTACGAATTCTTTATGCATTTCCTGAAACTGTCTGGCTGCAGCTCCACAGATGTGCTGTTTTAGAGAAACTTCAAACTCAATGTCCGTCTTAACATCGTTGTTTTGCAGCCTGTCATCAATCAGGTTTAAAATCTCCTGGATGTAAGTGTCATGGTAGTTGTTTTTTCTTTTCATTTTTTCATTTACACATTGTGTGCAAATCGCTATGATGTTGTCTGCAATTTGTTGTACAGCCTTTGTGTGGCTTGGAATGTTCAACATCCCACTCACTTTGCTTGTGAGTCGCTCAAAGAATCCTTCAGCTGTGTATTTAAAAGGCTTCACTCCACAATCTTGCAGCTTGGTTTTACTTAACAATTGACATGCATGACTTCCCTTGTGCTTGACATTTGCCATCAGAGAGTGAGACACACTGGTGTATATGTCCTCTACTTTAATTTCTGAAAAGGACAGTTCCTTCTCGGTTTTAGCCCACATCTTGTCAAATTCTTTGTCCAGCTCCTCTTCTCTCATTTGCACCTTTTTCTTCTGAAGCTTTAACGCTTATCAAATGTTTTATGGTAAAAGTCACATCTCAAATAGTAAATATCAGTCTAGGGTAATGTATGATTCTCACTCTTAAATAACCAGGTGGAGACTGCAGGGAAATACACTTGACCTGTAAGTTATCTTAATACTTCAATAATGATACACAACTTAATGAAACCAACACAGAATCTCAGTTTAGAAAATTGTATTAACATTCAGGACAACACACATCCAAACCGTTCTCTATGGAAGAGAGATATAGAAAATAAAAAAGTATAACCCCGGGGTTTTAGAGTTTTTGTCTTTTCTCAAACTGTCTAATTTTATTTTGAGTGCACTCTTTTTTCTACCTTCGTTGGCGCGCTTAGTTGTAGCTCATGATGGAAACCTTTTGATACCTGTACTCCCGTCTGTCTGTGAAGTCAGCCAGACCAGGCCGCAGCTGATGAATCGCTCGCTCGTTGTGGTAACGACCGTCTCCGCTCGCAGCAGCTCGCAGCGGCGAACCTCCGTCTCCCACGGCAGCAGCGAAGCGTCCTCTGTGTCCCACGGCAGCAGCGAAGCGTCCTCTGTGTCCCTCGGCAGCAGCGAAGCGACCTCCGTCGACAACTCTCTCCCGAGACGACTCACTGAAGCTCCTCCCGTCCGTGCAGGCGGCGTTTCCCCTCAGCGAAGCCCGTGGTGTTAGCCTAGCTCCCGTGGTGTTAGCCTAGCTCCTGCTAGCTAACAGAACCGAACTCGTCTTCGTGTTCACAAAACACAAGCAGCGGTAGAGAGTTGGACTAAACACACTCCGAACACGTCGCTCAACTACAGTTCAAAGTCACTCACTCATAACTCCACACTGGCGACACGACAGTCCCAAAGTCTCCGCTCTACGCCATTAACACGTTGCTCCTTCTTCTTCCTCGCTCGAGTCTCTCCCCGGAAGTGTAAAGATTCAGGTCATGACCTCACGCATGAACTCACGCACGTAATGTAAGGAATTACTTTTAACTTCTTTTAAAGGCATACACATCCCATGAAATGATATGTTTAAAGTTACTCATTTTAAACATTAATTATTTATACATTTTAATACCTCGTTTATATGAAATAGTTATTTATGTAGATTTTAACTTCACCATGAACTGGCATTTTATACTTAACTTATTCCCATGGAAATAATGAAATAAATACCACTGATATTTATCAGAGTATTACAATAGTAATTATAATGCCGATATTATATCACTATAGAAATTGTAGGCACATTTTAGGCATATATATCACAAAACAGGGTCAGGGTGCACAGCTCATCATCTCCGCTTAGACCAGCTGCAGCCCCAACTCCGGTTCCAGCTCGCGGCAAAGTTGCGCGTTTCTTCATACTGCGGAGGCGCGAGACCAGGCACGAGCTGCTGTATTTTTTTTTTTACGATTTTTTCAGGCATAGACGCATTTTATTAGCAGTGGATAGATATGAAAAACAGGAGAGAGAGAAGGAGATGTTTTGGTCCGAGAGGCTGAGTTTCCGTTACGCGTGCAACCTGCCTTTGATCTGACGTCAGATGTGACGGGACAATCTATATAGATATAAATGCACGTGTTGATTCAATTAGTTGCATTACATAGTGTTTGTTGTGATTATATATTGCATTTAAATGTGCCTGGAACTGTGGAAACCTGCCTGTGAGGTCTCGGTGACGTGTGCACACTGTGCACCGCTCCGCCAAACTGCCACTCTGCCACTCTGCCAGCTGTGATTCGCCTTGAATGAATGGACTTCATTTACGCCTTGCGCCTTACGTCAAGAGTAGACGAGGTTGGAGCTGGCGAGCTTTCAGCGCAGTCTCTGCGAGGCTTTTTGCCAGGAAACTTCCGCTATGCCAAGCTGAATCTGTGACGCCTCCCCCTGCTGCGCCGCCACACCCATCTTGGCGCAGGCGATCCACCAAACTGCCAAACTGATCGTGCGCAAGGCTGCGCGGGTCGAAACTTGCATTGCGCCGGCTCCGCCACCCTGCGCCGCCCTGCGCTGCGCCACAAAACTAGGGCCCCATGTGTTCAAGCTGATGTCTGAATTTAGCCAAAGATTGTGATGAAAAAAGCATCAATCTTTAGCAACAATGTACAACCATGAGTGGACTTTTCCAAAAACAGGTGGTCAGAAAGACCTAAAAGTGCTATGTATCTAATGCAGGTCCATTTACCAAAATGTACAAATGGATTTTCTTTTACTTACTGGTGTGGACAACCTTGCTACTGTCATGATAGGCGGCCATCTTCACAGTGGGGCTTGGCTCTGTGGACAATAATAATGGTTGTAATTAGACATGGGATGTTGTGAAAATGTCACATCATGATTTACCTGGACAGAATAATTGTATCACGATAATCATCAAAATATGCTTAGTGGGCTCAGAAATTCACCATGATCAACTTATTGTGATCAACTTTATCCAGATTCACAATAAAATCTGAAATCATCTCATCTCTAATGGTTATATTAATGGTTTTACTTCAAGCTACTCAACAGACGTGTTGAGTGAGAGAGAAGAATGGATGGTATCAAGCTGACCTTTACCACTTGTATCGGTGTGTTGACAGTCACTCTTGGTGTTGGACCATGGTGTTGGAGTTTCGTCCATTTCTGCACAAACATCACCGAATGAGGCTTCATCACTGGTTCCCTTGATAAAAATGAGAAAAATTAGAATAAATGAATAAATAAATAATAATAATAATAATAATAATAATAATAAAAACATTACCTCCATTGTAGGGCCAGTCTCAGTCCCGCCACACTTGGTCGAGATTATTCAAACAGCTTCTCACTGAAAGTAAAAAGAAACAAATCTATGAGTCTTTATTCAGAGTACTATAATATCCCATGAAGTTTAAAATACCCTGCAACCTTTCAAGAGATGGACCATCACGTTGGCCACTCGTCATTTGAATACACTACTTTATGCAGATCAGTGGCGTCCAACGTGACCTGCCTTAGGATTTACCAAAAAAAATGAAACTCACCATTGTCTATCTAAAATAAAGACAGATTCAGCAACTATGTGAGTCATTTCAAAAAGATTCCAAATGTGACCCAACCAATCACAGGGTTGCCCCGCCCTGAAGCATCCCCTGCTTTAAGTTCTATTTATTCATTCTATAAGTTCTATTTGACTCTTAAACTGTAAATGAACTAAATCACTGTACTGAAGAAGAAGTGAGATGGAGGATCATTTTCTCATACACTTGTGACATAGCCACATGAGGTTACAAGGGTTATCTGAATCGTACAAGAGACATGTAAATAAAAGTGCCCGATTAACCAAATGTTTCAAACCCTTGCAAGGTTAATGGTGTTTCAGGTTACATATTTGGTTTTTGTGTGTTTTCCGATGTCAAAAAGCCATATAATGCAGGCTACTGTGATTCTGCCATATATGACAGGGCAATAAGGTGACTGGGTTTTTTTTTAGACCTAGTGACCTCAGAGAGGAAGGGGAGGAGCTGTGGGCAGGCACCAGGAAGCTGGGACTGAACAAAGGAGAAATGTTTGTTGTGGATGAAAAAAAGATGCGCAGTGTGTTTGAGAATGAAATTATCCTGTAATCTTAAAGCCCCACTAAAATCTGAAGAAGGCCACGCTATCAAGGCATTCGTTAAGAGGTAACCTGGGAGAAAAAAAGGAACGACTTAATGAAGAAATACCCTGGTGGAGTATTATTTGTTTGAACCTGCCTTGCCGGTGAGATCTTTCCATTTTTTTCTACTTTTTGTGCAATGCATTGCTAAGTATTATTTTTTTTGCGTGTTTTTGGTCGAATACTTTTTTGGTGTTTTTGGACTTTTGGTGTTTTCGGTTGCTGGACTTTATGAGACTTGGGGGAGGGGGAAATGTAAAAATCCTATGGTGTATGAAAGCAGTGTTGATGCAGTTATCGAAATAATACAAAGGCTTTTGGGAAACTGTAGATTTTTTATATTTGATTTCTGTCCTGTATGTGATTTATGGGGTTTACTGCGACTTCAGATGAGAAAGAGAAATCAGGATGATTGTTACACACTTCCATGCAATCTGACTTCTTTTTAGAACAGAAGTCACCCCCTGATGGCCAACAGAGAGAATGCAAATACAAGGTACTTCAGGATGGGCTTCACTTTTCACACTCTTTGCTGCCTGAGGGGTATTCCACCAAACTCGCTAATCAAAGCGGCGCTTACCTAGTTAAGCCTGGTTAGAACTAACGCCAACTTCCACTTGCGGCTAAACCCGTTCCATTAACGCATTTCAGCCGCGCCTTGTTGAGGCTAATTCAAGCCAGGTTAATGTTGTCGTGTGTTACGCACGTTCACGGGATATGAAGCCAGACCAGAACCGTGAATGTCGAATCATCGAGAAAATGGCAGAAAAGACCAGAGAAAAAAATATTGATGGAACTGTATGAGGAGTACAAACCCATGATAACCAAAAAGGGAATACTGTAGTGATAAATAAAAATCACGAGGCTGCTTGGGCAAAAATTACCGAGCGATTAAATACGGAAGTACCGTTAAGAGTAACATCTTCTAATATAACACTGACAACAAATCCATGAAAGTCAGAATAGTGTAGTGGTAATGCACTGGCTTTATACGCGGCAGGCGACGGTTCAATTCCTGTTTATGGAACATTGTGAAATTTATTTCTTTGGCCGGAACTCTCTCTCACTTGTCTCTCTTTTATTTTAAATAGGCCTAGTAAATGCAATACATTGACCAACTCATTTATCTCAACAATTCAATGAACACATGCAATGAACTTAATGAACTCACCTGAAAGGAATGTATGTGGCTGAAAATTGCATGCAGCAATGCCTTTGTCATTGGGATCTAAAACATGCTATTAATAATAACATCTTTATGCCTATCATGTTTTTGCAAGTTATATTTGGGTTCTGGGGAAATTGTATGACATATTTATCATAGTTAAGGTAAAATGTTGGTCTAATTCACATGTAATGTCCTCGCTGGGAAGTGAACCTGCGATGCCCACATCTGAGGGCAGGTACATCACCACTCGCCCAACTGGGAGTTTTAGAAAATTATATGGCCAGTCGGTGTTAAACAAAATCAATGATTTATTCATATTTTTTTAATTGCAAGCTTGTATTCTTCGACGCTTGATGAAAATATAGTCTGTTTGTACTTCATATATGTAATTTTGGTAATTTTTGGTCTTTCACGTGATGAAATCACGAGGACTAGGCTTGGCGGAACCTTCTGCTGGTACAGTTGTTTCCAACAGACGGACTTCTCTGAAACCCCCGCTAAAGTAAGCCTAATGGTTAGCCTGCCCCGGGGCAGGCTAGTTTGGTCAGATAAATTCCCATGGTTACTTAGCGGAGAGTCCCTCAAGTCACGTTGATGGAACGCAACTCTCGCTAAAGGTAGCGAGGCTTATCGAAATTAGCCCGGCTTTGCGCTTAGCGAGTTTGATGGAATACCCCTCTGGTCCATCCAGAAAAGACAACACAACAACCTACAACAACCACATCAAATGACAAATGGCTCTTTTAAAAAAACAAAGCCACATCATACAAGGACATGAGGTGTTTCAACAAACGAATCAGAATGTTCCAATAAATGTGTGGTGTACAGACTGTTACTGATGTGAATATTCACTACATTTACACCACCAAACACACATGTGCTTGGCGACTCCCTTTGTGAATTAAACGAATAACATGAGAGGAAGAACAAAATGTATTTTCTCATGGCTGCTGCCTGCCTCCCCTCTCTGCTGAACTAGTACAACGCCCCAGAACCCCCCCCCCCCCCCCCCCCCCTCACTTCCTCTCTCACTTCCTCTCACACTCACGCCAGATACCATCTGTTGAAATAGTTAACTCATCACAAACATGCTTGGGCCCACGAATATGAAATATTTTTTTGTCAAGGCAATCAAAATTAAAATAACGTTTGTACTTAAGTCAGCACATGATTGGTGAGGTTTTAAAGAGTTTACAGTGGAAGCACTTTTCTGTATTGTAGATATTTTTTCTCGTGTAGTTTTTCGGTCCTCCCATCACGCACTTACTGGTAAAATCACGGACAAAACAAAAGTATATAGCAACCCACCTGTGTAGAAGAGATGTGCCCATGGCGAAAAAGCATTCTTTGGAAATCATGATGCACAGGAGAATGTCTTGTCTCGTGCAAATGCAGGCCCGCAATTCAGCCTCTCCTTTTATTCTGTTGCTGAAGTCAATTTCACTTTTGTTTCCCAGAAAACGCGGCACGTGGTGTGATGGCGCTGCAGAATGAAGACACTTTATAGGAGGAAATATGTTCAGTTACATTTCTTTTTCTCATTCTGTCACATACACAAGCATATGTTTTATTAAAATACTGGGATCTAAATGAACAACACGCCACCTGGAGTAAAAATTAAAAAACAAAATGTTCAGGTGTGATGAAACAACTCATAATCCCATACACTTTAGTTGGTTGGATAATTTTTCCACATTGTAGGGCCAGTCTCAGTCCCACCACACTTGGTGAGATTATTCTAACAGCTTCTCACTGAAAGTAAAAAGAGACAAATCTATTAGTCTTTATTCAGAGTACTTTAATATCCCATGAAGTTTAAAATACGTTAATACGTTAAAGTTAATAATCACGTTGGCCACTCGTCGTTAGAAGTGTGTAAATGTGGTTTGAATGGTAATATTAGATTAGATGATGGGCAGGTATCCTCTGTCATCAGTATGAATGTCTGTGTGAATGGGTGAATGTGACAAGTAGTGTAAAAGTGCCTTGAGTGGTCAGAAGACTAGAAAGGCGCTATATAAGTACAAGTCCATTTAACATTTACTTTAAAGCTTCCAGCTTTACCAAACTGACATTCATGCATGTTACAAACTCTCAAACAGAAACTTGTGAACAATAGTGTTAATACCAGTTTTAAAATTGTTCCTTTTTCACTAAGATACATTTGTAAAGATTGCCACAATGTCATCTTTTACTGGCAGAGATAAATGAGGATATTAGGATAGGAGTGGGCTTTTATTCCATTGACTAAATATGGGGAAAGCGCTCGCCCCGGCGGAAATGGTTGACTGAAATCCGGGAGTTCAGGCTTGAACTCGGGACTTGATTTGTTTTTGGACTGTTTGATTTTGTGTTTAAGGGTTGGGATTTATGAACGCTGGGCTTTGCAATGGTTGAGTATGTGTTAAAAGTATTGTTTAATTGATTGTTCACGAGTCGGCTTTCGGCATTAAAAAAAAAAAGGTATTTAACGCATATGGTTGTTTAATTATTTGTAAGTTCAATATTTCTTTCTATTACTGTCATTGTTAGGGAGGCCAGGCCTTCCGTTTGTTTTCATTAGTTGGAACTGCGGGTATAACTTTTATAACATTGGGCAATAGATCCTCCCGAGACCTTAATTGTGCGTTGTGGCAATGGCCTTCTAATTAAATAAGGGCGGGAATTGTTACACATTCATAATATTTAGTGTATTACACATTTATTCATGATAATGATCAGTACACAAGTCTTATAGCTCTTTTCTGTTCAACAGAGTGCATTTAAAAATGCTAAAATACTTTCCAGGACAATTAAATAACATTGATTAGCATTAGAAATGGTATTAACAGCATATATGCCCACTGCCCAGTAAAGTAAAGTTGTAGTATTAGTAGTAGTAAAAGTGCCTATTGCAGCACTTAAGTAATACCTTTCCAAAAAAACAGACAAGTCCATCTGGTACTTTTTCATATCATAGTTTTTAATATATAAAATTCAGACAATTTTGAAAAAGTAACCAACCTGCACTTAAGACATTGTTATACATAAAGTTAGCAGTTACACCCAGGGAAAGGACGATATGGTCAGCACAACAATATACATACCAGCTGACAGATTGCATAATGAAAACAATAACTGTATTTGGTTTTGACTGTCTCAAGGCACTTGTCATTCATATAAACAATCAAACATGACATAGCAAACACACGATGATCATTCTTATTAAGTCAATAACCAAACAATAAATTAAACACCAACAGCCAACAGCATCCTATATGTGAGACTCCAATCTGACAACCCCTTCCTGAGAGCTGTCAATCAAAGTCCACCCCCAAAGTGTCAGGAACTTTCCCGGGAGTGTGGAAAGCACTCCACTAGTGAGCAGGATAAATGACCTAATTCTAACTCCATAGTTTGGTTTCCAAAGGAACTCTGGGAGATGAGGTCTCAGAGGCTTGCCTGCAATTACATCTAACCACCAAAGCAGCCGCTAGAAACAATGTAACTAAATTCTTAAGGATTACAGCTTTAAGTGAAATTTTCTGTTAGCGGGTAGCACGCCTGTATACAGTATAAAGTATCCCTAACAATTACTCCCATGTTTTAATCTCTCTCATATGGGTTTGGTAAATCACACACAAACACTTTCTCAGCACATTCTATGACACTTGTGGTATAATCTCTGTACTGTAATCAGCTGCATTTGCTTCTGTCACCTCGTCTGACGCAGGTAATGTGTGGCACAGACACCCCTCGCAGGAAGGCAGCTGGAAGTGTGTAAAATGGGATGAAGAGCAAGGCAAGTTCACTTTCTCCATCTACATCATAAGAAAGAATCTGATGCAACTCTCCCCTAGATCCATCAGTCTGACACACCAGTCATTGCGTCTCTTTGCTCGACTGTAATTACGGCTGGTAAAAACAAGACCTTGGTGAACCATTCTCGTGTGTGAGAGGATTTCATTTCGATGGCGTATGTCTGCTGCACCAAAAGCCTGCTGCTCTGCCTGTGTGAGATGTTTGACTTGTCCACCATCCAGAACAGTGGTATTCTGGCATTTTTTGTAATTGAGTACTTTTGAGTACTCAGTCATTTGAATACAGATACCAGAAACACGGTCACTCACTCTGTATTTGGATGTGAAATATGGAATGGATCTGTGGAGTAAAAATTTGCCCACAATCTGCTTTGGAACATCCTTTGTGCCATGAAAGAGCTTGAGAAGACTCCTGTTAGCACTTTCAAAAATGAAGTGTGCCGATAAGGGACCCAACAACTTCACAGACTTGGCCAGATGTGTCAGAAGATGTACATTTGAGGTCATGGCAGCCTCCCCAAAGAATGCTTGAAATCGAATTACAAATTCTAACAGCATCTCATCGGCTTTGTTGACCTCCTCAAAACTAACTTCCTCTTGCAAAAGGAGGTAGATTGCCGAAACAAGAAGTGAAAGATGCTTTGTGTATTTCTCTTGATCCAAAGCACAACCCAGCCAACATCACGTGTTTAAATCTCATGTTTGGTGGCAGCTCATTGAGATGAAGGTGAATGGGCCAGATGGAAAATTTGGATGACTTGTAAAGAGGTGAACCATCTGAATTGAATGTGTATGACAGGTTGTTGGGATCTGATAAAACTTCCCCAGGTGATGACAGCCCTTTGCACAGGTCACCATCATAAATGTCTGATATCATGTTTTGTGCTTTGCATGGTCTGTCCACCCTGTAGCTCAACTTGCTCTGGAGCTCTGGAGTTTCAAGAATGTTCTGAATCTGTGGAGGTATTGGGACACTGATAAAGAAGCTTCCATTGTTTAGTGTGTTTTGGTCAACTGGTGAATTACACCCTAAACACTGTGTGGTACTGATCTCTAGCACGTCATTTTGACTTCCTAAATTCGTTTTACAGGCCTTACAGTAAAAAAACTCTTTGGTGGTGTAACTTATGTTCCCATTATACTGACATAACTGGTGAATAAAAATACTGGACCTCTGAAACCAGAGAAATACTTTCAAATGGACATGCACTGCAAACCTGAAATTAACTAGACAGTACTCAGCTGGGGCTGTAAATGAGAACGCAAATATCTGCAAGCTCACTATTACAAAGTCCATTTAATCTCCTAGTGAACGTGTGAATAGTAGAATGTGTGAATAGTAGGGATGTAACAATCCACTGATACGATTCACGATCCTGAGTTCATGATACGATTTATTTTCTATTCAAATTTATTTGAACAAAATGACATTGAAGATAAATTAAGTGTGAAAAGATCCTATATCCCTTTATTAAAATCTACAAAATATAATTTCTCTTTAGCGGTGCCACTAAGGTCACTACGGGGGCCAATTGTCATTGTATAATGCAACAAAAGCAAAATGTGAACAAATGTGTACCTATTAAAATGCAAAACTGTAGGTTGAAACTGGCAACATGATAAAAAAGAAACGGGCTTACATAGAAAGAGGGCTTATTATTGATGAACCAACCAAACCGAACCCAAGCTCCCTTAAATGTAACAATTATAAAGTTTCTTTAAATATCTCAGTAATTTATCAGTTACTTTTCAAAATCCACATGGAACCTATCCTAACCATCACTGACGCTGGCTTTTGAAATGTGAGCTGATAACAGGCTGGATGCTCCCTCTCCTCTTGAGGAGGAGGCAGCGTCTATGATTTCAAAAAAACAATTTCAAATGTTGACTCGTCAGACCGCAGGACAGTTTTCCACTTGGCCTCAGTTCATCTTAAAGAACCTCAGGCCCAGAGAAGGCTGCAGCATTTCTGGATCTGGTTTATATACAGTTTCCTCTCTGGGTTTTCTATCTGAAGACACCTCATGTTCCTTCTGAAAAAAGATGGTATTATGTTAGATTGAGCAGCAGCTTGCTTTTTTATATGGTATAACCCATGATTAGCGGGAAGTAATGTAGGCAGAAACTCAATATTGTAATAGTAATTGCAACTATCATTTTCATTATTTATCTACTCAGAAAATACAGGCAATTCAACTGTTATTACTTCTGCTGCAGGACGCCCTCTCTCATGTTCACTTACTTCTCTGGACTGTATTGAAACATCTGAGGCATCGTCATCCTTATCAAGAGATGAAATACACTTTAGAGAAAAAAATGTGTGCATACAAGACTATTTCCACTTTCCACTCAATAAATATAGTGAAAAGGATGGAGGCAGTAGATTGAGAGTACATACTTCAATCACAAGTTGCAGACTCTCAACTCCAGCTATCATTTCTTGGGGACAAGTAGGCAGGCCGCCCTCCTTTTCAAAAGATAACATGGACTATAGTGCAGCCACATGGATTGCTTACAACACAATGTAACCGCTTGAGAGCAATTTTGACTCGAACATTTTTACTAGATTTCATTTTAATGCCTCAATTTGGTGACTTTTGAGAACCAAAATATGACATATCAATTACTGACCAATTTCTTACAAACTGCTGGTACTGATACAAATGTTGACATATTAAATGGGGTTGAGGAGTTTAAGCATTTCAGAAAAAATGAAAACAAAAGTGACTAAAACACAGTGCTTTTTACTATTGGTTCATTATGACTATTATTATTATTATTATTATTATTATTATTATTAATATAAGGTCCCGTTTACAGGAGGACGCTTGTGGGTAAAAACGACAAAATATTTGATCGGAAGTGCCTTTCGTTTAGACGGTGACCGCGTTTTTGGGGCTTAAAAAAGCAAGAGTGGAAACTTAAATACGCTCTGCCGTAGCGTTTCCGTGCAAAACTCTGCTCGGATCTGCTCACGGCGCGGCGCAGATAAGAGAAGCGTGCGGGGGACGCCTGTCGTGGTAATTCTCTAACCACCCTTTCGTTAACACAGCTCAGTTGGATAAGAAAACTTACTTCGAACACAACAATTGTCTTTGTCTTTTATTTGAAGCTTCAAAGGCACGAGTCATACAGAGTGTTGCACAGTCTGCAGGAGAGTACAAAGATGGAGAATGTGCGGAGAAGATTTATAGTCAGATGTATAGGTTGGCTCCTCTTTTCTCTTCGACCCCACCCCTCCTTATTCCGCACACGATCAGACAGTTTCACTTTATGTACGTGACACGATATGTCAGCTCAAACAGTTGAGCGACAGGAAACTAGGTAAGAAAGACAATTCCATATACGGTGAAAATGTCTTGCTGCTTGCTGCATAGACAAGATCATGTGTACAAAATAATATTTCCATTACACGCCTTGCCATGGCCACGGGGGAAAACAGAACGTTCATGAGCCAAACCAGCCACAAGGATTTCCCCTTAGAATAAGCGCTGCTGCCCTCCTGTTTAGGCCGATCATTAGAGCTGCTAGTTAAATCCATTTGCCTTGATAAAATAATTTTGGGCGAACATTGAGACTGTGGCGGCCTAAATTAGACTCGGTGCGCCATAGTCTTGTCAATGTGTGGGAAACACTGTTTGAGAGTATATACCTCTATCAAAAATGGCTGTCCTTCATTTGCAGTGGCTTTCTTCTCATCTAGCAATTCCTCATCTAAAGAAACCTGATTCTTTTAAAGAAAGTTGTTTTTTGTTTAAAATGATTCAAGTTCAGATACAGAGCAGATACAATTTCAATTAATTCACGACATTTACTTTGACCACATGTTGCCATCTCTCATGGTCACTGTCACCTCTATCATGAATCAAATAATCTGCTGGCTTCTACTCATCACATACTTATATCACTTGTTAAAGAGTGAGACTGTACTGCACTGTAATATATTCAATCATTGGTAAATATAACCAATTGGTTGCAGGATCAGGATAATATGAAACACATAATAACATATTTACACTATGGATACGTACCTCAATTACAGCATCCTGTTGAAGACTTCTTCTCAGTGTGGTTCTTGGTATTTCTGAGCGACTGCAAGGCTCCAGGTATTCCTTGTACTTTCGTTTTGGCATCTAACAAGTACAAATATTATTTGCATGAACATGATGGTAATTTTTAAATCCTTTTCATACGTATATTTAGGCTTCTAATTTAACATTTGTGATGGTCAGTGTAAAGTGAAAGGCCAATTTATGGAGTCTCTTATTTGCTTAGAAGTGCTCACTGATTGAATACATGTCAGTGATCACATCAGTAATAACATCATCAAAAGCTACATCCCTCATCAAGACATAACGATATGATTGACAAAAATCCCACAAAATGATATCTAAAGACAGGTTTATGCCTCACATCCAACGTGACCTACATAAGCAGAAATCAAGAAGCAACATGGGAAGGTCACAGGCAGCACCAGTGAGGTATTCATAACCAATTTTACTTTCCATAAATGCCCATCAACATCTAATCCAATAACAGCAGTGAGAAGTGATGTCAATGTCCACTGCTTTCATACACAAGTTTGATTCATAAAGGACAACTGAAATGGGTGACTTAATCATAAGATTAATCCCATTTAGTTGTCCGCTACTTTATGCAGATCAGTGGCGTCCAACGTGACCCTCCTTAGGAATTACCAAAAAAACTTTTAAACTCATCATTGTCCATCTAAAATAGACAGATTCAGCAACTGTTGTTGACTCACAAACATGCAAATGCAGTGCAGCATCTCCTTTTATTCTGCTGCTGAAGCCACTTTCACTTTAGTTTCACAGAAAACACGTCACATGGTGTGATGGCGCTGCAGAATGAAGACTTCCTCCACTTTATAGGAGGAAATATGTTCCAACATGACGCTGATTTCCTGACAACGTATCAAGGTAAACTTCAGGACTCAATTCAGTAACATTTTCACTGCCACTATTCTATTAATATAGTCTATATCTATTTCTCATTGTGTCACATACACAAGCATGTTTTATTAAAGGTTGTATCAGCGATTCTGGGCCAAACATAAATGATCACATTCATCTGTTTTTACCTCACGATCCCCTAGCTGCCCTGTGAGAAGGACCACAATTACAGCTGGAGTGTACAGCAAAGAAGGAACCGCAGTCAGGTTTAGGGTTAGCAACAGAGGGGTTTCTTCTTAAGCATCCTGTATCGATCCATCAGAGGGGTATTCCACCAAACTCGCTAATTAAAGCGGCGCTTACCTGGTTAAGCCTGGTTAGAACTAAACCCGTTCCATTAACGAATTTCAGCCGCGCCTTGTTGAGGCTAATTCAAGCCAGGTTAACGTTGTCGTGTGTTACACCGTTCACGGGATATAAAGCCAGACCAGAACCATGAATGTCGAATCATCGAGAAAATGGCAGAAAAGACCAGAGAAAAAATTATTGATGGAACTGTATGAGGATTACAAACCCATCATATCCAAAAAAGGGAATACTGTAGTGATAAATAAAAATCACGAGGCTGCTTGGGCAAGAATTGCCGAGCGATTAAATACGGAAGTACCGTTAAGAGTAACATGTTTTAATATAACACTGACAACGATTTCTGTAATGTGAGGATAGTGTAGAGGTAACGTGCCGGCTTTACATGCAGCCGGCCACGGTTCAATTCCCGACTATGGAACTTTGTGAAACTTCTTTCTTTGGCCGGACCTCTCTCTCTCTCTCTCTCTCTCTCTCTCTCTCTCTCTCTCTCTCTCTCTCTTATAGATAGGCCTAGTAAATGCATCTACATTGACCAACTCATTTATCTCAACAATTCAATGAACATATTCAATGAACCTATTAATTAACTCACCTAAAAGGAATTTATGTGACTGAAAATTGCATACAGCAATGCCTTTGTCATTGGGATCTATAACATGCTATTAATAATAAAATCTTTATGCCTATCATGTTTTTGCAAGTTATATTTGGGTTCTGGGGAAATTGTATGACATATTTATCATAGTTAAGGTAAAATGTTGGTCTAATTCTCTGATCTAAAGACAATTATACAAGCAAGCAAAAAAAAAACACACATGAGATGTCCTCACCGGGATGTGAACCTGGGATGTCCACATTCAAGGGCAGGTACATCAACTGGGAGCTTTAAGTTATGATATGGCCAGTCGGTGTTAAACAAAATACACTATTTATTTATATTTTTTTAATTGCAAGCATGTATTCTTAGATGCTTGATGAAAATATAGTCTGTTTGTACTTCATATATGTAATTTTGGTAATTTTTGGTCTTTCACGTGACGAAATCACGAGGACTAGGCTTGGCGGAACCTTCTGCTGGTACAGTTGTTTCCGACAGACGGACTTCTCTGAAACCCCCGCTAAAGTAAGCCTGATGGTTAGCCTGCCCCGGGGCAGGCTAGTTTGGTCGGATAAAAACCCATGGTTACTTAGCGGAGAGTGCCTCAAGTCATGTTAATGGAACACAACTCTCGCTAAAGGTCGCGAGGCTTATCGAAATTAGCCCGGCTTTGCGCTTAGCGAGTTTGATGGAATACCCCTCAGGCCAACCCAGGTTGTCAAAATGGCACCTATTTATAGGGTGTGGCAGCTAATGACCCTAGAAGAGTCCATCCGCTGGGGTCCACTGCCTACCCACATGTTTAACCCACCCTTTTTATTTCTATATTTCCACCACATAATCACTAACCTATATACACACCCTCGTTTACCTCTACTAACAAAGAAAATACACATATCCACCTCCTATGCCATTTACATAGATACAATACACACCTCAACCAACCCCACAGCAATTTACACTTGGTTGTCCCCGGAACTATAAAAGCAGTGTCCGTTTCCTGGAGAAGCCTTTTGCCTGCACACCCTAAGGACAAAGACTACAATACACTCGACACAATACACCTTAGCTTATATCCTTGCTTAAATAATTAACACATTTAATATGCCCATTTAACCATTATGTAGTGATGGCGAGATGAAGCCTCATGAGGCATCGAACCACTTGAGCCAATTGGTAGAGAAAGGGTTCATTTCTCGAAGCTTCATGTGCACACGATACCACCTACTGGCCAAGTGTATAATCACAGGCAGCTGTATCTGAACCACATAATGTGTGATGCATTGACTTTTTGTGTCTGTTATGTCTATTGGGAATGACTATGAATTACAAAAAATGGATAACCAAATAATTACTCAAAGATCATTCAAGCTGTTCTATTATTCTATACAGACAGTGTGGTAACAGGGAGAAGACATTGGGGGAAACTGATCCCGGGCGGGGAGTCGAACTCCTCCTCTGTCAGGAGGCGGGTGCCCTAACAACTGCGCCACCGGCCGCTTCGTGATGAAATAATTTCTGTACATAAATTATCACATATGTGTATAATAAATTGTTTGAATGTTTTCTGTGTGTGTAAATTTCCCCCGAATGGTAAAATCATCACTCTCCTAAATCTCTCTCTCTCCCTTAACTCTCCAAACTATCCAAACTCTCAACTGACCGCAACTCTGCTTCAAAACCCACATTTTGAATGGAGTCTGAGGGGTCTATATAGCTGTAAAACCTCGCGGCAAACTCTGAACCACTTCCCGAAGCAGTCACGTGGTACAGCCGGGCAGCGAGGCTTCGGACGTCATCATTTTTGGCCCCTCCCCTAAATGAAGCAAGCCTCGATACGCGCTTCGCGGAAACGCCCCCTCCATTACTCGACACACGCTTCGAAGCCTCGGCGCTTTTCGTAACATCACTACCATTATGTCTAGTGGTGGGCAAGTGAAGCCTTATGAAGCACTGAGGCTTTCCTAGCAATTGTGTTGAAAAAGATTCAAAGCTTCAACGCTTCAGTGATGGTGACATCTGGTGGACAACTGAAGCCATAGCAACCTCTCAAGAGCTCTGACCGTATCAATCCCATGTCAGCAATAAAAGTTTAGAAAAGACTGTGTGGTTTATTTACGTGTTTTGTTCATTCATACATTCATCGCCCATACTGTAAAACATCCCAGATTAAGCCAACGGATAAATCTAAATGATATGAAGGGTTAAATGTTGGTTAAGGGGTTTATTTATTTGATCATGGTATGTGAACCAAAGAGTCCAGATAATAGTTTGTCATAGACGAAGTTGTATGGTCGAGGAGGAATGTTTATGCACAGAACAGACAGGTTTGTATTAAGAAATAGAATTTCTTCCACTGTGGCAGGCTTCAGTCTCCTCTTCTGGCTCACGACGCATGAACGCTACGAGCCAATGAAACGCACTGACACACACTGTGAGCCAATGACATGCACCGGTACACTATGAGCCAATGAAACGCTTCGAAACATTTCGAAGCAATCGGCGCGTTTCGGATCGCATGCATTTGCGCCGATGCATGAACGAGACTTGAAAATTTCCGCCGGAACTCGTCATAAACACGTCAAGTTCCCACCACGTCTGAGAGAGTGGCGCCACCTACGTTTACTGCAATGGTTAATTTTTTTCATAGCAATGGCGGAGCATGGAGACCCAGGGTCTGACCGCAACTCTGCTTCAAAACCCACATTTTGAATGGAGCTGCAAACATAGCTGTAAAACCTCGCGGCAAACTCTGAACCACTTCCCGAAGCAGTCACGTGGTACAGCCGGGCAGCGAGGCTTCGGACGTCATCATTTTTGGCCCCTCCCCTAAATGAAGCAAGCCTCGATACGCGCTTCGCGGAAACGCCCCCTCCATTACTCGACACACGCTTCGAAGCCTCGGCGCATCTCGTAACATCACTAGAGACCCTCAAAAGCCCAACGTAATTCTTATGGAGCACACGGTCGGAGCAACACTTGATCAAGGTAAAATGTTTAAAGAATGACATTTTCACATCAGTAGTTCATTGGAATTAAATTGACATGAGTAATTAGCTATATTAAATATGTTGGCGGATTGTCCCCGTCTAGATTAGAAGATTAGAGAATATTAACGGATAAAAGTTTAAGCTAGCACGCTGGATAACGATAGCAACACATGCAACAGGCGGACGCATGTAAATTCTGTTCACTAAATATAACTTATTCGAACACTGTCAATTTATACCAATAGCCAGCTTAATGTGCAGGGAGTGTGATTGTAGATAAACATCAATTTAATATAATTGAGGCTATATATATAGGTTTGAGTGCGGGGTGAAAAAGTTCACATTTGAATATTAAATTCAAACTGAGCTGCATCCGCCGATCCTGATGGTGGTAAACTTTATTGCAAATAATAATAATAATAATAAAAAAACCGGGGTGATTCTGGTTGTGTTAATATAATTACCGTGTGTGTATTGGGCAACTTGATTTTTTTTTTTTTTTTTTTTTTCAAAAAGCTGATAGGAGTATAGTGTATATTATAAAGCTGGTGTGTCTACTGTTGTGATTTTGGACGGTGAGAACACAAACTGGGTTTATACTGGCATGGTTATATTTTTCATGCATATGTATCATGTTACTAATTCTCCTTGTGAATATTGTGGAGACTGTATTATGTTGACTGATGTTGAACCTAGGCCACTGTTCTTTTTCACTTTCTTGGTTTGGCTCTTGCTTCCAAGATGGCCATCTTTTAAGTGTTGTTTTTTCCTGTCATTTTGTATTTTTTTTGCTTCAATCCGCAACCTCAACCTAATAAATCGCCGGATTATCTTTTCTTTTATTTCACAGCATGATGGAAGCCTGCTGGAGAATGCCAGAGCTTCCTTCTCCAACACACCCACTGCGTTTGGAAGCTCCATGAGGGAGGAACCAGTCTTCGTCCTGAACAGTTCCTCGATGTGGTGAATGACATCATAGGCTTCTTGGGAAGGGTGGCAGAGGGCACCTGACTTTTCATTTTCTTTTTCTTCCCCGTTATATTTACAACGTAACTTCCCTTGGTTTTTGCATTGTTTTTCCTGTTCTCTGTTCTGTTTTTAATTAAAAACATCTTAAACTTCCCAGTGGTGTGGTATTTGAAAGTGTGCGAAAGTGCAAATGCATTGTTTGAATATGATTACCTCGCATATTTTTTTGTTAGTAGTGTCTTTGTAGGTGGTTAAATGGCTTCTTCCAACTTTAACCACCCATGCTTTTCGCCTGTCCCTGTCTTTGGGGAAGCCATACATGCGGACACCCCTCTCAGAGCGATTGGAGCATCCCCACGCAGCACAGCACACCATCGTGAAGACTGTCAAGGACTACATAGTGAAAAGGACACAAACAGCTTAACATGCTGATCTGTTTCACTTCTTTACATACTGTTTTAAGGAATTTATTGTGGTATTAAGTGCTTTTGGGAAAAACAAGACTGTGATTTATTGTGCTACTGATTTATTGTGCATCACTGAGTAGAGTAAGTTTGAGATGAGGAAGAATAGTTAACACATAGTGATAGAAATAGTGATTTATAGTGAATTCAAATCAAAGTGTAATTTATTTGCCATGGATTTCATATTAGAATACAGTTATCATAATGTTGTTACGAGTCCAGACCTAATGTGCAGTCAATGGGCAAATCTTTGTTAGTCACCTTTCTCCTCACTCAAATCTGAAAGTTAAGAAAAAGAGAAAATATTACGACTTTTCAACGACTGTACAGTAAAGTTAAGTTGATAAACTTAACGGAGTTCAAATCAATTAACACAAGAATATACATGTTGCAACGCAAAGCATTTAGCATTTTTTCAATTGCCCGCCAAGCACTTCCGGGAACTTTTGGAGGCTACATGTACCACGTGATCGGCCGGCGTTTTGAACTTCCGTTGTCGCCACTCTCTCTCTTAAGGACTCTAACCACGTCCAAGTCGGACACAGGTGCACTTCACGGACCGTTTTTTCTTTTTTTTTTTTATCTAAACTTTATTAATTTTACATACACACACACACGCACACAAGGCAACATGTGGAAGGCATTCTTTTTCCCAGTATATTTGTATTATCATTCTATGTTTGTATTAACCAGACCTCACATATAATAGGCCGACTCACAGCACAATGCACGGAACTTAAGATCGAGCGTAGCCGAATTAACACAAGAATATACATGTTGCAACGCAAAGCATTTATTGACCATTATTTACCGATCGTCGTGGTTTTCCTAGTGTTTTTCAATTGCCCGCCAAGCACTTCCGGGAACTTTTGGAGGCTACATGTACCACGTGATCGGCCGGCGTTTTGAACTTCCGTTGTCGCCACTCTCTCTCTTAAGGACTCTAACCACGTCCAAGTCGGACACAGGTGCACTTCACGGACCGTTTTTTCTTTTTTTTTTTTATTTAAACTTTATTAATAATTGTATACATAACAAAAACTATCGCTCCAGGGGAAACTTCACGGACTTTGCACAAATAATATGGCCTGCTCAGTGACGCTCGCTTTCTCCGTCGCTGACGAACTCGAGCTGAGGCATTTGAAGTCCCGTCGCTGACGGAGGCTGAGGAATTTTCTCACGTGGGAAATACCACGTGATAATTCTAACCAACTAGGGCAACGTTGAGGGGAGTGTCCTATGTCCGCACTTATTTCAGACCATCTGCAGAGAAAAGCATGCGAAGGGAGGTACCCTGGAGATACCGCGAGTTTTTAAAGTCATGTGACATGTCGCAAAGGGAAGTTATCACCAGCATTTGTGACGTTTTTTTCCCAGAATGCCTGGTTTTGCGAGGCAAATGCATGCGCATGCTTGATTCGAAACAAGCCTAAGGCTCGTTCGGGATGGGCTTGGCTTGGCTTGACTTGACTTACCACGCCGACGAGAGCTGCAGGTGTCTGAGGGGGCGGGCTCTAAAAGAGACGGCAGCCAAGCGCCGTCAAGTCGGACAACAAAGTCAACGTGACTATAGTGCTCAAGCGATAGAACACAGCAGCAAACCAAAGAGGATGTGTTGTGTGTGTGTGTAATGTGTTATATATATATTACATACACACACACACGCACGCAAGGCAACATGTGGAAGGCATTCTTTTTCCCAGTATATTTGTATTATCATTCTATGTTTGTATTAACCAGACCTCACATATAATAGGCCGACTCACAGCACAATGCACGGAACTTAAGATCAAGCCATGAGATCAAAGCGACCAAAATAAAAACTATCATTTCACCACAAGGTGGCCGCCGAGTGCGGACCTGAACACACGTCATTGAACTTTTAACCAATGAGAACCATTCCACTGTAGCGGAGGTGTGGACAAGCCGGTTGCAGCCACCGTGCACCGCGCTGCCAAGCGCCGCAAGAAGCGGCTCTTAAAAACTTGTTCCCGCGATGTTTTGGGTCACGTGATATGGTCGCGACCCTGTGACGTCTTTGCAGTCGGCTGCTAAGTCGGACACAAATTCTAGCCATCATGCATCGCTTTCAACCCACAATACATCACGTTAGGTGGCGCGCTGCTGGCGGCTACATCAAGTCGAACTCGCCTCTATTGAAGCACTTTAGTGTTTCGGTCACGTGACGCTGATGTTCGATACAAGCTCCGACACAGAGGCTGTGTTCGAAATGCCATACTAACGTCCTACTCGTACTCAATTGTGACGTAAATTTGAGTACGTAGTGCGTTCACATACAATAGTATGCGGATTTGTGTATGCGAGAAATGCCCGGATGTATACTGCATTGGCAAGAATTTCTGAGTATACAGCGGACCTTGCTAAATCTACTCAACTTGCCCAAAATGCATTGCGGCTCGTCTGACTTCTGAAAAGTTTTGAATAATGGCGGACGACTGCGGTGATTCTGTTGACAGTCCGACACAAACCGCGTACACATGTAAGTATACTGTAACATGACTTTTACGTTTCCAGCTGACTTTTAAATCGTATTGATAATGAACGTTACTTTATTGTTGTTGGAATTGTACGTTAACGTTACGAATCGAAGGTCCTGCCAGCCGGCTAGCCTACAGACGGTAATTTACCATAGAGGTTAGCGAGCGTAACCGAAGCGGCAAATGTGCCGTTTTCTAAGAAGATGGTGCTTATGTGAAAACGTGATAATATATTTACTAACGGTGGTTAATAACGCGGTGCACCGTTGTCCGTTAAAGGGAGGGATGCAGACACCGGGCGCCTCATTCAGTGGAGGGAACGATGAGGAGACGTTCACCGGCAGGAGGAATGCTGCTCTGAGAGGCTTCACTTAAGAAAATGTGGTATTAAATATTATAATTCTCATATGCAGGGCTTAACTACTGGTGCATATTTAGCTTCTCAATGATATAAGGTTGAACACCAGCGTATATAGATGGGAGATGTCCTGCTCTCCTGAGATGTCTACCTGAAACGTTCTGGTGAACAGCAAGAAATCATCAATGAACTGTAACACTTTTCTACGTGCTGTTCTTCATATAGGATGTTTATTGAAGAACATTAGATGGAGGGAAGGTGGAGCTGGATGGACAAAGAAGAAGTGGGAGAACATGAAGCAGAAATACAAGGTGAGTTGGAAGCAGTTTAAAGTATTGAACTCTACATGCTTGATGTGAAGCATGAAATAAACAAGATGAAGTTGTCTTTCTTATTAATAATCAGGCAAAGTCAGTGCAGGGTAATATCTACAATGTGTTCAAACATCAGAGTCCATTAAGTTTATCCCATGTGGAACAGTATTACTGTACATATTATAATATATGACTAGTGGTGAATAGTTGATCTAAACAATGATTACGATAAGTGTTTGTATGTATGTATATGTTGTTTATAGGAACTGAAGATGTCAGCACTGAGGGAGGAGAGGTCACTGCTGCACACTGGAAGTGTTTGTTGTCATGGATGAGGTGATGGATGGAGCAAAGACCTGCTATTACCCCACTACACCCCATCTCCTCAGCCATGATGCCAACCATTGCAGCAGGGTCTCTCCTCCAGAGCAGGAGGGAAATAGACCTGCAGGCCTAAAACATGAGTCAACAATCGTATATATATTCAGATATTTATTATTTAGATTTGTACACAACCTAATAATCGTAAAACATTAAACAGGAAACATTTGTAACAACTTCTACTGTGTGGTATTACTGATGAACACAAATAAAACCTCAACAATAATCATGTTCCTGCAACACAGGGATCTGGACATTTGGAGCAGACACTGCAGCTACAAGCCTCTGAGGATATCCCAGGACTGCTGGAGTGGCTCGGCTTCGTCGCTGTCACCCCCATCACCACCGTGGAACTATGGACATGGAACCCATCTGTTCTGTTAGTAAGCAGTGGACGAGGTTCTCCGTGGAACACCTTGAAAGACAGAAGTCCTTCCTTAAATCCCCTTCCCGAAGTAGAGGCCCATCGGGGGAACAGGAGGATCGACCTGCAATACGGCCGTCTGGCACCAACCTGTAACAGAAAACATCAGATATTACATTTATTCTGAATGTTTTCCTATTCATTTGTTGATAAACTACTTATTTATTCTTATCATACACGTATTGCAACCTGTATATATAACATGGATTATTTGTCTAATAAATGATTCACTAATATCCCACTTGCTTGTACTTGTTTATTTTTATCACACCAAACTCATGCATGATATTATTAAAACCACTTATATTAGCCTACATGTAGCCTACATTTGTTTATGCATGCATATGCACATCTATTGATAATCAAATAATAAAGGAACGTATTTAAACCAGATAAGTCATATTACTTACTTCAGAGGGAAATCCAAATTCCATGTATGTGAATAATGTAGCTCCTCCGACGGGCAGATTGCCTCCGTCGTCTCCGTGGTGAAGGTGCTGGTGTTCCGTGGTCAGAGGTATAATACGATCTATGAACGGACGATTAATGATCGATAAAAGCTGCTTAATAGTCGCGATCAATGGCGAGTGAAGAAGCTACTCAGGTAAGAGGAAGAAAGAGGGAAAGCGTGGGAGCGCGCATATTTACATTGACATTTACATTTACATTTAGGTCATTTAGCAGACGCTTTTGTCCAAAGCGACTTACAATAAGTACATTTGCATATAAACTGTAGAAAACATTTGACAGTTGTAATTTGACTTAAAAATATTAAGAAATATTTAATTAACTGTAATAATAATCATGCTTTATATTTTGATAAGTAATTAATATTAAACGGGAGCTAGAACCGCTAACATAATCGATTCGGTTATGTGAGAGAAGATGGGTTCGAACCACTCCGCTTCAGGAAGAGCGACACAAGCTCCAAAGCCTCGGAATCATTTGCCCATCACTAATTATGTCCCTCTGCTCTAGATGGAGCTGCATGGCCCACACAGCACCCCCCCAGCAAACCAAGAGCCGACCAAGGACAGTAACATGGTGACAAACATTCAATAAATATGGCAAACATATCCATACAAAATGTGCTAAACAATGCGTTAAAATGTACTGTGCAAATCTCCAATAAAGTTTACATCCTCCTAAAGTGTGTGTGTGCAATTATTAAAGTGCATAGTCCCACTCAGTCCAAAGTGTTTTATTCAAAGCCAGAGGGGTATTGCACAAAAGTAGAATAAAGAAATCCAGGATAATTGAGCAAGCGCGGCTTGACCTAGTCTGCTGTCATCCTGGCTTAATTGGTTGCACGTTTGCCGAGCCAGGATGAAAAGGCGCGGCTATGTCAAGCCAGGTGTAGATAGTTGGGATAAGTGCGTGTTCACGGCATACTTAAATAGACCTCGTGATCGCTCACAGAATCACCGATGAGAACATGGATAAGAGTCGCGCTTCATATTTCACGGTAGCTGAACAACAGCTCCTTATGGAGTTCTATGAAGAGGTGAAAGACATCATAAGAAAAAAAGGCAATACCAGTTAGTGATGGGCAAAGGGAAGCAATGTTTCAGTATGTGTTGAAGCCTTGAAACGAATATAAAACCTAACTCTACAGTGGCATCTAGTGGCCACTTTTGTGAACTACATGCTCTGGCCAAAGAAAACTCCTAATTATGTGCCACTATGAAATGAGCCGGTCTTAGGTTTCCTCAATCTAAGTAGAATACAGGTTGAATTAAAAATAAATAAATGACACATTGTTATATGCAATACAATAATCAAAGATTTTTATTGAAAAATAATATTTGTTCAGCTCTTTTTGAGCTGAGTCTGTTTCTTTTTTTTGGATAACACTTCCCCTGCTTTGGAAAAAATCCTTTCACAGGGTACACTTGTTGCAGGGACACTTAAACATTTCTTAGTCAGTTGGTACAAATTAGGGAAGACAGCACGTCGCTCTTGCCAGTATTTCAAAGGATCTGCCCATCTTGGAAAAGCCGTTTCGAAACATAGAGGCGTTCCTTCAATCACTGAACTACAGTCACGTGACATGGGCGTTTCAGAACCGCTTTTCGGCACAACGTTTCGAAACGTTTCGATCCGGGACTTCAGAGACGCGCCGACACGCCCGTTTCAGAAGTCACATCACTAATACCAGTGCCATAATTAAAGAAAGAGAGAAAGCCTGACAGACAATAGCGGACCGGCTTAATGCGTAAGTAGTCAAAAACTGTACAATTAGTAAATAGTGCTCCACTGGAACTGTCATAATTATGCTACAATTAAAGGACTAATGGAGTTACTTTTAAAGTCCACTATTCAACTGTTGTACACTTTGCTTTAAATGAGGCAAGTAGAGGTGCATGTTATTCAGGAAGTGTAGAGTATGGTGTAAACAATTATCCACAATGTGTGATTTAATCTAATTTTCTCATGTTACGTTTTCATCTATTTTATCTTTCTCTCCTTCATAAAGAACAAACTTGTCTGGCCATAAAAGGACCTGGCAGCAAGTTAAAATTAAATATAAGAACATTTTGCAGGCTGGTAAGTGACTTTAAAGTAGATAACAGTGAACAAATGAGGTGAACAGATTAGGTGTCTGCTGACATGTTGAATGTCTGTATGATTGTAGCAGTTAAAAAAAAAACTGGCACAGGGGGTGGCCCACCAAGCCAGGATATGACCCCAGCGGAGGAGCTGGCACTCCCTTTAAATAAAGGGAGGCCAGTGATGGAGGGGATCCAGGGAGGGACAGTAAGAGACTCTGTCCCAGCCACAGAAACTGTCCGGTTCACACAAGGTACATATTGCAGTACTACTGCACATGGAACAAAATCAAATAAATATATTATACTGTCTGACTTTGGATATTACTGTTCTTTGTCTTCGCTGATCACCTCGACCTCCTCTCGCATGAACTCCTCCTCTCAGATTTCTATCCATTGAAGTGCCTCACAAACCAGTGCTCTCTGAATATATGTTCCCTCACATTGTTTGCCACAAGTGTGATCAATTTTGAGTTGTTGTGTTCAACCAGTGACTTTTGTGCTTTACTTGTGTTTGACTTTTGCCACCTGTGCTCACCATTATGCAACACAGGTGAATCACAATGAAAATGTGTTGGCAAGTTGTGTCTAAACAGGTGAAAAGTGCTTATGGTTTTGCCAAAAGAGTGACTGATTCAATCAGTGGGTTCAGGCAACGGAGCATTTGGTTAAGACAATAGGGTTTAGTGTTTTAGCAATTGAGAAAAACTGTAATATTCTGGTTAACGGCATGTTTAGTAGTGGGAAAAGGATTTAGTTTGTCGTTATTTGCAGATGATGGGGCTATCTGGAAGTGAGGGAGGAACCTCCCCTACCTGTTTAACCAAATTCAAGGTGCTTTAGAGAAAGTGACTGAGTGAGCTAATGATTGGAGTTTTAATATTGCTTCAGATAAAACTAAATATATGGTTTTTAATAAGAAATAAGAAATAAGAAATAAGAAAAGTATGCCAACACAGCAAATACAATTGTACAATAATAATCTTGAAAAAGTCAAGTATTTAAAATTTTACGAATGTGGCTGGATGAAAGGACGACGTGGAGAAAACAAATTGAAATGGTTTCGTTGAAGTGTGGGAAAATAATTAATGTCCTTAGGTGTGTGGCTGGGGGGGGGCTGATAGAGAATCAATGATGATGATTTACAGAGCAATGATAAGATCAGCTATCGATCATGGAAGTATGGTTTATGGATCAGCAGCTTCTTCAGTGATCAGTAAACTTGACATCATCCAAGCAAAAGCCCTCAGAGTGTGCTGTGGATTCAGTACAACTCCAATATCAGCATTATTGATAGAAATGGGGGAGATGCCGATAGAAATCAGGAGACATAAACTTGGTGTGAGATATTTCATTAAGCTCAAAGGACAAAATTAAATGTTGCCAAAAAAAAACCTTCTGAGTGAACATTGGGAGTTTCTGAGAATATCAAAAAAGACTAAAAATAATTTTGTAGAAAAATTAGCATCTGTGGCGCAGGAAATTGGAATTGTGGATATTAGTGTGTGTCCTCCAGTGTGTCGTCCAGCTGTCGCTTCATGGTTGATTCCAGATCCCATTGTTGACCTAAAGCTTTTCAATAAAAGCAAATCAAGGATGTCAGAGGTCGTAGTAAAGGAAGTAAAAGTCTGGCAGCAACTAAAATGGGGAAACCACCTACAAATGTATACAGATGGGTCAAAAGATCATGAGAGTGGGAAAGTGGCAGTTGGTATTAGCATACCTGAAATCGGATACAGAATATCAAATCATATGTCAGTCTTCACAGCAGAAATGGTGGCAGTTCTGTTGGCATTAAGATGGGTTGTGGACAATAAACAGGGAAATTCAATCATATGCAGTGATTCAACAGCAACCTTAACTACAATAAAAGAAGCTAAATCCAAGTCCAGACCTGATTTAGTTGAAGAAATTTTTTCAATCTTTGTTTAGAATCCACAAGGCAGGTACGAGTCGGGGTTTCTTTGGGTTCCGGCATATATGGGTGTGAAAGGGAATGAGGAGGCGGATGAGATGGCAAAGAAGGCGGTGAAGGAGGAAAGAGTGCAAATTCATTTGCAATATGTGGTACCAGAGTATTGTGAAAGAATAAGTCACTAAAAGAAAAGTGGCAAAACTCTTGGGAGAAGGAAAGGAAAAGAAGGGCATATTTTTCAGAGCAGGAAAGCGTAAGTAAAGACAAGTGCACTTACAGGTGCAGTAGAAAAGACTCGGTAGTAATTTCAAGATTGAGACTTGGACACTGTGGGCTGAGGAGTGGGTTGGCTCTGATTGGTAAACATCCTGATGGCAAATGTGAGTGTGGAGATAATGAGACAGTGAAACATGTACAACTCCAGTGCAAAATATATTCCAGTCAAAGAAGGACTCTCTTCAGGAAACTTGGAGCAGATGGGGAAACTGTTTTTAATATGCGTACACTTCTAAATCTCGATTCTTGGGTTAAAATAAAGACATTGGTGGATTATCATCACAAAACAGGATTGTACAAAAGGATTTGATGTAGTTCTTAATAACAAACTGTAGGGGCAGCAATACGCCAGAGCTGCGTCTAGTTTGCCTAACTAAAGAAGAAGAAGAAGACAGACCTCACCTTCACCCTCGTCACTCCTCGGGACCCTGCGACCTCGCAACCCCCCCCCCCCCCCCCCCCCCCCATCGCACTATGTCCACCTTGCTGCGCATTAAAAGACACTATTCACTATCATCCGTGGTTCGAGTGGTGCTTTTGGGTCAGATCAAACTTGGTTCATAACAGAACGATCTGGCCTGAAGCATGGACCCAGCCGACTCAGAAGCGGATGCACAGGTGGCTAATCTAAAACAAGTGGTGTCTAACCAAGGAGTCCTGCTGGGGCGTCACGACGAGTTGCTGCGCGGCATAACGAACGCCCTCGCCAACCTCTCCTCCGGTTTCTCTCGGCTGGAAAGCCAGATTCAAACTAATGACTCTCCTGTGACTAATCTCCCCGCAGTAGTACCGGTTGGCGCCTTTCACCCCCGTGAGCCGTTTGTTTCTGCACCCGAACGCTACAATGGAGACCTGGGTATTTGTAAATCATTCCTGTTCCAGTGCTCACTAGTGTTTGAGTTACAGACCACTACGTATTGTTCTGATAGAGCTAAAATCGCATACGTGCTGGGGTTGTTCACGGGAAGGGCTAGAGCCTGGGGAACGGTGTTTTTGGCACAATCCCCTTACTACCGAGTCCACCTTTGAACAATTTTCCGCCGAAATGTTGTCAGTGTTTGACCATCCTATTACCAGCCACGATGCTAGCAAACAACTGCTGAGTCTACGCCAGGGCCCTTCAAGCACAGCTGATTACTCGGTGCAGTTCCGCACGCTACACTCTTAGAAATAAAAGTGGTAAGTAGAACCATATAAGGTTCTTCAACTTTTTTGGCTCCACCTACCTACCTTTTTTATAAAGGTTCTACCTGGAACCCTTTTGGAGGGTTCTACCGAGAACCCCACATAAAGGGTTATACCTAGAACTGTGTGTGTAAGGTTCCATCCAGAACCCTCCATAAGAGGTTCTACAAAGAACCCATACTGAGGGTTCCACCAAGAACCCTTTCATTTTCCAAGGGTTTCATCTAGAACCCAAACAGGGATTTCCACCAAAAACCCCTCATTAGAGGTTCTACAAAGAACTCACGAAGGGTGTTCCAATAAGAACCCTTTCATATTTCAAGAGTTTCATCTAGAACCCACACAGAGAGTGTAACAGTTCACACCCTTATTTAATTAGACGCTTGCTGCCACAACGTACAAATAAGGTTTCGGGAGGATCGGTTGTACAACGTTGCAAAAATTATTACCGCAGTCCCTAATGAAAACCAACAGAAAGGCCTGGCCTCCCTATCAGTGACAGGATGGAAATAAATATTGCACTCACAAATGATGAAACCACCATATGCATTGAATCACTTTATAGTCAGTTGACACCGGTTGCGCGTGAAGGCAGGCGCGCTGACACATTTTTTAACGGCAAAAGCCGACTCGTTAACCATCAATTGACAGACACTCTTAACACGCTCAACCCTTGCAAACCCAGCGTCTATACACCCCAACCCTCCACCACATAATCAAACCGTCCAAAAACAAACCCAGTCCTGAGTCCAAGCCTGAACTCCCGGCAAAATAACAAAATAAAGAAAAGGGGAAATGTTTGCCTCACAGTCTGAAGAGCCGCCGCCGCGGGTATCCTGTTACGCAGCGCAAACCTCCATGAACGCACGTCAGAAAAACGGTCCTTGTCCTGCATCCCTCTCATGATCCCCCAAAAAAAGGTAATCCACAAAAAACGGTTAGATTCCAACAGGGTCACGGTATTTTTCCAGCAGTCGGTCCTCAGTCGTGCGCATGTTTCTCGTACCGGATTTCGGTCAAGCATTTCCGCCCCCGGGGCGAGCGCTCTCCCCGTCCCCATATATAGACAACGGCATGGAAGTCCGGCCCTATCCACCAACACGCATTCCATACGCTTGGCCGACCATCAAATAGACATAAATGGCATAATATTCAATGAGCAAAATAACAACACATATTTATCATACACATACATATGCATCATACCCTCATTTATCCCAGCCAGAAAAAGGTGACTTGATGGCAATCTTTACATTCCCCCCCCCCCCCCCAGCCAGCGGCTTATCAGGGCCATAATAGGGCTTCATGTTTACCACATTCACATTGTCCACCTGTCAGTCGACCAACGAACACGGTAATTTACAGGACCTACTTTTTTCTCTACCTTAACAGGCCCTGACCATCTGGGTGCAAGCTTGGCAAAGAAACTTGTAGAAGCTTTAGACAGCGGGTGCGACCTGATCCAGACCAGGTCCCCGACAGCAAAGTGTACCTCTTTGCGTCGCGCATTATAATACCTGGCTTGTCTAGCCTTGGCTACACTGACATGTCTTTCAACCTCTTTCATGAGTTGTGTGTGTGCGTGCAGTGTGTGGTATGCAGGCGTGCCAGGAAGAGGAGATTTGTGTATGAGACGCTCTAGAGGGCCTTTGATGTTACGACCCAGAGTTAACACGGCAGGGGTCACGCCAGTGGTCTTGTGCACTGCGGTGTTGATGGCGAGGCGGAATTCAGGCAACCATCTGTCCCAGTCCTGATGGTGGTCTTCCACATAGGAGGCGATCATGGGTCTCAGTGTTCTGTTCACCCACTCAGTCAGGTTGGTCTGAGGGTGGTACGCCGTGGTGAGCTTCTGGGTCACGCCCCAGGATCCACAAAGACCGGTCAGCAGCTGGCTTGTAAACTGGGGGCCGCGGTCAGACACTAGGAAGGCTGGCACCCCCCAGCGGGTGAAGATGTCGTTCTTCAGGATCTGAATCACCCTTGGCGTCTTGGCATCCTTCAGAGCGAATAGCTCCACCCACTTGGTGTAATAATCAACGACGACCATAAGAGTTGAATTTCTGGCTCTGCTAACTGGCAATGGGCCCATGAAGTCTACTCCAATCATCTCTCCGGGTTCCTTGACCTCTGTCGTCTGCATCAGTCCAGCTGGCTTGACGTTGGAAGCCTTGTACTGCTGGCACTTCTGGCAAGCACGGACATGACTCCAGACATCTTTTCTGATTTCTGGCCACCAAGCGACCTCCAAGATCTTCAACAGCGTCTTCATTCTTCCTAGATGTCCACCGAATGGACTGTCGTGGAAGTATGCCATGAATTCCGGAATCTGACTCGCTGGAACAACCATCTGGTAATTAAAACCACCATACTTGGAAGGCACGCCCCGGTAGAGCACCCCTTGTTGGAGCTGGTAGTGAATCCGACCCGGTACTGGCTCTGAGATGGATTGGAAGAGCTCTCGACACAGGGGATCACTTTCTTGTGCCTTCTCAATTTCTTGCAAGGAGCTAGGCAAGTTGGGCCAACAAGACTTGGCCACCGCCACCGCTGCACTAACCTCTTCCAGCGGTTGGTCCGCTGGTTGAGGAGCACGGGATAGCGCGTCCGGAACAACATTGGAGCAGCCCTTCTTATAATGAACTCTGAAGGAGAATGCTTGTAGCCGTAGCGTCCACCTGGTGAGGCGAGATGTTATCTTGGGGCAGTTGAATGCCCAGGCCAGAGCACTGTGGTCAGTGAACACATCAAATGTGTCCCCTTCCAGATAGTGGCGCCATTTCTCCACCGCCCACACAACCGCAAGGCACTCCTTCTCTGAAGTGGAGTACCTCAGTTCAGGACCATGGAGAGTTCTTGAGGCAAAGGCAATGACCTGCTCCACGCCCTCAATGGTCTGAATCAGGACAGCACCTAGGCCAACATCACTGGCATCACAATGCACTTCAAATGGCAGGTGAGGACTTGGCTGAGCAAGTACTGGGGGTGACTGCAATAGTGCTTTGAGGTGTTCAAAAGCGTCCTGGCACTGAGCAGACCATTCCCAAGGGACGTCCTTTCTCTTGAGGTTGTTGAGTGGCGTTGCAGCATCTGCCAGTCTTGGAAGGAATTTGTGGTACCAGCCCACCAACCCCAAAAACCTCTGAAGGCTTTTGAGGTCGATGGGTACTGGATAGGCCTTGATGGCATCGACCTTGGCCGGATCCACCTCAACTCCTCTTGATGAGACAATGTGTCCCAGGAAGGTCAGCTCCTTCTTGAAAAGATGGCACTTTTTTACATTGAGTGTCAGATTGGCCTGGTGTAGCTTTTGAAAGACTGCATCAAGGTCCTGTAAATGTTGTTGCTCTGTCCTGGAAAAGACGATAATATCGTCAATGTAAACAAAGCAGATGTTTCCTCTCAGATTTCCCAGGACAGTTTCCATCAGCCTCTGAAAGGTGGCACCGGCGTTGCAAAAACCGAACGGCATCACCTTGAACTGATAGAGGCCTCGATGAGTTATCATGGCAGTCTTCCTCTTGCTATCTTCACTCATGGCGACTTGCCAATAGCCACTCTGGAGATCCAGTGAGCTGAAGTACTGGGCCCCTCGCATAGACTCCAGAATTTCATGCACGAGCGGCATTGGATAGGCGTCATGGTGAGTTTTAGCATTGAGCCCCCTATAATCCACACAGAAATGGAGTGACCCGTCTTTCTTTGGGACTAAGACCACTGGGGAGGCACAAGCCGATGACGATGGCTCAATGATGTTGTTACTAAGCATCTTGTAAAGATGTTCTTCAATGATGGCTTGCTTTTGAGATGACACACGGTACGCTCTTTTACGCACCGGAATTTCATCAGTTGTCAGGATGTTGTGCTTGAAGACATCGGTGATACCAGTGTCCTCTGTCCACACCGAGGACCACTTCTGCAACAGAGGTCTGACCACCTCAGGTTGAGCCTCAGACAGTGAAACTAGAGGTTGTGGGTTGGAGTCTTCAATCACTGCTGCATAGAAGTAAGCCGATGGGTCTGGGTGATTCCACTGCAGTGCGTCACGAGATTTATGGAGAAACGTGTGTTCTTTTCCTCCCGGCAATAGGTATTTCCCTAGGTGGGGCTTCAAAGTGATTTGGCTTGTGCGCATGAAGTCCAGGCCTAGCAGAAGAGGCATGCACAACTGGTCGTCTTCCAGGATGTACATGTTCACCGTGCAATGGGCATCATTAAGTGTTAGCAGCAGGGTGGTTTTACCTACGGCTTTGCTCTCTTGCCCATTGGCCATTATGAACTTTTGGTGTTCTTGACACAACGCCTCACCTTCTGCCTTGAGGTGATTCCACAGGGTCCGGCCCATCAACGAATGGGTGCCGCCCGTGTCCAAGACAGCGTCGCCCTTCGAGCCACGGATAGCCACAGACACCACCAGAAGAGCTGGAGAACCTAACACGACCCCGAGATCCACCTTCTTGGATTCCTGGTCAGCTGCTGGCTTCTTGTTGGCTCTCTTGGAGGCCCGATCGGTAGGGTTGTTTTGTTGGACACGGCTCCAGTAATCCTTTGAGTGGCCCCAGTCTCTTTCAATTAAAGAGCCCACCTTCACCAGCTGTTCGACAGTGGACACAATGCCCCGTAGGCCACTGGCCAGCTTCGGGTTGCAGGCATTGAGGATGCGCCGCACAAGCTCGTCTTCAGGCATCCCCGGACGCCACTTCAGACACAGTGCACGGTAGTCATATGCAAAATCCCTCAAGCACTGTGTGGGTTCTTGTATGCTTGCACGAACCAGCTCCTCCATCTCCGTTGGATAGTCAGAGGGCAGAAAGGCTTCAAGGAAGGCACTCTTGAATGCCTCCCAAGTGGTAATCTTGTCACGTGCAGCTAGCCACCAGCTCCGCGCTGGTCCCTGAAGGACTGAATTAATGGTGCCAATGAGCTCAACATCAGTCAGTGGTCGAAGAGTGAGAAAATTTTCACATAACTCAATGAAATCAGTGACGTCTTTTGAGCTCCTTGACTCCCCAAACTTAGGAAACTCCATCCGAATAGGGGGCATGGTGGTAGTTGTGAGCTAGCTGTAATTGCGGCATCCCCTCCCATTGGATGAAGCATGGTGGGGCCAACGCCTGGAGTGGAGCAGGCAGCGGGACCCCATGATGGACGTTTGCTGATAGCCCTTTTGATTTCCTCCTTCCATTGTTTGTCCCTGCACTCCAAGCAAGCAACCACGGCTTGGTCGAATTTCCTCAGCTTCCCATCAGAGTAGTCCATGGCATGTTTCACTGCAGCTTCAATTGCAGCTCTGATACCATCTTCTCTATTGAGAGTGCTGTCTACTGCCTCTTTGAGTCTATTTCCTAAAGTCTCAATTTTAAGATGCAAGTCCTGGAGCTGTTCCTGTGTTTCATCAACTCCATCATCTGAAGGCCCCCCCCTCTTCGTCACTATCAAGATACATAGTCTCCAATCGGGTGGTTATTTCTGAAACACTACTGGTATTGTGCCTAGTAGTGACATGTTTAAAGGGATTTGCATTACCAGATGAGCTGGCATCTTCACCAAGAACAATGAGAGGGCTTGCTTCATTAGCGGCACTAGCCGAGGCAGACCCCTGCTGGTTACCTGCGGTCAAGGACATCCTGCATGTATGAGATGGAAATGTATGTAATGCACTGAGGGTGTCCACACTATGCTGTGATGTACAGCACTAATAGTGTACTATCATGTATGCAGTAACTAAATACCCTATGACCTATTACCCTAATAAAATAAAACTATTAAATGCAAAAAGGATGTGCGAGTGATTCACTGGCCTAGCCTCTTAGCCTGCCTTATACACCCAGCAAGATCAAACAGTTCAATGCACAAACAATTTCCCAAAAATAAGTACACAATACAATTACACAATAGCTAGCACAAAATGTTAGCAACAATTGCAAAATAACACTTCGATCCCAGTCCCCGTATGGGCCACCAGCTGTAACAGTTCACACCCTTATTTAATTAGCTCGCTGCCACAACGCACAAATAAGGTTTCGGGAGGATCGGTTGTACAACGTTGCGAAAATTATTACCGCAGTCCCAACTAATGAAAACCAACAGAAAGGCCTGGCCTCCCTATCAGTGACAGGATGGAAATAAATATTGCACTCACAAACGACGAAACCACCATATGCATTGAATCACTTAATAGTCAGTTGACACCGGTTGCGCGTGAAGGCAGGCGCGCTGACACATTTTTTAACGGCAAAAGCCGACTCGTTAACCATCAATTGACAGACACTCTTAACACGCTCAACCCTTGCAAACCCAGCGTCTATACACCCCAACCCTCCACCACAAAATCAAACCGTCCAAAAACAAACCCAGTCCTGAGTCCAAGCCTGAACTCCCGGCAAAATAACAAAATAAAGAAAATGGGAAATGTTTGCCTCACAGTCTGAAGAGCCGGCGCCGCGGGTATCCTGTTACGCAGCGCAAACCTCCATGAACGCACGTCAGAAAAACGGTCCTTGTCCTGCATCCCTCTCATGATCCCCCAAAAAAAGGTAATCCACAAAAAACGGTTAGATTCCAACAGGGTCACGGTATTTTTCCAGCAGTCGGTCCTCAGTCGTGCGCAGGTTCCTCGTACCGGATTTCGGTCAAGCATTTCCGCCCCCGGGGCGAGCGCTCTCCCCGTCCCCATATATAGACAACGGCATGGAAGTCCGGCCCTATCCACCAACACGCGTTCCATACGCTTGGCCGACCATCAAATAGACATAAATGGCATAATATTCAATGAGCAAAATAACAACACATATTTATCATAAACATACATATGCATCATACCCTCATTTATCCCAGCCAGAAAAAGGTGACTTGATGGCAATCTTTACATTAGTTCCACTAAGAACCCTTTCGTTTTTCAAGGGTTACGTCTAGAACCCACACAGGGGGTTCTAAAAACATCCCTTTACAAAGGTTTTCACAAATAACCGTCTTGTCTTCTGAGGGTTCTATAAAGCCCCCCACACACCGCCCAGACGTCCAACTGCCTTATCCGACTACTCTCCGCCCACTCTGTTGCCTCTCGTCTGACCCGTTCGGCAGAAAAGTTGCGTTGTACACACCGCTTCGACGTGCTTCCGACAGCACAGCAGCGTGTACGTTCTGCGCTTGCGCGAGATGCAATAAGCCTCCTTAACAGCGGGTGGCGCTAGTCTCATGCCAGTACTCCAAAACAGGAAAACAGGAAATGACGGAACGGAGTGCAGATAAAAACAATGCACACACAGTCTTGGTTCAGTATTCGTTCGACTCGAGAAGACCTTTGTGGACTAAATACTTGGCATTCCTGGAAAGATGACTCTGGCTAGGGTGACACTCGCTTATTTTACGAAGACGTCGTCTCAGTAGGGAACGAGTAATACGGAGAAACCGCACCGTCACTTCCGCCCCGCCCACACACCGCCATTGGATACTCTGATTCGCTAGCACACCGCCAATCAGAGTATCCAATGGCTCAGACGTCCAACGGCCCACCTCCTCAGACTTCGCATGCGAAGTCTGATCAGACAACGTCCGCGCGGCTGCGAAAGCTTCCGACGCAGCTGTACACACCAAACATATGTGTTCCCGACCTCGTCAGAGCCTCTCCAAACGCTTCAGACGTCCAACGGTTGGGCCGGTGTGTTCCTGCCTTTAAGAACCATGTTGTATTCTACAGATCAGCTTAGTTCATATCTTATCATGTTGACATTGAACAAACATTCAAAACATTTTAATAAGAAAAACATTTATTTAAAGATAGTCCAACAGAACAGGCTGTGTAGGTCCCAGGGGAGAACAGGTCAAAAGTCAGCATAGGTCCAGTGAAATCAGCAACATGACAGGCCAGACACATCATGCTGTCCTCAGACTGTGGATTTGTGTAATCTCCAGCATTGGTGACATGGCAGAAAGGTGAGACAAAAAAGAGTTTTTGTTCCATCAATCCAAGGTGCACTTATTGCATTTACTGCGCCTTATTGTAAGATATCTACAAACAATAAAATAATGCATGGTCCAATGAAAGGAATCAGAGTACATACTGTACGTACTAATTGTGACAGTGGAACAGAATCATGATAAAGTGAGGGAACCCCACAAAGTTTTCACATTGATTTAAATCATGTTAAAATACTTTTCAGGGTACTCAAAATGTTACCTATTGTAACAATGATGGAAATCTCGTCAAAACCCTCTTTTTGAAGCCAATGGCACACTTCGGCTTTTGTCCAAGATGTGTAAGTCATTTCTACAAGACAAACAAGCAAGCAAATGAACAAAACATAACAAGAAACAAATGCTTAGTCCAACTTTCACCATAAAAGTCCTCAGCTAGGGTCAAGCATGCTGAAATAAGATATTATATTTAGCTCACCTTGATTCTCTGAAGTTTCTTCTGTTCTATTCTCTCTCTCTCTCTCTCTCTCTCTCTCTCTCTCTCTCTCTCTCTCTCTCTCTCTCTCTCTCTCTCTCTCTTCTGTTCTTCTTTGTTCTGTTCTGTTCACAGTAATCACTATTGGTATGTCACACCTGGTTTGTAGAGGGGGAAGACCAGACAATATGGTGCAATCCATGGGGCAACCAGCTCTTAACTCACAACATGACAGCCACCATGGGGCCAGCTCCCCGGCCCAACACACCAAACCTCGCCCTTTCCCCTGGGAGATCAAGGTTAAATTCCCGGCATCAACCAACCCTGATGCGGTAGCCCCAAAGTCAGTGTTACCATATGATTTTTGCATCAATTACATCAAAGACCTTCCTTTATCACTGAACTTATGTGCAGCTTCACAACTTGACTAAGCCAGTCAGCAGGGTACAGCAGCCATGAGATGAGGCCAATCATGGAAAAGTATGATGAGGAGACAAATACATGAGTAAAATTGTCTGTAAAATAAGTGTTAATATTTTTCAAATTGTCTGTCACTAATCCACACATCACCTCAGTAGGCATCAACCAGGCCTTGAACTCACAACTTCAAACTGTATCTGTAGATCACGTGACTTGTAACAAACTTTCAAAAGCCTTTGTCCAGTGAGTAGTATAGGTCACTAAGATGCCCCAGAAAGAGGGGTTATATCCTTGCTGTAGGGACCCAGGGTTCAATTCCCCCGGCTACTTTCTTTGCTGTGTGTCATTTCCTCCTGAAGAAGGGAGTGCAGGGGTGCCCAACTCTGGTCCTGGAGAGCCCCTGTCCTGCATGTTTTAGGTTTCTCCCTGCTCTTACACACCTGATTCTAATGACGTGCTCGTTATCAAGCAACTGAAGCTTGTCACAGGTTTGAAAATAGTTTGAATCAGGTGTGTTAGAGCAGGGGGAAACCTAAAACATGCAGGACAGGGCCTCTCCAGGACCGGGGTTGGGCAACCCTGGAGAAGTGTAACTAAACTTTAAAAAATAAACACAATTATAGCTGCTGCACAGCGATGGGTCGGGCTATTTTTGACAAATTTAGGCAATTCTGAGCAACAAACAGGAGAATAGGAAGGCAAGACAGTTGACATTACAATTTTAATTTTGCACCAGTTAAGGCTGAAATCCACAATTGTTGGAACCAAAGACCATTGTCTATTGCACTGAGCTAATTGACAAGTGGCAACTCAACTGTGGCTTCACAAATTGAGTTAGCCATTCATTGTCGCGCAGGCAGATTTAAAACCACTGTAAAAAAAAATCTGTTTTTGAGGTAAAATTCTGATATGTTTTTGTCAAACATCATCTACCATGACTCTAAAATTTTGTACATTTGTTTCACAAAGACTACCAGGTATTTTGATGTATTACCATCATCACCCTTACTGGGGCTTCAACCCACATCGTCTGGCACCAAGAACCAGCTCCTAGCCAACTGACCCTCATCGACTCAGGCTCTGACTCTAATCTGCTCAGTTTGTTGAACACCCTTTCCATTGATATGCCGCTGGTAGTCAACGCTCTCAATGGTAATGAACTGGTTTACATCACTCACCAGACCGAAACATTATTCCTGTTGCTAGTAGTGATGGGCAAAGGGAAGCTTCGAAACAGTTCGAAGTGATGTTTCAGTATGTGTTGAAGCCTTGAAACGAATATGAAACCTGACTCTACAGTGGCATCTAGTGGCCACTTATGCGAACTACATGCTCTGGCCAAAGAAAACTCCTAATTATGTGCCACTATGAAATGAGTCGGTCTTAGGTTTCCTCAATTTAAGTAGAATACAGGTTGAATTAAAGAAACATTATTAAAAATAAATAAATGACACATATATTAGTATATGCAATACAATAATCAAAGATTTTTATTCAAAAATAATATTTGTTCAGCTCTTTTGAGCTGAGTCTGTTTCTCTTTTTTTGGATAACACTTCCCCTGCTTTGGAAAAAATCCTTTCACAGGGTACACTTGTTGCAGGGACACTTAAAAATGTCTTAGTCAGTTGGTACAAATTAGGGAAGACAGCACGTCGCTCTTGCCAGTATTTCAAATGATCTGCCCGTCTTGGAATAGCCGTTTCGAAACAGAGGCGTTCCTTCAATCACTGAACTACAGTTTCGAAACGTTTCGATCCGGGACTTCAGAGAAGCGCCGACACGCCCGTTTCGGAAGTCACATCACTAGTTGCTAGCCAGGAACCACCGTGAACAAATCGCTTTCCACGTCATGCCGTCGTCTCATGCTCCCCTGGTTCTTGGATTCCCCTGGCTCCAGAAACACAACCCAGTGATTGATTGGGCAGCCGGTAAAGTAACCAGTTGGAGTTAATTTTGTCATTCTACCCATCTCAAATCAGCACTCCCTCTGTGCTCTAAGAGCCTCCATGTTGCACCCCCTGAACCCCCTGACTTATCTTCCGTACCCCCTGTGTATCGTGATTTAGCTGAGGTGTTCAGCAAGCAGTGGGCGCTTTCTCTGCCTCCTCTTATACCCCTTTTCCACCGAGGCATTTTGAGGGCCGGTTCGGAGCCGGTGCCCAATCGCGAACCAGTTCTTCCTGTTTCCACAGACAAAGAGCCGGCTCTCGGCCTGGAAAACTGGTTCCCGAGCGGCCCCAACTCTTTGCTGGGCTGGAACAGGGCCCGGCTTACGTTAGGGGCTGAGGGCGGGGTTAACGCTCGAGGCAACGGGGGAAAATACGCCGCTGCGGAGTTTTACTAACGTTACTGTTCCCGGTAAGTTTCACTTTTAAAATGTTTTACCTCGTTGCTAACCAACGACACATTTCTGTTTAGTTTACCAAGCTAGTGATTACGTTCGTAACAGCAGCAACTAGTGGCTATGCATCCTCGGGTAATGTAAGCTGACCGGCTAGCTAGCCAGCTAGTGGGATATTGCTAACAATAACGTTAGCATGCCACTTTCTGACTGCCGTTAACTAAACGTTACCAACTACCAAGTAACATAACATCTGTCTTCGCAGCGTCGGACACGTTTGTGATTAAACCGCTGTTCTATGGTTTGTGTTCGTAAAGCTGTCGGACATCGGCGATACTGAACGGAGGTCCAACCTGCAGATGACTAAACATCAAACTATCTATTGATCACACACTGTTCTACGCTTTGAAAAATGTTGTGATTTTAGTATTTTGTGTATTTTATTGTTATTGTATTATTTACCAAAATAAACACTTTTTCTGAAGAGACATGTCTGCTATGCTTGAAATTAGCGCTGCGGGGAAACTTCAGACGTATACAGTGACGTAATGACGAGGTTCTCTGGGCTCTCTAGCCGGTGGAAACGCAAACAGGTTCTCGGACGCGAACCAGCACGGCACCGGCCCGGCTCTTGAACTAGGTTCGCGTTGGAATGTTCGCGCCTGCTGGCTTTTATTAATATTGTGTATTTAAAAATAAAACTTGTGCTGTTGGAATCACGTCTCTTGCCTCATCGTATTACGAACCTGTGTGCTATCAAGTGATCAACTGAACTAAAGTGCAGTCAATTCAATGTTAAGCTTCAATGTTGTCACTTCACATGTAGCCGTGTTTCCATGCAGCCACTTAATGACATGTGGGACGGACATGAGGACTTTGATACCATACGATGCCTCATCGAGTAATGAGATCACACAGGTGGTCTTTTCCCTCCAAAACAATGTGTTGCATTGTGGGTATGGAGGCTGCGATGACCTCACGTTGAGGTCATGTAGCTGTTGCATGTAGTGATGTAACTTCCGAAACGGGCGTGTCGGCGCGTCTCTGAAGTCCCGGATCGAAACGTTTCGAAACGATGTGCCAAACAGCGCTTCTGAGACGCCCATGTCACGTGGCTGTTGTTCAGTGATTGAAGGAACACCTCTATGGTTCGAAACGTCTATCGCCGAGTTTCGATTGGTGCCATGGTTTGCAGTGCAATTACTACATTGGTTCAATTAACAATCTCAAAAGCTTAAAAACCATGCAGAAACACAAGTTCTTTGAGGGTTTTCGTGGTTGGAGTTTGAGACATAGTTTGACAGATATTTTGAGACATAGTTTGAGAGAGAGTTTGAGAGAGAGTTCTGGAGAGAGTTTGAGTTTGAGAGAGAGTTTGATAGATAGTCTGAGAGAGAGAATTAGAGATTTTGTGAGAGTGACTTAGTGAGTATATATTGTTAGATATTAGTATTATTATTAGATATTGTAATTAGTAATACAGTCTATTGTTAGATATTAGTATTATTAGATATTATACTTTATTGTTAGATAAGATTAGAGGCTTAGGTATGGAAGTCCCACCCAAGAGAACACGATCTGTGGTGTGGGAGCATTTCACACTGGCAACCCCAAATAAGGTGAGGTGTATGATTTGTAATAGGCAGCTTGCCTATTGCAATAATACATCCTCAATGATGCGCCACCTGAGATGCACTCATCCTGGAGTTCTAACCCCAGAGGGTCACAATGATCTCCCCGGGCCTGCTGCTGCTGCATAATGTAAAGAGTAATATGTAAGATATGTACTGTAAAGTAATTACTGTTTTGCATTCAAAATAGACTCACAAGCTTCATCCTCAGGCTCACAAACACCTACACCATCGGCATCAACATCAGCAGCATCAACATCCCCATCAGCAGAGAGTTTGTGGGATCTGTTTGACAGTCGAGTGAACCAAACTCATATTGTGCAAAGTGCAACTTCGGATGCAACTGTGGAAGTGAAAAATTATTTAAGAGATCCTTTTATTCCAAGACGGGCAGATCATTTGAAATACTGGCAAGAGCGACGTGCTGTCTTCCCTAATTTGTACCAGCTGACCAAGAAATGTTTAAGTGTCCCTGCAACAAGTGTACCCTGTGAAAGGATTTTTTCTAAAGCAGGGGAAGTGTTATCAAAAAAAAGAAACAGACTCAGCTCAAAAAGAGCTGAACAGATATTATTTTTGAATAAAAATCTTTGATTATTGTATTGCATATAACAATGTGTCATTTATTTATTTTTAATAATGTTTCTTTAATTCAACCTGTATTCTACTTAAATTAAGGAAACCACCAGCTCATTTCATAGTGGCACATAATTAGGAGTTTTCTTTGGCCAGAGCATGTAGTTCACAGAAGTGGCCACTAGATGCCACTGTAGAGTTAGGTTTCATATTCGTTTCAAGGCTTCAACACATACTGAAACATCGCTTCGAACTGTTTCGAAGCTTCCCTTTGCCCATCACTAGTTGCATGTTCTAAACCGTTGACAGATGAATGAAATGTGAAGTCAATCTGAAAAATCCAGCACCCCTTCAGAGTCTGGGTGTGTTTATCAGTGGAGCCGACTGGATGTATGTCGGTTTGTTCTGATTTCAACGTGCCCCAAATCCAAAAAGGCTTCATGTCACCGAGGTCATTCAGAGAACCTGTGTCAGGTCAGCGGTGCATGGGCCGAACGTGGTTAACAGCCCACAGAAGACACTCACTCACATAAATCTCCAGCCTGGTCTCGATTGCATCAAAATGCACCTGTTGTCTTGTTTTTACATTCTTTGTTGAATTCAGAAACCCAAGACTTGAGATGAAGAAAAGTGTTAAATAATGGGATTTAAAAAAAGATAATTATTTTTTAAAAAAAGTATAGTAAAACTATAAATAAATGAGGTGATGATATTTCACTTTACTTTAGAAGTTATTATACACTGTATGCTGTGATTCTGATCTGGGAAACATTAAAGACATTCATAGCCAGGCTCTGATTTTGTCTCTTTATTGAACCAGGGATGAGAAGTGGTTATGTATATGTATGTTAACAATGCAGAATGAAGGATATTTTAAACTCTGAGTATGCCAGACTTCCCATCATGAATACATGTTAGGTATACCACATCTAGAAAGAATGATCTTTTAAATGTAAATATGAAGAATCAGGTACTTCACAGAAACAAAAACAATCATTCTGAATTCAGAGACAAAGATCAGATCAACCTAAAGATGGAAATATGTGGCATAATGTACTTAATTGAAAAACAAAACAGGACAAATTCTGAGATAAGAGAATTACATGATACTCAATGAGATAAGAAAAACACTCGTATATAACCTACATGTTGACATTTAAACTTTACACTGAAAATGTGAATATTAACAGTATACAGTATATAACTTGCCCATGAAGTTGGAATAATTTGCTCATGGAACACATCTTTAAAATCAGTGTGAAACTTTTCCTTGTTCTGATTGTTCTTTATGCATTTCCTGAAACTGTCTGGCTGCAACTCCACAGATGTGCTGTTTTAGAGAAACTTCAAACTCAATCTTTATCTTAAAAAAGACTAAATTGTGACTATATATTAAATCTATTGTTGTTGTGGCCTTCACTGTGGTATACATGCCATGTGGGGAAGTGTGTGAACCCTGGTTGCTGGAACCTGCTGCACCTGTCAGTCTGCTTCTGTTGTCCATCAGCCTGCTGCATGCTGGGAGGGTTGTGGAGGTTTTTGATTTGGACTGATGCTGCTCAATTCTCAGCACCACCAACTTTCATCCCCTTCTGTAAGAGTTCACCTGCATCAACCGTGCAGCCATTAAGTCGAATATAAACCAGATTGTGTTTATTTTGATGTGTCTGAATGATCATATATTATTATTTCTCATAATAATCATTTGTCATTTTTTTAATTAAACCAGCCAAAACTCTCCTCTATATGAATTGCATGTGATGTGGAAGCTGTTGGTTTAGACATCTTTTTTCTATTCAGCCATCACTCTAGTTTAATAACATGCTACACATTCAGACATTTATGTCTATCTTTAGCTTGAAATAATGCACGAGTGAGACATTCATCTTTATTTCTTCATTATACACAAAATACTTAAACAAAATACTATTCAAAGTAATTGTGCTCTTCTTCTGATGGGTACTTGAAGGCAGCAGGTATATCAACATGCACAGAGGGCAGGACGTGGGGAGATCAATCAAACTTGTCTCTGGTGCCGTCAACAGGTCATGTGACCATGGACCTGCATGTGGTTTATACAGATAAGAGAAAGTCTTCCCTTGTATCTATGACAGTCAGTCAAGGAAGGTCACTTACATTACACGATTCTGGCCCCTGATTGGACAAGCTGCACTCCATCAGGGTGTGTTAGCGGTGTTAGGTATCATATAAATATGAATTACTGCTGGAGCCGATCCCAGCTGTCATTGGGCGAAGGCAGGGTACACCCTGGACAGGTCGCCAGTCTATCACAGGACCAACATATAGAGACAAACAACCATTCACGCTCACATTCACACCTACGGGACATTAAGAGTCATCAATAAGCCTATCCCCATCCTGCATTGGAATATTATCTTATAAACTAAACAACTGCCAGCAAAGATGTGCTACTGCTCTCAGCCACTAGAGGGGGTAATAATAATATAATAATAAACTTTATTTGTATAGCACCTTTCAAAACACAGTTACAAAGTGCTTTACAGATCAAGTAAAAATAACATCGTCATCACCAACAATTAAAAAAAAAAAAACATAAAACCACAAAAACCTGATATGCTTTGCAGAGTGAGATAAAACAGTCAGGTTAAAGGCATCAAACAATAATCATATTGACAATAGAGCAAATACAATAGATGGAGTAAAACATAAAAAATAAAACAATTAAAACAATAAGGGGGCAAACACCAGAGCTACTCTAAAAAAGCCTTCCTGTAAAAGTAGGTTTTAAGACCTGACTTAAAAGAGGGCAGTGAATTTGCTGACCTTAGCTCCTCAGGCAGGGAGTTCCACAGCTGTGGGGCTCTAATAGAAAATGCACGATCACCTTTAGAAGCTAGACGGGCTGTGGGAGCAGTTAGAAGGGTCAACCTGGAGGAGCGCAGACAGCGACTGGGCTCGTAGGGTAGAAGTAGCTCTGAGATAAAAGAGGGGGCAAGGCCATGTAGGGCTTTAAAAGTAATGAGTAATAGTTTAAAATCAATCCTAAATTTAACTGGTAGCCAATGCAGAGTGGCAAGGACAGGTGTTATGTGGTCTTGTCTCCTTGTATTGGTTAAAAGTCGCGCAGCTGAATTCTGGACAAGCTGGAGACGGGAGATGGCCTTTTGACTCAGTCCTGCGTATAGCGAATTACAATAATCCAGCCTGGAGGAAACAAATGCGTGAATGACTTTTTCAAGGCCTGCTTGGGAAAGGAAGGGTTTAACCTTAGCAATGTTTCTGATTTGCAGGAAACAGGATTGAATTACCTTGGTGATTTGTTGCTCAAAGCAAAGCTCTGAGTCAAAAATAACGCCCAAGTTTCGGGCAGAGTGTTTAATGTTAGAGGACAATGGACCAAAATTATTTTTTAGATTACTGGTTTGGTTGGGGGGTCCGAAAAGAATGAATTCTGTTTTGGATTCATTCAGCTGGAGGAAGTTTTGAGACATCCAACATTTAATATCATGAAGACAGGCGAGAATTGTGGCACATTCATCAGTGTTGTTGCCAGAAAGCGGTAGATACAGTTGCGTGTCGTCTGCGTAAAAATGAAAGTTAATTTTATGATTGTTAATAATTTCACCCAAGGGAAGCATGTATATAGAAAAAAGCAGTGGATCGAGAATTGACCCCTGGGGAACACCAGATAAAAATGGGGCAATTGATGAGGCGAAATCCCCCATCACAACCGAAAAAGATCTGTCGGAGAGGTAAGAACGAAACCATGCAAGGGCGGTGTCCTTGATACCAACGTGATTTTCCAGGCGGTTTAAGAGGATTTCATGGTCAACAGTGTCAAATGCAGAACTTAAATCTAGTAAAATTAGGATTGAACAGGCCCCAGAATCAGCAGTGAGCAATAAGTCATTTGTGACTTTAATGAGAGCTGTTTCTGTGCTGTGGTGGGTCCGAAATCCAGATTGATATTTTTCAAAGATACTACAGCTATTCATGTAAGTGATAAGTTGAGATGCAACACACTTTTCTAAAATTTTAGATAAAGTAAGGGTAGTAAGGGTATTATAAGCACAGTTGCAATTGGAAATATTCAACCCTGTTACCTCAACAGACATTATAGTGATGTGAATCAAGGTTAATGATAATATATGACCCAATAAAACTCATTAAACAACAAAACATATTTGTTGATACATATTTGAGTTATTTTGAGATCATTCAATTTTGTTTGCTTTGAGGACAAACTTGCGCGACCAACATCAGGTGTGAATGTCCCTTAACACTTATCTGTAAAGTTGACCTTTGTTAATGGGTTCACACCAGAATCCACATGGATCCAGATCCAGTTAGGTTGCTGCTCTGCTGCTCCTGTTGATGGCGACGTCCAAAACCTAAAATGCTGATGGCCAATATGCTGAACTCTCTAAACGTAGATCTCAACGTAGTCCACAAACCAGTGATGTCATGACGAGGTCCAATTCTTTTATACAATCTATGGTTTAATTCACAATTCAATTACCTAATCAAATACTTAATTTGATCGCATTAAAAACGTAATTTGATCACATTAGATACGTAACTTGATCCAGTTAAATAATTCATTTTGTTGTTACCTCAACAATATTTATTTCTTACATTTTGTTTTACAAAGTAAGAAAAGCATTAGTTAAGTCAAACCTGCTGTATGATCCCAATCACCTCCACACAGTGAGGCATATAGTTTATTCATTTAACACTTGTTGATTCCTTAAACCCTCGCTATCGTTATCAGGACTGAAACAGTCTGATCAGTACTTCATTTGGATGTGCTTTTTATGCTTCAATGTGATGAAAGTCTAGTCAACAACAGACATGTCCATCTGGCTATTCTAATCATGAATTTATTTTCTGTTGCTGTTATTTATTCAGAAAATAGATATAATAAGATATGTATTGAATGCAATTGAGGATTTTCCATAGATCCCAACTGTCTAATACATTTACTTTATTCTCTGGCACTCCATTTGCAAAAATGTTGGTTAATGAGTTCATGCCATTTCATCAAGTGAAAAGTTTAAAATTATAATAATAAAAAACTTCAAACGTGAGTTGTCTGACTGATCTCATTTTGATTAATAGCTGAACATTCAGGTTTTATGATACCTCAAACAAATTATATTAATTTTCCAGATCAAGTAGAGGACACAATTATGGAATCACTCATGAGGAGGAAATTATGGAATCACTTTTTAATTTGTATTTCTGAAACAAATACCAGCACAAGTCAAGCAGCAAGTCTGACAATGAGTCTGCAGTAAAAAGGGAGTGTTTGCAGACCTTCACGCTGTTGGACTTGACTAACTGAAGCGAAACATGACTCCATGAGAGCAATTGAAACAAAGGAAATCATTTTCAAACTCAAGATTCAAGAAGGAAATCCAACAAGTGTGGCAAATGATGTTGGTTGTTCCTAGTCAGCTGTGTGTAAATGTGGTGCAAGAAAGTAAATTGGAAGGTTATGAAAGGAAAACATCAAAACATCAGGATAGAAAGGGCAAAAAAAAGGCCTTGAACATAGAAAAGACCCAACAAAACAAATAAATCAGCTCACACAAGTAAATAATGTATCCATGTTTACACCAGGCATTGAATGATTATATTTGAATACTATTTAAATGTAAATATGCAGAATCAGATACAGAAACAAAAACAGAGTTTAAAGTCTATTTAACACCAGATACTTAATTGAAATAAAAACCAAATACATCAAACATTTTTAGTTTAGAAAATGTTATGTTAAATAAAAATAATAATAATAAAAAGAAAAAAAAATACAATCTACATGTGGATATTTGGACTGAATGATTTGAAAAATAACATGTTTTTGCATCATTTATATTCATTCAGATTCACAAACACAAATTCGAACTCTACTGAGTAAATAATCGCATATCATACTTGATTACATAATAAAAACAAGTGTTGTCCAATTGTGACGATACCACATAAAGACTGGATGATTTCTTAAAGAAGGAAAATTGTAGTTCACTTGTTGCCATTAACACATACAATATAGAGTGAGTCATTCAACAATGTAAATATTTGGCAATTTTATAAGTCATAGAAACAAAATAATAGATTTAATGAGATAACACAAACTTAAATGTTTTGAAGCAGGTAATTATTTGATATAAAAACAAGACATACATTTTGCAATTAGAAATGTAGATATTACACTTGATTATATAAGAAAGAAAACTATATTTAAATGATCATTCATTTTGACATCAGTTATTGAACAGAAACAAAAACAAATAGATTCTGCCATAGTTCACCATGGCTGCTACTCTTTGTTTCCCTCCTCCTTTCCTTCTTCCCTGCTGTCTCTGTCTGTGGGCGTGGCTACTTCCTCTCATGATCACCAGGATATACACCTCGGTTCCTGTACTCAGTCTTCGCTGAATTCTTCTATCTACTTGTGCTTCAGTGCTCTCCAGCTCTATTTGTCTTGATTTTGAAGATTTTTGTTTTTTGTTGTTTTAACCTCTGTGCTCCATTATATGCAGATCCTGTCCATCTGTTGCCGATCTACTCACCAGCCAGCCCACTCTTCTGTCTTCAACACTCAAGCCACGGACTCAGTCTTTCTCGTGCCACAACCATCATCCGACCCCCTGAACCCTCAGTGACCCCAGAACCCTCTCACAGTAAACCACTTCCTGTTTTTGCGCTGAAGTCCAAGTGTTGTCTGTTTCTGCTTTCAGGTCCACCTTCTTGTTAAAATCATAACAATAAAGAACAAGTATAGAAATAGAAATCTGGTGTATCTTTCTCTTGTGTTCATGTTGCAAGCTGTACTAACAATATCTTCAAACTTTATATGGTATAAGACAAGTAGGATGTAAACATCCATGTGAGGGTAATGAATGTAAAGGAGGAAGTCCACCACTGTAACCACATATCATGTAGTCTCTCACTTGGTATTAAATGACACTTTGATGCTTGCTTCTGCTTCCTTATGTTTGATATTTTTCCATGTTGTAGGAATATCAGCAGGCTTTGCACTGTACGCTTCAGCAAACTGCTTGTTGAATGTTGCCAGTACGTATTTCCAGTAGTCTGATGCCTGAAGACTTATATCTGGAGGAATTGTCCAGTCTGGGAAAATGTCTTGGTAAAGCTTGTAGGGGTGCCATTCACCTTTTGTAGCATCGCAACAAAAACTGATGTCACTGATCACAAGGGAAGAGCATACGTCAGTGAGAAGTTTTTCTGTCCCATCCCACTTGAATCTACCCAGACCTTCAGGCCGATGTAGTGAAGTATGGTGCTGAGTGTGGGCTTTTCCTCCTGCCTCACAAGGTGCTTTGCAGAATGGACACTTTTTACCACATCCGATCAGTTTGATGAAAAGCTCATTCTGGGGATTCACATGAAGTTTTTCAAGTTTCGTTTGGATGTTTGTTTCTTTAAACTTCTCTCTCAGAGCTCGTGCCATTTCCTTGACACACTCAGTAAGCCAGTTCCTGGTCGGCATTGTTCAGGATCATGAAAGCCCCAAGAGCATCTTGGGAAATGACCAGTTTATCATCAAGTTCCTGACAGACATTTTGAACGAAGGACTTCAAGTTGCCACTCTTTCCTGTTTTAGCTTTGTTGATAGCATCATTTATGCTCCTGATACGTGACTGAACATGTTGATCCTCAAACTCAAACGCTGTAGACCCATTTGAGAAGCGTTTCACTATTTGGTCGAGTATCCATTCCTTTACATATTCCTCATATGAGCATATATAGGTCAGGAAATGTCCAAAGTCATTCTTTGAGAGCAAATCCAGTAAAAGTGAATACTGGAAGAACATCCGTGTACTGAACTGCTGGCATGTCTTCATTTTACTAATGATATCAGGACCCAAGGAACGGTTGACAAAGTCTTCGACTGCGGGCTTCAAGCAGTGAATTCCTGTGCCTTCTTGTGGCACTGGTCTCGCTTATGGAACACATCTTTAAAATCAGTGCGAAACTTTTCCTTGTTCTGATTGAGACATCTGTGGGGATCATTTGCATGTACGAATCCTTCATGCATTTTCTGAAACTGTCTGGCTGCAACGCCACAGATGTGCTGTTTTAGAGAAACTTCAAACTCAATGTCCGTCTTAACATCCTGATTGTTTTGCAGCCTCTCATCAATCATGTTTAAAATCTCCTGGATGTAAGTTTCATGGTAGTTGTTTTTTCTTTTGGTTTTTTCAATTACACACTGTGTGCAAATCGCTATGATGTTGTCTGCAATTTGTTGTACAGCCTTTGTGTGGCTTGGAATGCTCAACATCTCACTCACTTTGCTTGTGAGTCGCTCAAAGTATCCTTCAGCTGTGTATTTAAAAGGCTTCAGTCCACAATCTTGCAGCTTTGTTTGACTTAACAATTGACATGCATGACTTCCCTTGTGCTGGACATTTGCCCTCAGAGAGTGAGACACGCTGGTGTATATGTCCACGACTTTAATTTCTGAAAAGGACAGCTCCTTCTCAGTTTTAGCCCACATCTTGTCAAATTCTTTGTCCAGCTCCTCTTCTCTCATTTGCACCTTTTTCTTCTGACATTGTTTAATCAACGCACAGACTCTCTCCTCTAATTCTTTTGTGTGGTTCTCCTTGATTCTATCAAGTTCTGTCATTCCCTGTCTGATGTCAGCTGCAGCTCTAAGCTGATTAATTACAGAGCTCTCCATTTCTCGTCGAAGACTCTTTGCACTGTTTGAGAATTCCTCTCTGTATCCTTCAACCAGATAGACATGACCCTCAGTTTGCTTGAAGTATTGTGCCAGATTGTCAAGAATCTGTTTCTCCCATTGAGACAGCACTATGTAGGCTTCACTTTTCAAAGATGCGAGAACTTTCCTCACGTCAGTAATCTCAGATTTTACAGCAACTGTACCAAAATTGGACATTTTTGTTTCAGCCGTAGTAACCCACGTGTACATGTCTTTTTTGAATTCCCATTCCCATTTGCTGAATTCTGTGCACAGCCTCATGTATGCATCAGCCACCAGGCGGTTTCTGAAGCTGAAGATGAAGTTTTCATGTTTTACTGCATTCCAGAGGCTTTTCATCCACTCTGTAAACTCCAAGATATCATTAGAAGATGATGCACAACTTCCAAGGATTTGAATGACGTTCTTCTTGAGCTCATATACAGTTTCGCTGTACCCTGCATTGACTGGTGCCATTGGTGGGTTCCCATTCCAGAGTCCAGGGATGTACCAGTTGCCAGTGTCTGGACTGTACTCCATCACATCAGTGAAGCTCTTGTTCTCCTCTTTCTTTTCCATTTTGGCTGCTGCCTGCGTCATCTCGTTTAACTGTTGCAAGAGCAATTTCCTGTCTCGCGAGTTCTTGTCGTGGGCTGAAACATCTGACACATTCTGGTGAACAAACTGACACTTGGGCTTTTTGCCCAACTCTTTCATCCGGAGGAAAGCATGCACAACTATATGTAGGATGTCTTTCATTTCTGTTGAATTCTCCATTGCAATATTGATGATGGTGATATCACTAAGCCCCACAACCAGTGTTGCCAGCTCATTATCGTGCTCATGGCTATTGTCTAGTTGTGCAAGCTCTGGTGACTTTAAGCCCTCAGTGTCAATTATAACCACAAAGTCACTGTTGAGTACTTTCTTGACATCTTCATTGACTCTGATCAGCAACATAAAGGCACCTCGAGTGCATCGACCACTGCTGACTGCAAACTGCACTCCAAACATAGTGTTGAGGAGAGTGGACTTTCCTGTGCTCTGAACTCCAAGAACTGTGACTACTAGTATCTTGCTCTTAGGAGACACCAAGTCATTGAGCTGAAAGAGAACATCACTCACCCATCTGAGAGGTATGTTGGATGCATCTCCATCTACAAGCTCAAGAGGGTATCCATCACGTAACAATTGTGCACATAGTTTGGGCAGATGCTGTAATTGTTGACGCGATAGGTTGGTTTTTGGAAGGGAAAGTGAAGCTTCATAGATCTGACCCATTTCACGGAAAAAGTGTTCAGTACCTAGAGAGCTGTTGGAAAGTTGTCGGTCAATGTCTTTGATCTCCTCTTTGTTTTCAGAATCTTTGCATTTTTCTTTGTACAGCTCCCTGAGGCCAGACAGTTTGTCTCGAGACAAGTTATCAAGGTTAATTCGCATCCACTTCAGGAAATAGCACCTCTCTGGCCCTGGGCTTGAGAGTGCATTGATGAAACATATCATTGCATTTGACACATTGTAAGAATTCTGTTCTTTCCGAAGTTTGGTTTTCTCTAACTGAAGATCACTTTTGTACTTTTCTATGTCCTCAGACCCAACGTTTCGAAGCCGGAATTCTTCTTTCTCTAAGCGCGTCAGTTCCTTCCATATTTGGCCTTGCAAGGGTAGCTGAGTTTCTTTGTATTCGAGGATGTCTTTAATTTCAGCAGTGATGGCATCTGCATTTTTCTTGGCAGTCTGGCAATCCGAAGAGTCTTCATCAACCCAGATTCCCAGTTCATGGGCAATGTCGGCCATCTGCTCAACTCCCATCTTTATCTGTGAGTTCTCAACTACACTGCTGACTGTTTTCCGCACATTTTTGACAAAGTCTGCATCATTCATTTGTTTAGTCTTCAAAAGGATGTTGCTTTTAGTCAAGCCCAACTTGGTTGCTACCTTTTTTAAAGCATCAATACTAGAGCGATTGCATTGAGGATTACCCACCAAGAATATCTGTGCCTTGTGGTGTTGGTTGGTAAGCAGCTGGCACTCATAGTCCAAAGTGTCAAAGAAAACAAAAACTGCTGTAGATGTCTGACACAAAAAAGAAAATTGTGTTTCAAACAAAGCAATGTCCCCACGAAGGTTAGCTACAGCTACTGGTTCACTGAAGACATCCATGTTTTTGTTCCCACAAGGAAGGTACCATGTGACTTCAACCAATCCATTAGAGATTCTCCGTGGACTGTTACCACTCTCCATGTTACGATGAACAAATGTATCATGGTACTGCTGAGAATTACTCAGAAGCTTATTGAGGATCGCAGACTTGGACAAAGAGCACTCACCCAATCTTACAAAAGATATCATTGGAAGTTTAGCGAGAACAATTCTGTCTTCAATAAACCCCTTGGATTCTGAAAGCAACTGAGGTCTGTACTTTTTGACAATGTCTCTCATGGCCCAAAGCATGAGCCTGCACTGCTTTGTGTCACAATTAGGAAGCAACAGAGGCACGGAAAACTGACACATGGACATTTTGAGTGCCATTTCCTGACGTACAAAGCCATCAGAACACAGAAAGAGGGCAGTGATTATGTCAAGGGGGTTTAGGGTGTCACTTACATCAGGACTATCAGACAAATAATCAAAATCTAACTCTTCCTTTCCTGATGCAACATCGTCATCGTTTGACTCACATACTGATGTACATTTCACGTTCCTCGCTGTCACATTGACCATCATCAGTTTCTTCAGAAAATACCATGGAAGATCTGAATTACACCGAGGAGGTTCATCAGTCATGGTCTTTCCATCAATCTGAAGCATTGTGCTCAGGGATAGCTTCTCTGGATAGAGCTTCTCCAACCCGAGATCCTCCAATAACATCTCCAGTTGTGTCTCTGTGGATGTGAAGATGTCTATTATTTCAAACAAATCATGAATTGTCTATTATTTCAAGCAAATAACCACATTTCCAACACTGAGTAAAGTGACAGATTGAATGTTTGATGAATTGTCTATGGGGCACAATGAACAATTTTGCATTCAGGCTAACTTCGGCAAACATCCAGAAAATGATCTGAGTTGTGTTTTTTTCTCTTCACATACACATCAACATATGCTTAAGGATGGAAAGATGTCTGAGGCAGCAGGTGCAAAAAGTGCGGCCGCCGTGCTGAAGAGTGAACCAAGGCCCGCGTGAGTGGGGAGGGGAAGCTGCGCACGCAGTAACTTGTGTTTGTTTATATTGACGTTTTGAAGACGTGTTTACTAGGTGACGCGCCAGCGGAGCATTTAACAAGCGGAGGACGTTGATCCGAAGAAGATAAAAAGCCAGCAGTTGCTTGTACGAGGCCGCCGTTATGCATCAACATGTATATTGTGCACATCAACTCTGCCTACACAGAGGAAATCCTGCTGTATCTCCTGAGGAAGGTCAGCTTGTTTGTCAGTTTGGGGACAATAAGAACATTCTCCCCACCTTCTACTACTCCATCGAGAGTGTCATAACATTCTCTATTCAAACTCATCAAATACCAAGGTGTAGTCAGTGGCATTACATTTCAAATTACCCCAAAGTACCCCAAAGTACCCCTCAAGCATCATATCAGTGTTGTGTCAATATACGCTTGTTACATGCACAGTGTCTTTTTAAAGTGAACTCTTCTCAGTTAGGGTGAGGAAAAGATCGTTAGCTTGACTAACGACTAGTGGTGGGCAAGTGAAGCCTTATGAAGCACTGAGGCTTTCCTAGCAATTGTGTTGAAAAAGATTCAAAGCTTCAACGCTTCAGTGATGGTGACATCTGGTGGACAACTGAAGCCATAGCAACCTCTCAAGAGCACGACTGACGCTCTGACACCGTTTCAATCCCATGTCAGCAATAAAAGTTTAGAAAAGACTGTGTGGTTTATTTACGTGTTTTGTTCATTCATACATTCATCGCCCATACTGTAAAACATCCCAGATTAAGCCAACGGATAAATCTAAATGATATGAAGGGTTAAATGTTGGTTAAGGGGTTTATTTATTTGATCATGGTATGTGAACCAAAGAGTCCAGATAATAGTTTGTCATAGGAGAAGTTGTATGGTCGAGGAGGAATGTTTATGCACAGAACAGACAGGTTTGTATTAAGAAATAGAATTTCTTCCACTGTGGCAGGCTTCAGTCTCCTCTTCTGGCACACGACGCATGAACGCTACGAGCCAATGAAACGCACTGACACACACTATGAGCCAATGACATGCACCGGTACACTATGAGCCAATGAAACGCTTCGAAACATTTCGAAGCAATGAAGCACTTTAGTGTTTCGGTCACGTGACGCTGGTGTTCGATACAAGCTCCGACACAGAGGTTCGAACCACTCCGCTTCAGGAAGAGCGACACAAGCTCCAAAGCCTCGGTATCATTTGCCCATCACTACTAACGACTCACGTGACTCACAAGCCTAATGATACTAATGAGTCACAAGGCTGACTTGACGTTTCACACAGGACATGAACAGCAGTCTCTTGGGTGAAAGTCCTGTGTTTATTTTACCTATCCACCTGCCCAAGCAGACGATTGCACACTTTATACCATAATAAACTGTATCAGTTTTGGGGTTTATAGTTTAAATCCTTATTGAGCTGACTGTTTGTGACTTCCTGTCCACTTGCATGACGTAGGGTTAACGTGGTTGACAGCGGTTTCTTCTCTAGCATGCCATGCTGCCTAATACAATCTAGGCCAGACTCTTTTAAAGAGGTGCTGGTTTATTTACATGGTATTATCATATTATTTACCTTAAGGGTTCCTATGCTTAAAGATCACAGGGGGAGTACTCTGTTTTCGTTTATTATTATTGCTGAATTTATGACATTCTAAAAAAAATGATGCAAAAATTGATATAATGCACTTAACTGTTATTTAATTATGTTATTAGAATAATTAAATGATTACATATTGTGCGGTTATTATATTATGACTTGCTTCATTGTCACTTTTACCAGTTAAAATGAGTGACAAATATGGCCAGCAGCAGGTCTTTCTAGCTGTTGCTAATTCACATCGATTCTGTTAGTATCTTAATAGAAGTCCAAAATCATGTGTTCAAGCTGATGTCTGAATTTAGCCAAAGATTGTGATGAAAAAAGCATCAATCTATAGCAACAATGTACAACCATGAGTGGACTGTTCCAAAAACAGGTGGTCAGAAAGACCTAAAAGTGCCTTGTATCTAATGCAGGTCCATTTACCAAAATGTACAAATGGATTTTCTTTTACTTACTGGTGTGGACAACCTTGCTACTGTCATGATAGGCTGCCATCTTCACAGTGGGGCTTGGCTCTGTGGACAATAATAATGGTGGTACTTAGACATGGGATGTTGTGAAAATGTCACATCATGATTTACCTGGACAGAATAATCGTATCACGATAATCATCAAAATATGCTTAGTGGGCTATTTTGGTCAAAAATGATTGATAGATACATTATTTATATATTTCTGTATCCTGTATTTTTGAATCAGGTTTTGTCTAGCATGATAGCGAGTTAGACAGCTTTTTCAAGTCACTTGTTAAGATACTTATGATCCCAACAACAGAAATTCACCATGATCAACTTATTGTGATCAACTTTATTCAGATTCACAATAAAATCTGATATCATCTCATCTCTAATGGTTATATTAATGGTTTAACTTCAAGCTACTCAACAGACGTGTTGAGTGAGAGAGAAGAATGGATGGTATCAAGCTGACCTTTACCACTTGTATCGGTGTGTTGACAGTCACGCTTGGTGTTGGAACATGGTGTTGGAGTTTCCTCCATTTCTGCACAAAGATCACCGAATGAGGCTTCATCACTGGTTCCCTTGATAAAAAATGAGAAAAATTAAAATAAATGAATAAATAAATAATAATAATAATAATAAAAAAAACATTACCTCCATTGTAGGGCCAGTCTCAGTCCCGCCACACTTGGTCGAGATTATTCAAACAGCTTCTGACTGAAAGTAAAAAGAGACAAATCTATTAGTCTTTATTCAGAGTACTATAATATCCCATGAAGTTTAAAATACCCTGCAACCTTTCAAGATTTGGACCATCACGTTGGCCACTCGTCATTTGAATACACTACTTTATGCAGATCAGTGGCGTCCAACGTGACCCGCCTTAGGAATTACCAAAAAAAAATTTAACTCACCATTGTCCATCTAAAATAAAGACAGATTCAGCAACTATGTGAGTCATTTCAAAAAGATTCCAAATGTGACCCAACCAATCACAGGGTTGCCCCGCCCTGAAGCATCCCCTGCTTTAAGTTCTATTTATTAATTCTATAAGTTCTACTTGACTCTTAAACTGTAAATGAACTAAATCACTGTACTGAAGAAGAAGTGAGATGTAGGATCATTTTCTCATACACTTGTGACATAGCCACATGAGGTTACAAGGGTTATCTGAATCGTACAAGAGACATGTAAATAAAAGTGCCCGATTAACCAAATGTTGCAAACCCTTGCAAGGTTAATGGTGTTTCAGGTTACTTATTTGGTTTTTGTGTGTTTTCCGATGTCAAAAAGCCATATAATGCAGGCTACTGTGATTCTGCCATATATGACAGGACAATAAGGTGACTGGGTTTTTTTTTAGACCTGGGCTGCGTTTCAATAACAGTTTGAGTCGCCCTCGCTCACTTGCCCTCAGCCCTTGCTATGACGTCACACGGAGGCCACTTGGAGGGTGGAGGGAAAGTGGGCGGAGGGGGAGTGAAAGAGGTAAATGGAACACACCTGCCCTCGTTCACTTACAGCCCAGAAAATCATGGATCAACCACACGTTGTTGGAGTAGCGCTATACTGCCTATTCCAAATTACACAAAATATGCGGAGACTCATTTCATTGAGACGAAGACGTATTCTGCGCTTGATGGCAATACGTCAGCTTATATACTTACACTTGTAAACGGTGGGCTCTGCAACAGACAGTCTAATTGCACAATTTAAGAAAATGAATTCAATTTAATTCATTTTCTACTTTCTTCTTTCTTCTTCTTCCTTGGTGGTGAATAGACAGCAGACACTGGTGTTTGAGGTTCATTATCGCCACCGCATGGACATATTTTTCGTGCACCACTGCAATGCATTGTGGGTGATATACAGCTCTGAAGTGGCCATCGTTGTTCACTCGATCACTCAGCCCTCAAGGGTCGATCTCACGGAGTTCACTTCAGCTGTTCAGGGAAATGGAACAGCCCTTAAGATGGCGGCGGGGATTCCCCCGAGGGCAAGTGCTTAGGGCAAGTGAGCGAGGGCGACTCAAACTGTTATTGAAACGCAGCCCTAGTGACCTCAGAGAGAAAGGGGAGGAGCTATGGGCAGGCACCAGGAAGCTGGGACTGAACAAAGGAGAAATGTTTGTTGTGGATGAAAAAAAGATGCGTTGGTGTGTTTGAGAATGAAATGATCCTGTAATCTTAAAGCCCCACTAAAATCCGAAGAAGGCCACGCTATCAAGGCATTCGTTAAGAGGTAACCTGGGAGAAAAAAGGAACGACTTATTGAAGAAATACTCTGGTGGAGTATTATTTGCTTGAACCTGCCTTGCCGGTGAGATCTTTCCATTTTTTTCTACTTTTTGTGCAATGCATTGCTAAGTATTATTTTTTTTGCGTGTTTTTGGTCGAATACTTTTTTGGTGTTTTTGGACTTTTGGTGTTTTCGGTTGCTGGACTTTATGAGACTTGGGGGAGGGGGAAATGTAAAAATCCTATGGTGTATGAAAGCAGTGTTGATGCAGTTATCGAAATAATACAAAGGCTTTTGGGAAACTGTAGATTTTTTATATTTGATTTCTGTCCTGTATGTGATTTATGGGGTTTACTGCGACTTCAGATGAGAAAGAGAAATCAGGATGATTGTTACACACTTCCATGCAATCTGACTTCTTTTTAGAACAGAAGTCGCCCCCTGATGGCCAACAGAGAAAATGCAAATACAAGGTACTTCAGGATGGGCTTCACTTTTCACACTCTTTGGTGCCTGAGGGGTGTTCCACCAAACTCGCTAATCAAAGCGGCGCTTACCTAGTTAAGCCTGGTTAGAACTAACGCCAACTTCCACTTGCGGCTAAACCCGTTCCATTAACGCATTTCAGCCGCGCTATGTTGAGGCTAATTCAAGCCAGGTTAATGTTGTCGTGTGTTACGCACGTTCACGGGATATGAAGCCAGCCCAGAACCGTGAATGTCGAATCATCGAGAAAATGGCAGAAAAGACCAGAGAAAAAAATATTGATGGAACTGTATGAGGAGTACAAACCCATCATAACCAAAAAGGGAATACTGTAGTGATAAATAAAAATCACGAGGCTGCTTGGGCAAGAATTACCGAGCGATTAAATACGAAAGTACCGTTAGGAGTAACATGCTTTAATCTAACGCTGACAACAAATCCATGAAAGTCAGAATAGTGTAGTGGTAATGCACCGGCTTTATACGCGGCAGGCGACGGTTCAATTCCTGTTTATGGAACATTGTGAAATTTATTTCTTTGGCCGGAACTCTCTCTCACTTGTCTCTCTTTTATTTTAAATAGGCCTAGTAAATGCAATACATTGACCAACTCATTTATCTCAACAATTCAATGAACACATGCAATGAACTTATTAATGAACTCACCTGAAAGGAATGTATGTGGCTGAAAATTGCATGCAGCAATGCCTTTGTCATTGGGATCTAAAACATGCTATTAATAATAACATCTTTATGCCTATCATGTTTTTGCAAGTTATATTTGGGTTCTGGGGAAATTGTATGACATATTTATCATAGTTAAGGTAAAATGTTGGTCTAATTCTCTGATCTAAAGACAATTATACAGGCAAAAAAAACAAACAAAAAAAAAAACACACATGTAATGTCCTCGCTGGGAAGTGAACCTGCGATGCCCACATCTGAGGGCAGGTACATCACCACTCGCCCAACTGGGAGTTTTAGAAAATTATATGGCCAGTCGGTGTTAAACAAAATCAATGATTTATTCATATTTTTTTAATTGCAAGCTTGTATTCTTCGACGCTTGATGAAAATATAGTCTGTTTGTACTTCATATATGTAATTTTGGTAATTTTTGGTCTTTCACGTGATGAAATCACGAGGACTAGGCTTGGCGGAACCTTCTGCTGGTACAGTTGTTTCCGACAGACGGACTTCTCTGAAACCCCCGCTAAAGTAAGCCTGATGTTTAGCCTGCCCCGGAGCAGGCTAGTTTGGTCGGATAAATTTCCATGGTTACTTAGCGGAGAGTCCCTCAAGTCACGTTGATGGAACGCAACTCTCGCTAAAGGTAGCGAGGCTTATCGAAATTAGCCCGGCTTTGCGCTTAGCGAGTTTGATGGAATACCCCTCTGGTCCATCCAGAAAAGACAACACAACAACCTACAACAACCAAATCAAATGACAAATGGCTCTTTTAAAAAAAGAAACCCACATCATACAAGGACATGAGGTGTGTCAACAAACAAATCAGAATGTTCACATAAATGTGTGGTGTACAGACTGTTACTGATGTGAATATTCACTACATTTACACCACCAAACACACATGTGCTTGGCGACTCCCTTTGTGAATTAAACGAATAACATGAGAGGAAGAACAAAATGTATTTTCTCATGGCTGCTGCCTGCCTGCCCCTCTCTGCTGAACTAGTACAACGCCCCAGAACCCCCCCCCCCCCCCTCACTTCCTCTCACACTCACGCCAGATACCATCTGTTGAAATAGTTAACTCATCATAAACATGCTGACGTCTGGAGACATTTTCAAGACATTTCATTCAGTTCTTCTAGTTGCCGAGTTTGCTTGTGCTATGGCTAGCGCAAGTCAATGGTTCTAGTTAGACAGGCATTAAAAACAGTCTTGCCCACTGTGTCTCGAACACACTGGCTGACTTGGAAAATAGGTCTTATGTCCAAAATTCCGAACTATCCCTTTAAGTCAGCACATGATTGGTGAGGTTTTAAAGAGTTTACAGTGGAAGCACTTTTCTGTATTGTAGATATTTTTTCTCGTGTAGTTTTTCGGTCCTCCCATCACGCACTTACTGGTAAAATCAGGGACAAAACAAAAGTATATAGCAACCCACCTTTGTAGAAGAGATGTGCCCATGGTGAAACAGCATTCTTTGGAAATCATGATGCACAGGAGAAGGACTTGTCTTGTGCAAATGCAGGCCCGCAATTCAGCCTCTCCTTTTATTCTGTTGCTGAAGCCAATTTCACTTTTGTTTCCAAGAAAACGCGTCACGTGGTGTGATGGCGCTGCAGAATGAAGACACTTTATAGGAGGAAATATGTTCAGTTACATTTTCACAGCCATTTCTCATTGTGTCACATACACAAGCATATGTTTTATTAAAATACTGGGATCTAAATGAACAACACGCCACCTGGAGTTATTTTATACATTAGTGCCTTTTTGGTGATCGACTGTTTTGAAATGATTACATGACGATTCAATTAACAAGGAACCAGGAACCAGGGCAGAATGGATTAGTCAAAGTAAAAGTACAGAATCATTATCAGTGACACGTAAAGTGCACAGTAAAGATCAATGAATGAGTCTTCATCACTGGTTCTCTTGATAAATTGGAAAAATTAAAAAACAAAATGTTCAGGTGTGATGAAACAACTCATAATCCCATACACTTTAGTTGGTTGGATAATATTTCGATATTTCCACATTGTAGGGCCAGTCTCAGTCCCGCCACACTTGGTGAGATTATTCAAACAGCTTCTCACTGAAAGTAAAATTCAGAGTACTATAATATCCCATGAAGTTTAAAATAGCCTGCAACCTTTCAACAGATAGACCATCACGTTGGCCCCTCGTCGTTAGAATAAGTGTGTAAATGTGGTTTGAATGGTAATATTAGATTAGATGGTGGGCAGGTATCCTGCCATCAGTATGAATGTCTGTGTGAATGGGTGAATGTGACAAGTAGTGTAAAAGTGCCTTGAGTGGTCAGAAGACTAGAAAGGCGCTATATAAGGACAAGTCCATTTAACATTTACTTTAAAGCTTCCAGCTATACCAAACTGACATTCATGCATGTTACAAAGTCTCAAACAGAAACTTGTGAACAATAGTGTTAATACCAGTTTTAAAATTGTTCCTTTTTCACTAAAATACATTTGTAAAGATTGCCACGATGTCACCTTTTACTGGCTGAGATACATGAGGATATTATGCATATGATAAATATCTATTGTGTTTTCTCATCGTATAATATGCCATGTAAAAAAATGTGATGATCGACCAAGTGTGTTGACCGCGCGTTGGTGGATAGGAGCGGGCTTTTATTCCATTGACTAAATATGGGGACGGGAATAGCGCTCGCCCCGGCGGAAATGGTTGACCGAAATCCGGTACGGTGAACCTACGGGTGTCTGAGGCCTAAAGCCCAAGTTATGCTTCCGCGTTGACACAACGCAAGAGGGCTTAAGGCTGGATTATGCTTCCGCGTCGACACAACGCAAGGGGGCTTGCGGACCCCTTACGTCCTTGCGGACCCCCCTTACGTCAACGCAAGGGCCTGACGTGCACCTCCCAAAAATCCTAGACGCGCGTCGAGGCGACGCAACACCAACGCAGCGGCATCGGCTGTGATTGGTCCGCTAACTACATCCGCTGGAGACCGCTATCCGGTTTCCACTCATAAACACCGCCATTTAAACTTTTTATACTTTTATTGTTTGCACCTTGTCGCTTTTGCACAAATAAATAAAACACTGAAAAATTGTGGATGTTTAAAGCCGGAAGGTAAACAAATAGGCTATAACGAGGCCAACAACGATATATGTCAAGAGTCTCGGTCGGTCGTTACAAAAACATAGCGCCCTCTACCGGTGTGGTATTGAATTGCATTTCAACACGTAAACCCAAAGCAGAACCATCACGGTCTCCAAGCAACTGCGTGGCCATTGCGTGATCACTACGCGGAAGCATAACCAAGGCTTTACTGCTGAAAAAATTATCGTGAGTGACCCTGTCGGGATCTAACTGCTTTTTGTGGATTACTTTTTTGGGGGGGATCATTGGAGTGAAGCATTATGAGGACATTTTTCTTACGTGCATGTGTGGAGGGATTGCGCTGCGCAAGTGGATACCCACGGCGGCGTCTCTACAATCCGTGAGGCAAACATTTCCTTTTTGTTTCGGGAGTTCAGGCTTGAACTCGGGACTTCATTTGTTTTTGGACTCTTTGATTTTGTGTTTAAGGGTTTATGAACGCTGGGCTTTGCAATGGTTGAGTGTGTATTAAAAGTATTGTTTAATTGATTGTTCACGAGTCGGCTTTCGCCGTTAAAAAAAACACATTACGCGTCAGCGTGCCTGCCTTCACGCGCAGCCGGTGTCATCACAATATAAAGGGGTTTAATGCATATGGTTGTTTAATTAAAGTCCAGTATTTCTTTCTATTACTGTCATTGTTAGGGAGGCCAGGCCTTCCGTTTGTTTTCATTTGTTGGAACTGTGGGTATAACTTTTATAACATTGGGCAATAGATCCTCCCGAGACCTTAATTGTGCGTTGTGGCAATGACCGTCTAATTAAATAAGGGCGTGAATTGTTACACATTCATAATATTTAGTGTATTACACATTTATTCATGATAATGATCAGTACACAAGTCTTATAGCTCTTTTGCATTTAATGATGCTAAATTACTTTCCAGGACAATTAAATGACATTTATTAGCATTAGAAATGGTATTAACAGCATATATATTGGGTCAACTGGTGAATTACACCCTGAACACTGTGTGACACTGATCTCTAGCACGTCATTTTGACTTTCTTAATTCTTTTTACAGGCCTTACAGTAAAAATGAATAAGTTGATGATAAGTATGATAAGTTTCAGCAAATCATCAAGGGCAGAGTATTGATGCAAGGCATCAAACAGTTATTTGATGCCTTGCAGCATAGGTCATGATCATCAGTAACATCTCAGCTCTTGATGTTGTACCTGTGGCCATCAGAGGTGTGTCCATATCTATATCTACTCCATTCCCCAGTGGATCATTTGAATGGTCCAAGTTGTCATCTTGTGGCGACTCGGATTTTTGAGAATTGATTAACTCGAGTAATCGTTTCAGCCCTGGATATGACGTTAATGCTGAAAATGCACTTTTGAAAACAGGAGTTTTACTCAAAATACTGCAAAAAGTGTGCTACGATTGCCTGCATAAACTGTCATGAACCACCAGAACAGACTCAGTGCTCCTTGTCATAGGGATATCTGTAGTAAAAGCTTTGGTGGTGTAACTTATGTTATACTGACATAGGGCTGTTCGATTTTGCCTAAAAATAAAATCTCGATTTTGTTCTCTCAAAATCCAATTTTCGATTACGATTATTTTGTGAAATGACAAAAGGCAAAGAAATTATTTCAAATATGCTGCTTTTTTATTGAACATTTCCCCCATTGGGCTTTAAATGCAATTTGCTCTTATTAAACAAAAAATCAGCAAATCAGCACTTGCAAACATACAGTAAGTTATATTTCCAATTAAATAAAACAAGACATTTTCTAATTAAACTAAACTGGGTCTTTGCATGCTAAATAATAATGTAACCCATGAAGGAGGTAGAGGTGTGTGAAAAATCGATTTTACGAGTTTCACGTTTTAACATCGTTCTAAATACATAATCGCGATTACGATTTAAAATCGATTAATCGAACAGCCCTATACTGACATAACTGGAGAATGAAAATACTGGACCTCTGAAACCAGAGAAATACTTTCAAATGGAAATGCACTGCAAACCTGAAATTAACTAGACAGTACTCAGCTGGGGCTGTATATGAGAACGCAAATATCTGCATGCTCCCTAGTACAAAGTCCATTTAATCTCCTAGTGAACGTGTGAATAGTAGAATGTGAGAATAGTAGGGATGTAACAATCCACTGATACGATTCACGATACTGAGTTCATGATACGATTTATTTTCTATTCAAATTTATTTTAACAAAATTACATTGAAGATAAATTAAGAGTGAAAAGATCCTATATCCCTTTATTAAAATCTACAAAATATAATTTCTCTTTAGCGGTGCCACTAAGGTCACTACGGGGGCCAATTGTCATTGTATAATGCAACAAAAGCAAAATGTAAACAAATGTTTACCTATTAAAATGCAAAACTGTAGGTTGAAACTGGCAACACGATAAACAAGAAACGGGCTTACATAGAAAGAGGGCTTATTATTGATGAACCAACCAAACCCAACCCAAGCTCCCTCAAATGTAACAATTATAAAGTTTCTTTAAATATCTCAGTAATTTATCAGTTACTTTTCAAAATCCACATGGAACCTATCCTAACCATCACTGACGCTGGCTTTTGAAATGTGAGCTGATAACAGGCTGGATGGTCCCTCTCCTCTTGAGGAGGAGGCAGCGTCTATGATTTCAAAAAAACAATTTCAAATGTTGACTCGTCAGACCGCAGGACAGTTTTCCACTTGGCCTCAGTTCATCTTAAATAACCTCAGGCCCAGAGAAGGCGGCGGCATTTCTGGATCTGGTTTGTATACAGTTTCCTCTCTGGGTTTTCTATCTGAAGACACCTCGGGCCCTAGTTTCGTAGACCAGGCGCAGTCAGCATGCAGCGCACCTGCACCACGCCGACGGGGTGTGTCCACCTCGACTTTGCAAGTTTCGTGCATCGCGCAGGCTAGCGCAGGCACGCCTCCCGTCTCGCCAACCCGCGCAAGTGGGAAAGAGGGAGGAGAAGAAGGCGTGAGTGGGAGACGAGGAGGAGACGACGCGTGGACTGGGATTAATACAGTGATTTAGATCTTCACCAATCAAATGAGCTCCTCTCCTCACCTTTAATGCATTAGGGGAGGTTCAGTGCAAGTTTCGTCACTTGACAACCCGATGACAGGAGCAGCGCCGCCACTCCCACCACGCGCATCACGCGCTGTGCGTGCGTAAAGTCATAATAATTATAATGCCGATATTATATCACTATAGAAATTGTAGGCACATTTTAGGCATATATATCACAAAACAGGGTCAGGGCGCACAGCTCATCATCTACGCTCCACAGCTGCACCGGATTCCCCATCCAACACCAGAACGGCGGGACACCGGGACCTAGCATGCCGCTCAGACCAGCTGCAGCCCCAACTCCGGTTCCAGCTCGCGGCAAAGTTGCGCGTTTCTTCATACTGCTGAGGCGCGAGACCAGGCACGAGCTGCTGTATTTTTTTACAATTTTTTCAGGCATAGACGCATTTTATTAGCAGTGGATAGATATGAAAACCAGGAGAGAGAGAGGGAGATGTTTTGGTCCGAGAGGCTGAGTTTCCGTTACGCGTGCAACCTGCCTTTGATCTGACGTCAGATGTGACGGGACGATCTATATAGATATAAATTCACGTGTTGATTCAATTAGTTACATTAAATAGTGTTTGTTGTGATTATTTATTGCATTTAAATGTGCCTGGAACTGTGGAAACCTGCCTGTGAGGTCTCGGTGACGTGTGCACACTGTGCGCCGCTCCGCCAAACTTCCACTCTGCCAGCTGTGATTCGCCTTGAATGAATGGACTTTATTTGCGTGTTACGCCAAGAGTAGACCAGGTTGGAGCTGGCGGGCTTTCGACGAAGTCTCGGCGAGGCTTTTTGCCAGGAAACTTCCGCTGCACCAAGCTGAATTTGTGACGCCTCCCCCTGCTGCGCCGCCACACCCATCTTGGCGCAGGCGATCCACCAAACTGCCAAACTGATCGTGCGCAAGGCTGCGCGGGTCGAAACTTGCATTACGCCGGCTCCGCCACCCTACGCCACCCTGCGCTGCGCCACGAAACTAGGGCCCTCATGTTCCTTCTGAAAAAAGATGGTATTATGTTAGATTGGGCAGCAGCTTGCTTTGATATGGTATAACCCATGATTAGCGGGAAGTAATGTAGGCAGAAACTCAATATTGTAATAGAATTTGCAACTATCATTTTCATTATTTATCTACTCAGAAAATACAGGCAATTCAACTGTTATTACTTCTGCTGCAGGACGCCCTCTCTCATGTTCACTTTCTTCTCTGGACTGTATTGAAACATCTGAGGCATCGTCATCCTTATCAAGAGATGAAATACACTTTAGAGAAAAAAATGTGTGCATACAAGACTATTTCCACTTAACTGAATAAATATAGTGAAAAGGATGGAGGCAGTAGATTGAGAGTACGTACTTCAATCACAAGTTGCAGACTCTCAACTCCAGCTATCATTTCTTGGGACAAGTAGGCAGGCCGCCCTCCTTTTCAAAAGATAACATGGACTATAGTGCAGCCACGTGAATTGCTTACAACAGAATGTAACCGTTTGAGAGCAATTTTGACTCGAACATTTTGACTAGATTTCATTTTAATGCCTCAATTTGGTGACTTTTGAGAACCAAAATATGACATATCAATTACTGACCAATTTCTTACAAACTGCTGGTACTGATACAAATGTTGACATATTAAATGGGGTTGAGGAGTTTAAGCATTTCAGAAAAAATGAAAACAAAAGTGACTAAAACACAGTGCTTTTTACTATTGGTTCATTATGACTATTATTATTATTATTATTATTATTATTATTATTATTATTATTAATATAAGGTCCCGTTTACAGGAGGACGCTTGTGGGTAAAAACGACAAAATATTTTATTGGAAGTGCCTTTCGTTTAGACGGTGACTGCGTTTTTGGGGCTTAAAAAATCAAAAATCTGAAACCATCCTCCAGAGTGGAAACTTGAATACGCTCTGCCGTAGCGTTTCCATGCAAAACTCTGCTCGGATCTGCTCACGGCGCGGCGCAGATAAGAGAAGCGTGCGGGGGACGCCTGTCGTGGTAATTCTTTAACCACCCTTTCGTTAACACAGCTCAGTTGGATAAGAAAACTTACTTTGAACACAACGATTGTCTTTGTCTTTTATTTGAAGCTTCAAAGGCACGAGTCATACAGAGTGTTGCACAGTCTGCAGGAGAGTACAAAGATGGAGAATGTGCGGAGAAGATTTATAGTCAGATGTATAGGTTGGCTCCTCTTTTCTCTTCACCCCCACCCCTCCTTATTCCGCACACGATCAGACAGTTTCACTTCATGTACGTGACACGATATGTCAGCTCAAACAGTTGAGCGACAGGAAACTAGCTAAAAAAGACAATTCCATATATGGTGAAAGTCTTGCTGCTTGCTGCATAGACAAGATCATGTGCACAAAATAATATTTCCATTACACGCCTTGCCATGGCCACGGGGGAAAACAGAACGTTGATGAGCCAAACCAGCCACAAGGATTTCCCCTTAGAATAAGCGCTGCTGCCCTCCTGTTTAGGCCGATCATTAGAGCCACTAGTTAAATCCATTTGCCTTGATAAAATAATTTTGGGCGAACATTGAGACTGTGGCGGCCTAAATTAGACTACCGGTATGTCGGTGCGCCATAGTCTTGTCAATGTGTGGGAAACACTGTTTGAGAGTATATACCTCTATCAAAAATGGCTGTCCTTCATTTGCAGTGGCTTTCTTCTCATCTAGCAACTCCTCATCTAAAGAAACCTGATTATTTTAAAGAAAGTTGTTTTTTGTTTAAAATGATTCAAGTTCAGATACAGAGCAGATACAATTTCAATTAATTCACGACATTTACTTTGACCACATGTTGCCATCTCTCATGGTCACTGTCACATCTATCATGAATCAAATAATCTGCTGGCTTCTACTCATCACATACTTATATCACTTGTTAAAGAGTGAGACTGTACTGCACTGTAATATATTCAATCATTGGTAAATATAACCAATTGGTTGCAGGATCAGGATAATATGAAACACATAATAACATATTTACACTAGGAATACGTACCTCAATTACAGCATCCTGTTGAAGACTTCTTCTCAGTGTGGTTCTTGGTATTTCTGAGCGACTGCAAGGCTCCAGGTATTCCTTGTACTTTTGTTTTGGCACCTAACAAGTACAAATATTATTTGCATGAACATGATGGTAATTTTTAAATCCTTTTCATACATATATTTAGGCTTCTAATTTAACATTTGTGATGGTCAGTGTAAAGTGAAAGGCCAATTTATGGAGTCTCTTATTTGCTTAGAAGTGCTCACTGATTGAATACATGTCAGTGATCACATCAGTAATAACATCATCAAAAGCTACATCCATCATCAAGACATAACGATATGATTGACAAAAATCCCACAAAATGATATCTAAAGACAGGTTTATGCCTCACATCCAACGTGACCTACATAAGCAGAAATCAAGAAGCAACATGGGAAGGTCACAGGCAGCACCAGTGAGGTATTCATAACCAATTTTACTTTCCATAAATGCCCATCAACATCTAATCCAATAACAGCAGTGAGAAGTGATGTCAATGTCCACTGCTTTCATACACAAGTTTGATTCATAAAGGACAACTGAAATGGGTGACTTAATCATAAGATTAATCCCATTTAGTTGTCCGCTACTTTATGCAGATCAGTGGCGTCCAACGTGACCCTCCTTAGGAATTACCAAAAAAACGTTTAAACTCATCATTGTCCATCTAAAATAAACAGATTCAGCAACTGTTGTTGACTCACAAACATGCAAATGCAGTGCAGCATCTCCTTTTATTCTGCTGCTGAAGCCACTTTCACTTTAGTTTCACAGAAAACACGTCACATGGTGTGATGGCGCTGCAGAATGAAGACTTCCTCCACTTTATAGGAGGAAATATGTTCCAACATGACGCTGATTTCCTGACAACGTATCAAGGTAAACTTCAGGACTCAATTCAGAAACATTGAGTCCTGAAAACATTTTCACTGCCACTATTCTATTAATATAGTCTATATCTATTTCTCATTGTGTCACATACACAAGCATGTTTTATTAAAGGTTGTATCAGCGATTCTGGGCCAAACATAAATGATCACATTCATCTGTTTTTACCTCACGATCCACTAGCTGCCCTGTGAGAAGGACAGTGTACAGCAAAGAAGGAACCGCAGTCAGGTTTAGGGTTAGCAACAGAGGGGTTTCTTTATTTACCCATTAAGCATCCTGTATCGATCCATCAGAGGGGTATTCCACCAAACTCGCTAATTAAAGCGGCGCTTACCTGGTTAAGCCTGGTTAGAACTAACGCCAACTTCCACTTGCGGCTAAACCCGTTCCATTAACGCATGTCAGCCGCGCCTTGTTGAGGCTAATTCAAGCCCGGTTAACGTTGTCGTGTGTTACGCCGTTCACGGGATATAAAGCCAGACCAGAACCGTGAATGTCGAATCATCGAGAAAATGGCAGAAAAGGACCATAACCAAAAAAGGGAATACTGTAGTGATAAATAAAAATCACGAGGCTGCTTGGGCAAGAATTGCAGAGCGATTAAATACGGAAGTACCGTTAAGAGTAACATGTTTTAATATAACATTGACCCCGACATCTCAAACGTGAGGATAGTGTAGAGGTAACGTGCCGGCTTTACATGCAGCCGGCCACGGTTCAATTCCTGACTATGGAACTTTGTGAAACTTCTTTCTTGGCCGGAACTCTCTCTCTCTCTCTTTAAGATAGGCCTAGTAAATCTTTATGCCTATCATGTTTTTGCAAGTTATATTTGGGTTCTGGGGAAATTGTATGACATATTTATCATAGTTAAGGTAAAATGTTGGTCTAATTCTCTGATCTAAAGACAATTATACAGGGGAAAAAAAACAGACATGGGATGTCCTCGCCGGGATGTGAACCTGCAATGTCCACATTCAAGGGCAGGTACATCACCACTCACCCAACTGGGGGCTTTAAGGTGTAAGTTTAGCGGAAATTGAAAATAAAGCTATTTTCTGAATGAAAATACATCAACTAAGCCGTGGAGGAAGTAATTTTCACTCATCACGCAGTTCACAGCTAGCACCGCCGGGAGCTAGAGTCCAAAATCGCAAACAGTGGGTTAGCATGGGGCATACAGCCACACGCTTTCAAAATCGCATTTTTAAACCACTAACATTGCTCAAAACAGCGCCAAACCTCGTCAGCAGCTTGCTCTGGGTGTCTACACATAAAACGAAGCACCAACAACTCAGTTCATGAACCCGAAGTTTATAACAGAAGACAGTTAAGAACACTCACCAATTCTACTCCTGCCAGCGCGAAGGATAGTCCGTAAGTGTCGATTACCGAACGCAATGCAAAACGAGGGAGACCACTGAAGATGTATGTATGTATGTGCTTCAGATAAGGCTGCTGTCTTGAACTGATTGGAATTGTATACAAACCATCCCGACGTTTTACCCACTGTTATTAACTTATATTTGGCCAAACTGCCACTAATTTAAAAGTATACTCGTTTTATTCTGGGCGAAATCTTCAGTGGTCTCCCTCGTTTTGCATTGCGTTCGGTAATCGACACTTACGGACTATCCTTCGCGAGGAGCTGGCAGGGGTAGAATTGGTGAGTGTTCTTAACTGTCTTCTGTTATAAACTTCGGGTTCATGAACTGAGTTGTTGGTGCTTCGTTTTATGTGTAGACACCCAGAGCAAGCTGCTGACGAGGTTTGGCGCTGTTTTGAGCAATGTTAGTGGTTTAAAAATGCGATTTTGAAAGCGTGTGGCTGTATGCCCCATGCTAACCCACTGTTTGCGATTTTGGACTCTAGCTCCCGGCGGTGCTAGCTGTGAACTGCGTGATGAGTGAAAATTACTTCCTCCACGGCTTAGTTGATGTATTTTCATTCAGAAAATAGCTTTATTTTCAATTTCCGCCAAACTTACACTTTAAGTTATGATATGGCCAGTCGGTCTTAAACAAAATAAACGATGTATTCATATGTTTTTAATTGCAAGCATGTAATCTTAGATGCTTGATGAAAATATAGTCTGTTTGTACTTCATATATGTAATTTTGGTCATTTTTGTTCTTTCACGTGATGAAATCACAAGGACTAGGCTTCGCGGAACCTTCTGCTGGTACAGTTGTTTCCGACAGACGGACTTCTCTGAAACCCCCGCTAAAGTAAGCCTGATGGTTAGCCTGCCCCGGAGCAGGCTAGTTTGGTCGGATAAATTCCCATGGTTACTTAGCGGAGAGTGCCTCAAGTCATGTTAATGGAACACAACTCTTGCTAAAGGTCGCGAGGTGTATCGAATCTAGCCAGGCTTTGCGCTTAGCGAGCTTGATGGAATACCCCTCAGCAGGCCCGGTTCTACGGGGGTGCATAAGCATGCATTGCACCCCCAAAAAAATAGTTTGCACCCTCAATTAAAAAAAAAAAAAAGATTTTAATTTTTAGAAATATGATAAAAATAATAAAATACTTGCTCACAAAACAAATTGTAGTTAAACTTGTGACAATTTCCATTAAATACCGTTGAGATATGAGCTTCCAACATCACTCTGACTGTTCACCAAACTGTCAAAATCACTCCGCATTTATGTATGGTGTTTTGTTTATATGTTGCTTGGCAACAGTCCGCTCAGTGGGGATCTATTTTTGTTGGCGGAAGCAATTTCATCCGTTTATATGATTAAATAAACAAACAAATCACAATCTATTGTCAATTATTATTATTATTATTAACAGTACATTTTACGAAATATAACTGTTGTATAAAGTAATATCACACTCATATCAAGTGTATAATCACAGGCAGCTGTATCTGAACCACATAATGTGTGATGCATTGACTTTTTGTGTCTGTTATGTCTGTTGGGAATGACTATGAATTACAAAAAATGGATAACCAAATAATTACTCAAAGATCATTCAAGCTGTTCTATTATTCTATACAGACAGTGTGGTAACAGGGAGAAGACATTGGGGGAAACTGATCCCGGGCGGGGAGTCGAACTCCTCCTCTGTCATGAGGGAGGTGCCCTAACAACTGTGCCACCGGCCGCTTCGTGATGAAATAATTTCTGTACATAAATTATCACATTTGTGTATAATAAATTGTTTGAATGTATTGTGTGTGTGTAAATTTCCCCCGAATGGTAAAATCATCACTCTCCTAAATCTCTCTCTCTCCCTTAACTCTCCAAACTATATAAACGCTATTCAACCTCTAGTATCCAAACTCCCCAAATTATCCAAACTCTCAACTGACCGCAACTCTGCTTCAAAACCCACATTTTGAATGGAGTCTGAGGGTTCTATATAGCTGTAAAACCTTGCGGCAAACTCTGAACCACTTCTTGAAGCAGTCACGTGGTACAGCCGGGCAGTGAGGCTTCGGACGTCATCATTTTTGGCCCCTCCCCTAAATGAAGCAAGCCTCGATACGCGCTTCGCGGAAACGCCCCCTCCATTACTCGACACACGCTTCGAAGCCTCGGCGCTTTTCGTAACATCACTAGGTTTCCTTAATTTAAGTAGAATACAGGTTGAATTAAAGAAACATTATTAAAAATAAATAAATGACACATTGTTATATGCAATACAATAATCAAAGATTTTTATTGAAAAATAATATTTGTTCAGCTCTTTTTGAGCTGAGTCTGTTTCTTTGTTTGGATAACACTTCCCCTGCTTTTGAAAAAATCCTTTCACAGGGTACACTTGTTGCAGGGACACTTAAACATTTCTTAGTCAGTTGGTACAAATTAGGGAAGACAGCACGTCGCTCTTGCCAGTATTTCAAAGGATCTGCCAGTCTTGGAATAGCCGTTTCGAAACATAGAGGCGTTCCTTCAATGGGCGCGTTTCGGATCGCATGCATTTGCGCCGATGCATGAACGAGACTTGAGAGTTTCCGCCGGAACTCGTCATAAACACGTCAAGTTCCCACCACGTCCAAGTTGGACACAGGTGCACTTCACGGACCGTTTTTTCTTTTTTTTTAATTTAAACTTTATTAATAATTGTATACATAACAAAAACTATCGCGCCAGGGGAAACTTCACGGACTTTGCACACAGAATATGGCCTGCCCAGTGGCGCTGGCTTTCTTCGTCGCTGACGAACTCGAGCCGAGGCATTTGAAGTCCCGTTGTTGACGGAGGCTGAGGAATTTTCTCACGTGGGAAATACCACGTGATAATTCTAACCAACTAGAGCAACGTTGAGGGGAGTGTCTTATGTCCGCACATATTTCAGACCATCTGCAGAGAAAAGCATGCGAAGGGAGGTACCCTGGAGATCCCGCGAGTTTTTAAAGTCATGTGACATGTCGCAAAGGGAAGTTATCGCCAGCATTTGTGATGTTTTTTTCCCAGAATGCCTGGTTTTGCGAGGCAAATGCATGCGCATGCTTGATTCGAAACAAGCCTAATCACTGAACTACAGTCACGTGACATGCGCGTTTCAGAACCGCTTTTCGGCACAACGTTTCGAAACGTTCGATCCGGGACTTAAGAGAAGCGCCGACACGCCCGTTTCGGAAGTCACATGACTAATACCAGTGCCATAATTAAAGAAAGAGAGAAAGCCTGGCAGACAATAGCGGACCGGCTTAATGCGTAAGTAGTCAAAAACTGTACAATTAGTAAATAGTGCTCCACTGGAACTGTCATAATTATGCTACAATTAAAGGACTAAAGGAGTTACTTTTAAAGTCCACTATTCAACTGTTGTACACTTTGCTTTAAATGAGGCAAGTAGAGGTGCATGTTACTCAGGAAATGTAGAGTATGGTGTAAACAATTATCCACAATTTGTTACGTTTTCATCTATTTTATCTTTCTCTCCTTCATAAAGAACAAACTTGTCTGGCCATAAAAGGACCTGGCAGCAAGTTCAAATTAAATACAAGAACATTTTGCAGGCTGGTAAGTGACTTTAAAGTAGATAACAGTGAACAAATGAGGTGAACAGATTAGGTGTCTGCTGACATGTTGAATGTCTGTATGATTGTAGCAGTTAAAAAAAAAACTGGCACAGGGGGTGGCCCACCAAGCCAGGATATGACCCCAGCGGAGGAGCTGGCACTCCCTTTAAATAAAGGGAGGCCAGTGATGGAGGGGATCCAGGGAGGGACAGTAAGAGACTCTGTCCCAGCCACAGAAACTGTCCGGTTCATACAAGGTACATATTGCAGTACTACTGCACATGAAACAAAATCAAATAAATAAATTATACTGTCTGACTTTGGATATTACTGTTCTTTGTCTTCGCTGATCACCTCGACCTCCTCTCGCATGAACTCCTCCTCTCAGATTTATATCCATTGAAGTGCCTCACAAACCAGTGCTCTCTGAATATATGTTCCCTCACATCGTTTGCCACAAGTGTGATCAATTTTGAGTTGTTGTGTTCAACCAGTGACTTTTGTGCTTTACTTGTGTTTGACTTTTGCCACCTGTGCTCACCATTATGCAACACAGGTGAATCACAATGAAAATGTGTTGGCAAGTTGTGTCTAAACAGGTGAAAAGTGCTTATGGTTTTGCCAAAAGAGTGACTGATTCAATCAGTGGGTTCAGGCAACGGAGCATTTGGTTCAGACAATAGGGTTTATTGTTTTAGCAATTGAGAAAAACTGTAATATTCTGGTTAACGGCATGTTTAGTAGTGGGGAAAAGGATTTAGTTTGTCGTTATTTGCAGATGATGGGGCTATCTGGAAGTGAGGGAGAAACCTCCCCTACCTGTTTAACCAAATTCAAGGTGCTTTAGAGAAAGTGACTGAGTGGGCTAATGATTGGAGTTTTAATATTGCTTCAGATAAAACTAAACATATGGTTTTTGAAAATAAGAAAAGTATGCCAACACAGCAAATACAATTGTATAATAATAATCTTGAAAAAGTCAAGTATTTTACATTTTTAGGAATGTGGCTGGATGAAAGGATGACAGGGAGAAAACAAATTGAAATGGTTTCGTTGAAGTGTGGGAAAATACACTCAACAAAAATATAAACGCAACACTTTTGTTTTTGCTCCCATTTTTCATGAGATGGACTTAAAGATCTAAAATTCATTCCAGATACACAATATTACCATCTCTCTCAAACATTGTTCACAAATCTGTCTAAATGTGTGATAGTGAGCACTTCTGCCTTGCTGAGATAATCCATCCCACCTCACAGGTGTGCCACATCAAGATGCTGATCTGACATCATGATTAGTGCACAGGTGTGCCTTAGACTGTCCACAATAAAAGGCCACCCTGAAATGTGCATTTTTTTTGCTTTATTGGGGGTCTGGGGACTCAGAACCAGTCAGTATCTGGTGTGACCACCATTTGCCTCATGCAGTGCAACACATCTTCTTCGCATAGAGTTTATCAGATTGTCAATTGTGGCCTGTGGAATGTTGGTCCACTCCTCTTCAATGGCTGTGCGAAGTTGCTGGATATTAGTGGGAACTGGTACACACTGTCGTATACGCCGGTCAAGCACATCCCAAACATGCTCAATGGGTGACATGTCCGGTGAGTATGCTGGCCATGCAAGAACTGGGACATTTTCAGCTTCCAAGAATTGTGTACAGATCCTTGCAACATGGGGCCGTGCATTATCTTGCTGAAACATGAGGTGATGTTCATGGATGAATGGCACAACAATGGGCCTCAGGATCTCATCACGGTATCTCTGTGCATTCAAAATGCCATCAATAAAATGCACCTGTGTTCTTCGTCCATAACAGATGCCTGCCCATACCATAACCCCACCACCACCATGGGCCACTCGATCCACAACATTGACATCAGCAAAGCGCTCACCCACACGACGCCACACACGCTGTCTGCCATCTGCCCTGAACAATGTAAACCGAGATTCATCCGTGAAGAGAACACCTCTCCAACGTGCCAGACGCCATCGAATGTGAGCATTTGCCCACTCAAGTCTGTTACGGCGACGAGCTGGAGTCAGGTCAAGACCCCGATGAGGACGACGAGCATGCAGTTGAGCTTCCCTGAGACGGTTTCTGACAGTTTGTGCAGAAATTGTTTGGTTATGCAAACCAATTGTTTCAGCAGCTGTCTGAGTGGCTGGTCTCAGACGATCTTGGAGGTGAACCTGCTGGATGTGGAGGTCCTGGGCTGGTGTGGTTACACGTGGTCTGCGGTTGTGAGGCCGGTTGGATGTACTGCCATATTCTCTGAAACGCCTTTGGAGACGGCTTACGGTGGAGAAATGAACATTCAATGCACGAGCAACAGATCTGGTTGACATTCCTGCTGTCAGCATGCCAATTGCACGCTCCCTCAATGCTTGTGGCATCTGTGGCATTTTGCTGTGAGACAAAACTGCACATTTCAGAGTGGCCTTTTATTGTGGGCAGTATAAGGTACACCTGTGCACTAATCATGATGTCAGATCAGCATCTTGATGTGGCACACCTGTGAGGTGGGATGGATTATCTCAGCAAAGCAGAAGTGCTCACTATCACACATTTAGACAGATTTGTGAACAATGTTTGAGAGAAATGGTTATATTGTGTATCTGGAATGAATTTTAGATCTTTAAGTCCATCTCATGAAAAATGGGAGCAAAAACAAAAGTGTTGCGTTTATATTTTTGTTGAGTGTAATTAATGTCCTTAGGTGTGTGGCTGGGGGGGGGCTGATAGAGAATCAATGATGATGATTTACAGAGCAATGATAAGATCAGCTATCGATCATGGAAGTATGGTTTATGGATCAGCAGCTTCTTCAGTGATCAGTAAACTTGACATCATCCAAGCAAAAGCCCTCAGAGTGTGCTGTGGATTCAGTACAACTCCAATATCAGCATTATTGATAGAAATGGGGGAGATGCCGATAGAAATCAGGAGACATAAACTTGGTGTGAGATATTTAATTAAGCTCAAAGGACAAAATTAAATGTTGCCAACAAAAAACCTTCTGAGTGAACATTGGGAGTTTCTGAGAATATCAAAAAAGACTAAAAATAATTTTGTAGAAAAATTAGCATCTGTGGCGCAGGAAATTGGAATTGTGGATATTAGTGTGTGTCCTCCAGTGTGTCGTCCAGCTGTCGCTTCATGGTTGATTCCAGATCCCATTGTTGACCTAAAGCTTTTCAATAAAAGCAAATCAAGGATGTCAGAGGTCGTAGTAAAGGAAGTAAAAGTCTGGCAGCAACTAAAATGGGGAAACCACCTACAAATGTATACAGATGGGTCAAAAGATCATGAGAGTGGGAAAGTGGCAGTTGGTATTAGCATACCTGAAATCGGATACAGAATATCAAATCATATGTCAGTCTTCACAGCAGAAATGGTGGCAGTTCTGTTGGCATTAAGATGGGTTGTGGACAATAAACAGGGAAATTCAATCATATGCAGTGATTCAACAGCAACCTTAACTACAATAAAAGAAGCTAAATCCAAGTCCAGACCTGATTTAGTTGAAGACATTTTTTCAATCTTTGTTTAGAATCCACAAGGCAGGTACGAGTCGGGGTTTCTTTGGGTTCCGGCACATATGGGTGTGAAAGGGAATGAGGAGGCGGATGAGATGGCAAAGAAGGCGGTGAAGGAGGAAAGAGTGCAAATTAATTTGCAATATGTGGTACCAGAGTATTGTGAAAGAATAAACAGGTCACTAAAAGAAAAGTGGCAAAAGTCTTGGGAGAAGGAAAGGAAAGGAAGGGCATATTTTTCAGAGCAGGAAAGCGTAAGTAAAGACAAGTGCACTTACAGGTGCAGTAGAAAAGACTCGGTAGTAATTTCAAGATTGAGACTTGGACACTGTGGGCTGAGGAGTGGGTTGGCTCTGATTGGTAAACATCCTGATGGCAAATGTGAGTGTGGAGATAATGAGACAGTGAAACATGTACAACTCCAGTGCAAAATATATTCCAGTCAAAGAAGGACTCTCTTCAGGAAATTTGGAGCAGATGGGGAAACTGTTTTTAATATGCGTACACTTCTAAATCTCGATTCTTGGGTTAAAATAAAGACATTGGTGGATTATCATCACAAAACAGGATTGTACAAAAGGATTTGATGTAGTTCTTAATAACAAACTGTAGGGGCAGCAATACGCCAGAGCTGCGTCTAGTTTGCCTAACTAAACAAGAAGAAGAAGACAGACCTCACCTTCACCCTCGTCACTCCTCGGGACCCTGCGACCTCGCAACCCCCCCCCCCCCCCCCCCCCCCATCGCACTATGTCCACCTTGCTGCGCATTAAAAGACACTATTCACTATCATCCGTGGTTCGAGTGGTGCTTTTGGGTCAGATCAAACTTGGTTCATAACAGAACGATCTGGCCTGAAGCATGGACCCAGCCGACTCAGAAGCGGATGCACAGGTGGCTAATCTAAAACAAGTGGTGTCTAACCAAGGAGTCCTGCTGGGGCGTCACGACGAGTTGCTGCGCGGCATAACGAACGCCCTCGCCAACCTCTCCTCCGGTTTCTCTCGGCTGGAAAGCCAGATTCAAACTAATGACTCTCCTGTGACTAATCTCCCCGCAGTAGTACCGGTTGGCGCCTTTCACCCCCGTGAGCGGTTTGTTTCTGCACCCGAACGCTACAATGGAGACCTGGGTATTTGTAAATCATTCCTGTTCCAGTGCTCACTAGTGTTTGAGTTACAGACCACTACGTATTGTTCTGATAGAGCTAAAATCGCACACGTGCTGGGGTTGTTCACGGGAAGGGCTAGAGCCTGGGGAACGGTGTTTTTGGCACAATCCCCTTACTACCGAGTCCACCTTTGAACAATTTTCCGCCGAAATGTTGTCAGTGTTTGACCATCCTATTACCAGCCACGATGCTAGCAAACAACTGCTGAGTCTACGCCAGGGCCCTTCAAGCACAGCTGATTACTCGGTGCAGTTCCGCACGCTACACTCTTAGAAATAAAAGTGGTAAGTAGAACCATATAAGGTTCTTCAACTTTTTTGGCTCCACCTACCTACCTTTTTTATAAAGGTTCTACCTGGAACCCTTTTGGAGGGTTCTACCGAGAACCCCACATAAAGGGTTATACCTAGAACTGTGTGTGTAAGGTTCCATCCAGAACCCTCCATAAGAGGTTCTACAAAGAACCCATACTGAGGGTTCCACCAAGAACCCTTTCATTTTCCAAGGGTTTCATCTAGAACCCAAACAGGGAGTTCCACCAAAAACCCCTCATTAGAGGTTCTACAAAGAACTCACGAAGGGTGTTCCAATAAGAACCCTTTCATATTTCAAGAGTTTCATCTAGAACCCACACAGAGAGTGTAACAGTTCACACCCTTATTTAATTAGACGCTTGCTGCCACAACGTACAAATAAGGTTTCGGGAGGATCGGTTGTACAACGTTGCAAAAATTATTACCGCAGTCCCTAATGAAAACCAACAGAAAGGCCTGGCCTCCCTATCAGTGACAGGATGGAAATAAATATTGCACTCACAAACGATGAAACCACCATATGCATTGAATCACTTTATAGTCAGTTGACACCGGTTGCGCGTGAAGGCAGGCGCGCTGACACATTTTTTAACGGCAAAAGCCGACTCGTTAACCATCAATTGACAGACACTCTTAACACGCTCAACCCTTGCAAACCCAGCGTCTATACACCCCAACCCTCCACCACAAAATCAAACCGTCCAAAAACAAACCCAGTCCTGAGTCCAAGCCTGAACTCCCGGCAAAATAACAAAATAAAGAAAAGGGGAAATGTTTGCCTCACAGTCTGAAGAGCCGCCGCCGCGGGTATCCTGTTACGCAGCGCAAACCCTCCATGAACGCACGTCAGAAAAACGGTCCTTGTCCTGCATCCCTCTCATGATCCCCCCAAAAAAGGTAATCCACAAAAAACGGTTAGATTCCAACAGGGTCACGGTATTTTTCCAGCAGTCGGTCCTCAGTCGTGCGCATGTTCCTCGTACCGGATTTCGGTCAAGCATTTCCGCCCCCGGGGCGAGCGCTCTCCCCGTCCCCATATATAGACAACGGCATGGAAGTCCGGCCCTATCCACCAACACGCGTTCCATACGCTTGGCCGACCATCAAATAGACATAAATGGCATAATATTCAATGAGCAAAATAACAACACATATTTATCATACACATACATATGCATCATACACTCATTTATCCCAGCCAGAAAAAGGTGACTTGATGGCAATCTTTACATCCCCCCCCCCCCCCCCCCCCAGCCAGCGGCTTATCAGGGCCATAATAGGGCTTCATGTTTACCACATTCACATTGTCCACCTTTAGTTTGTCAGTCGACCAACGAACACGGTAATTTACAGGACCTACTTTTTTCTCTACCTTAACAGGCCCTGACCATCTGGGTGCAAGCTTGGCAAAGAAACTTGTAGAAGCTTTAGACAGCGGGTGCGACCTGATCCAGACCAGGTCCCCGACAGCAAAGTGTACCTCTTTGCGTCGCGCATTATAATACCTGGCTTGTCTAGCCTTGGCTACACTGACATGTCTTTCAACCTCTTTCATGAGTTGTGTGTGTGCGTGCAGTGTGTGGTATGCAGGCGTGCCAGGAAGAGGAGATTTGTGTATGAGACGCTCTAGAGGGCCTTTGATGTTACGACCCAGAGTTAACACGGCAGGGGTCACGCCAGTGGTCTTGTGCACTGCGGTGTTGATGGCGAGGCGGAATTCAGGCAACCATCTGTCCCAGTCCTGATGGTGGTCTTCCACATAGGAGGCGATCATGGGTCTCAGTGTTCTGTTCACCCGCTCAGTCAGGTTGGTCTGAGGGTGGTACGCCGTGGTGAGCTTCTGGGTCACGCCCCAGGATCCACAAAGACCGGTCAGCAGCTGGCTTGTAAACTGGGGGCCGCGGTCAGACACTAGGAAGGCTGGCACCCCCCAGCGGGTGAAGATGTCGTTCTTCAGGATCTGAATCACCCTTGGCGTCTTGGCATCCTTCAGAGCGAATAGCTCCACCCACTTGGTGTAATAATCAACGACGACCATAAGAGTTGAATTTCTGGCTCTGCTAAATGGCAATGGGCCCATGAAGTCTACTCCAATCATCTCTCCGGGTTCCTTGACCTCTGTCGTCTGCATCAGTCCAGCTGGCTTGACGTTGGAAGCCTTGTACTGCTGGCACTTCTGGCAAGCACGGACATGACTCCAGACATCTTTTCTGATTTCTGGCCACCAAGCGACCTCCAAGATCTTCAACAGCGTCTTCATTCTTCCTAGATGTCCACCGAATGGACTGTCGTGGAAGTATGCCATGAATTCCGGAATCTGACTCGCTGGAACAACCATCTGGTAATTAAAACCACCATACTTGGAAGGCACGCCCCGGTAGAGCACCCCTTGTTGGAGCTGGTAGTGAATCCGTCCCGGTACTGGCTCTGAGATGGATTGGAAGAGCTCTCGACACAGGGGATCACTTTCTTGTGCCTTCTCAATTTCTTGCAAGGAGCTAGGCAAGTTGGACCAACAAGACTTGGCCACCGCCACCGCTGCACTAACCTCTTCCAGCGGTTGGTCCGCTGGTTGAGGAGCACGGGATAGCGCGTCCGGAACAACATTGGAGCAGCCCTTCTTATAATGAACTCTGAAGGAGAATGCTTGTAGCCGTAGCATCCACCTGGTGAGGCGAGATGTTATCTTGGGGCAGTTGAATGCCCAAGCCAGAGCACTGTGGTCAGTGAACACATCAAATGTGTCCCCTTCCAGATAGTGGCGCCATTTCTCCACCGCCCACACAACCGCAAGGCACTCCTTCTCTGAAGTGGAGTACCTCAGTTCAGGACCATGGAGAGTTCTTGAGGCAAAGGCAATGACCTGCTCCACGCCCTCAATGGTCTGAATCAGGACAGCACCTAGGCCAACATCACTGGCATCACAATGCACTTCAAATGGCAGGTGAGGACTTGGCTGAGCAAGTACTGGGGGTGACTGCAATAGTGCTTTGAGGTGTTCAAAAGCGTCCTGGCACTGAGCAGACCATTCCCAAGGGACGTCCTTTCTCTTGAGGTTGTTGAGTGGCGTTGCAGCATCTGCCAGTCTTGGAAGGAATTTGTGGTACCAGTCCACCAACCCCAAAAACCTCTGAAGGCTTTTGAGGTCGATGGGTACTGGATAGGCCTTGATGGCATCAACCTTGGCCGGATCCACCTCAACTCCTCTTGATGAGACAATGTGTCCCAGGAAGGTCAGCTCCTTCTTGAAAAGATGGCACTTTTTTACATTGAGTGTCAGATTGGCCTGGTGTAGCTTTTGAAAGACTGCATCAAGGTCCTGTAAATGTTGTTGCTCTGTCCTGGAAAAGACGATAATATCGTCAATGTAAACAAAGCAGATGTTTCCTCTCAGATTTCCCAGGACAGTTTCCATCAGCCTCTGAAAGGTGGCACCGGCGTTGCAAAAACCGAACGGCATCACCTTGAACTGATAGAGGCCTCGATGAGTTATCATGGCAGTCTTCCTCTTGCTATCTTCACTCATGGCGACTTGCCAATAGCCACTCTGGATATCCAGTGAGCTGAAGTACTGGGCCCCTCGCATAGACTCCAGAATTTCATGCACGAGCGGCATTGGATAGGCGTCATGGTGAGTTTTAGCATTGAGCCCCCTATAATCCACACAGAAACGGAGTGACCCGTCTTTCTTTGGGACTAAGACCACTGGGGAGGCACAAGCCGATGACGATGGCTCAATGATGTTGTTACTAAGCATCTTGTAAAGATGTTCTTCAATGATGGCTTGCTTTTGAGATGACACACGGTACGCTCTTTTACGCACCGCAAGCTCATCAGTTGTCAGGATGTTGTGCTTGAAGACATCGGTGATACCAGTGTCCTCTGTCCACACCGAGGACCACTTCTGCAACAGAGGTCTGACCACCTCAGGTTGAGCCTCAGACAGTGAAACTAGAGGTTGTGGGTTGGAGTCTTCAATCACTGCTGCATAGAAGTAAGCCGATGGGTCTGGGTGATTCCACTGCAGTGCGTCACGAGATTTATGGAGAAACGTGTGTTCTTTTCCTCCCGGCAATAGGTATTTCCCTAGGTGGGGCTTCAAAGTGATTTGGCTTGTGCGCATGAAGTCCAGGCCTAGCAGAAGAGGCATGCACAACTGGTCGTCTTCCAGGATGTACATGTTCACCGTGCAATGGGCATCATTAAGTGTTAGCAGCAGGGTGGTTTTACCTACGGCTTTGCTCTCTTGCCCATTGGCCATTATGAACTTTTGGTGTTCTTGACACAACGCCTCACCTTCTGCCTTGAGGTGATTCCACAGGGTCCGGCCCATCAACGAATGGGTGCAGCCCGTGTCCAAGACAGCGTCGCCCTTCGAGCCACGGATAGCCACAGACACCACCTGAAGAGCTGGAGAACCTAACACGACCCCGAGATCCACCTTCTTGGATTCCTGGTCAGCTGCTGGCTTCTTGTTGGCTCTCTTGGAGGCCCGATCGGTAGGGTTGTTTTGTTGGACACGGCTCCAGTAATCCTTTGAGTGGCCCCAGTCTCTTTCAATTAAAGAGCCCACCTTCACCAGCTGTTCGACAGTGGACACAATGCCCCGTAGGCCACTGGCCAGCTTCGGGTTGCAGGCATTGAGGATGCGCCGCACAAGCTCGTCTTCAGGCATCCCCGGACGCCACTTCAGACACAGTGCACGGTAGTCATAGGCAAAATCCCTCAAGCACTGTGTGGGTTCTTGTATGCTTGCACGAACCAGCTCCTCCATCTCCGTTGGATAGTCAGAGGGCAGAAAGGCTTCAAGGAAGGCACTCTTGAATGCCTCCCAAGTGGTAATCTTGTCACGTGCAGCTAGCCACCAGCTCTGCGCTGGTCCCTGAAGGACTGAATTAATGGTGCCAATGAGCTCAACATCAGTCAGTGGTCGAAGAGTGAGAAAATTTTCACATAACTCAATGAAATCAGTGACGTCTTTTGAGCTCCTTGACTCCCCAAACTTAGGAAACTCCATCCGAATAGGGGGCGTGGTGGTAGTTGTGAGCTAGCTGTAATTGCGGCATCCCCTCCCATTGGATGAAGCATGGTGGGGCCAACGCCTGGAGTGGAGCAGGCAGCGGGACCCCATGATGGACGTTTGCTGATAGCCCTTTTGATTTCCTCCTTCCATTGTTTGTCCCTGCGCTCCAAGCAAGCAACCACGGCTTGGTCGAATTTCCTCAGCTTCCCATCAGAGTAGTCCATGGCATGTTTCACTGCAGCTTCAATTGCAGCTCTGATACCATCTTCTCTATTGAGAGTGCTGTCTACTGCCTCTTTGAGTCTATTTCCTAAAGTCTCAATTTTAAGATGCAAGTCCTGGAGCTGTTCCTGTGTTTCATCAACTCCATCATCTGAAGGCCCCCCCCTCTTCGTCACTATCAAGATACATATCTCCAATCGGGTGGTTATTTCTGAAACACTACTGGTATTGTGCCTAGTAGTGACATGTTTAAAGGGATTTGCATTACCAGATGAGCTGGCATCTTCACCAAGAACAATGAGAGGGCTTGCTTCATTAGCGGCACTAGCCGAGGCAGACCCCTGCTGGTTACCTGCGGTCAAGGACATCCTGCATGTATGAGATGGAAATGTATGTAATGCACTGAGGGTGTCCACACTATGCTGTGATGTACAGCACTAATAGTGTACTATCATGTATGCAGTAACTAAATACCCTATGACCTATTACCCTAATAAAATAAAACTATTAAATGCAAAAAGGATGTGCGAGTGATTCACTGGCCTAGCCTCTTAGCCTGCCTTATACACCCAGCAAGATCAAACAGTTCAATGCACAAACAATTTCCCAAAAATAAGTACACAATACAATTACACAATAGCTAGCACAAAATGTTAGCAACAATTGCAAAATAACACTTCGATCCGAGTCCCCGTATGGGCCACCAGCTGTAACAGTTCACACCCTTATTTAATTAGCTCGCTGCCACAACGCACAAATAAGGTTTCGGGAGGATCGGTTGTACAACGTTGCGAAAATTATTACCGCAGTCCCAACTAATGAAAACCAACAGAAAGGCCTGGCCTCCCTATCAGTGACAGGATGGAAATAAATATTGCACTCACAAACGATGAAACCACCATATGCATTGAATCACTTAATAGTCAGTTGACACCGGTTGCGCGTGAAGGCAGGCGCGCTGACACATTTTTTAACGGCAAAAGCCGACTCGTTAACCATCAATTGACAGACACTCTTAACACGCTCAACCCTTGCAAACCCAGCGTCTATACACCCCAACCCTCCACCACAAAATCAAACCGTCCAAAAACAAACCCAGTCCTGAGTCCAAGCCTGAACTCCCGGCAAAATAACAAAATAAAGAAAATGGGAAATGTTTGCCTCACAGTCTGAAGAGCCGGCGCCGCGGGTATCCTGTTACGCAGCGCAAACCTCCATGAACGCACGTCAGAAAAACGGTCCTTGTCCTGCATCCCTCTCATGATCCCCCAAAAAAAGGTAATCCACAAAAAACGGTTAGATTCCAACAGGGTCACGGTATTTTTCCAGCAGTCGGTCCTCAGTCGTGCGCAGGTTCCTCGTACCGGATTTCGGTCAAGCATTTCCGCCCCCGGGGCGAGCGCTCTCCCCGTCCCCATATATAGACAACGGCATGGAAGTCCGGCCCTATCCACCAACACGCGTTCCATACGCTTGGCCGACCATCAAATAGACATAAATGGCATAATATTCAATGAGCAAAATAACAACACATATTTATCATAAACATACATATGCATCATACCCTCATTTATCCCAGCCAGAAAAAGGTGACTTGATGGCAATCTTTACATTAGTTCCACTAAGAACCCTTTCGTTTTTCAAGGGTTACGTCTAGAACCCACACAGGGGGTTCTAAAAACATCCCTTTACAAAGGTTTTCACAAATAACCGTCTTGTCTTCTGAGGGTTCTATAAAGCCCCCCACACACCGCCCAGACGTCCAACTGCCTTATCCGACTACTCTCCGCCCACTCTGTTGCCTCTCGTCTGACCCGTTCGGCAGAAAAGTTGCGTTGTACACACCGCTTCGACGTGCTTCCGACAACACAGCAGCGTGTACGTTCTGCGCTTGCGCGAGATGCAATAAGCCTCCTTAACAGCGGGTGGCGCTAGTCTCGTGCCAGTACTCCAAAACAGGAAAACAGGAAATGACGGAACGGAGTGCAGATAAAAACAATGCACACACAGTCTTGGTTCAGTATTCGTTCGACTCGAGAAGACCTTTGTGGACTAAATACTTGGCATTCCTGGAAAGATGACTCTGGCTAGGGTGACACTCGCTTATTTTACGAAGACGTCGTCTCAGTAGGGAACGAGTAATACGGAGAAACCGCACCGTCACTTCCGCCCCGCCCACACACCGCCATTGGATACTCTGATTCGCTAGCACACCGCCAATCAGAGTATCCAATGGCTCAGACGTCCAACGGCCCACCTCCTCAGACTTCGCATGCGAAGTCTGATCAGACAACGTCCGCGCGGCTGCGAAAGCTTCCGACGCAGCTGTACACACCAAACATATGTGTTCCCGACCTCGTCAGAGCCTCTCCAAACGCTTCAGACGTCCAACGGTTGGGCCGGTGTGTTCCTGCCTTTAAGAACCATGTTGTATTCTACAGATCAGCTTAGTTCATATCTTATCATGTTGACATTGAACAAACATTCAAAACATTTTAATAAGAAAAACATTTATTTAAAGATAGTCCAACAGAACAGGCTGTGTAGGTCCCAGGGGAGAACAGGTCAAAAGTCAGCATAGGTCCAGTGAAATCAGCAACATGACAGGCCAGACACATCATGCTGTCCTCAGACTGTGGATTTGTGTAATCTCCAGCATTGGTGACATGGCAGAAAGGTGAGACAAAAAAGAGTTTTTGTTCCATCAATCCAAGGTGCACTTATTGCATTTACTGCGCCTTATTGTAAGATATCTACAAACAATAAAATAATGCATGGTCCAATGAAAGGAATCAGAGTACATACTGTACGTACTAATTGTGACAGTGGAACAGAATCATGATAAAGTGAGGGAACCCCACAAAGTTTTCACATTGATTTAAATCATGTTAAAATACTTTTCAGGGTACTCAAAATGTTACCTATTGTAACAATGATGGAAATCTCGTCAAAACCCTCTTTTTGAAGCCAATGGCACACTTCGGCTTTTGTCCAAGATGTGTAAGTCATTTCTACAAGACAAACAAGCAAGCAAATGAACAAAACATAACAAGAAACAAATGCTTAGTCCAACTTTCACCATAAAAGTCCTCAGCTAGGGTCAAGCATGCTGAAATAAGATATTATATTTAGCTCACCTTGATTCTCTGAAGTCTTCTGTTCTATTCTCTCTCTCTCTCTCTCTCTCTCTCTCTCTCTCTCTCTCTCTCTCTCTCTCTCTCTCTCTCTCTCTCTCTCTTCTGTTCTTCTTTGTTCTGTTCTGTTCACAGTAATCACTATTGGTATGTCACACCTGGTTTGTAGAGGGGGAAGACCAGACAATATGGTGCAATCCATGGGGCAACCAGCTCTTAACTCACAACATGACAGCCACCATGGGGCCAGCTCCCCGGCCCAACACACCAAACCTCGCCCTTTCCCCTGGGAGATCAAGGTTAAATTCCCGGCATCAACCAACCCTGATGCGGTAGCCCCAAAGTCAGTGTTACAATATGATTTTTGCATCAATTACATCAAAGACCTTCCTTTATCACTGAACTTATGTGCAGCTTCACAACTTGACTAAGCCAGTCAGCAGGGTACAGCAGCCATGAGATGAGGCCAATCATGGAAAAGTATGAGCAGTGGCGTGTTCAGGGAGAGGCCAATATTCACGGCACTGAATGTAAACTGGAAGCTTGTTTAGAGTTGCAGTTCCTTCTCAAACCTGAGAGGCAGCAGAGATGCGCTAAAGTAGTATGTAGCCTGCAAAAAAAAAGTCCCGAAGAAGAAGAAGTTTGAGCAAACCTACACGTGAAACAAACTGTCTATGGAAGCAACACGTTTCTGGAGCGTTGTCGAGAAAGATGTGAGAAACCTACATTTCACTACACTTACTGTGCCTGTAGTTAAAAGCTGTAACGGTAATAAGCTAAACGTTTATCCTGTCTTGTTTTATTTCTTTTTATTGTAATTGGCACAAGACTGTCATCATCTCATCTCATTAGCAAACACTGTTTTGACTGTCAACGATGCTAAAGCTAACATTTAGCTATTCTGTACTGCGTAACATTGTTATGTTAGACCCGTGTAACATCAATATCATTCGTGTGTATGCACAATTATCTATTGTACAACATATAAGAATGTTGTGCATTATGGGACTATTACAGTATGAAAAGAGGTCAGAATATTAAGGATTTCTTCATAAGGAAGAAATCCAAAATAGAGCCAGAGCAGGGGCAGAGCAGTCAGTCAGAGGATGAGAGCCAGGCTTCAGCTTCAGCTGTACACATAGGTATGTGAAATCCTGATGGTTCAAGTTTGTTCTCATGTTTGAACTTACTCATTTGGTTTGACTGTAACATACCACTTAGTTTACTAAGGAAAGGCTGATTGTATTATCATTTTAATCACAGTTTCTGTGGATGTACATGTGGATGGTAAAGAGGAAAGACCCTCAACATCACAAACAGATCAGGGTATGTATGAATTTACCTTCTTTAAAACATTATGTGCATTGATTCGAACTGGGATATTTCACTTATACTACAGTGGCATATACTGTCATTAAGCATGTAGACACATTTTTTAACAAGCGTGTAGACACATTTTTTAACAATGCTGGTGTGAAAAGCCTAAATGTGACAATTTGACATATAAATGAATGATACAATCTCTGTATTGCTTCAGGTGTGTCCAGTGCTGCTGACAATCCAGAGGTTCCTGCAGGCCATGCACAGGGGGATAGTGGTGTGGCAGCCCCATTTGGCGGGCTCGGACCTATTGGTATGTCTTAACAATTCATTTTTCATATGAAGTATCATATGCTTAATATTTTAGGCACATTTTATTATCATTCTAATGACAACCTATGTGTTATTGCAGAGGCAGGCGAAGATTCCTGTGATGAAGGCACCTTACCGTCACATACACAGCACAGTATGTATGCTTTACCTTTTTTTTCTTTGTTGTAGTGTTTTTAAACATTACAGTATCCGCTTTTATTTGGATCATTATATTAATAACACTGGTGTTTAAAAGCTAAATGTGACAATTTGAAATATAATTAAACTGATAGAATCTCTGTATTGCTTCAGGCGAAGATTCCTGTGATGAAGGCCCCTTACCGTCACATATGCAGCAGGGTATGTATGCTTTACCTTTAAAAAAAAAAAAAAACATTACAGTATCTGCTTTTATTTGGATCAGGATATCAATAATACTGGTGTTTAAAAGCTAAATGTGGCAATTTGAAATATAATTAAACTAATAAAATCTCTATATTGCTTCAGGTGTGTCCAGTGCTGACAATACAGAGGTTCCTGCAGGCCATCCACAAGGGGATAGTGGTGTGGCAGCCCCTTTTCGTCGGCCCGGACCTATTGGTATGTCTTAACAATTCATTTAAGTCAAATCAGTGAATTAAATGACACTTAAAGGTTCTGATTCCCATACATTTGTCACTTACAGATATTTCACAGTCAAGAGCAGCAGGACCCACTCAACCCCGGTTAAAGATATATCCAAAAACCATGCAAGGAGAGAAGAGGAGGTCATTCAATCCATCTTGGTACAACACGTTTTCATGGCTTGAGTACTCACTTATGAAAGACTGCGCTTACTGCTATGCATGCAGACACTTCTCTTTGCCTAGCACGTCAGAATCCGTTTTTACCTCAGAATCCGGCTTTTCACATTGGAAAAAAGCAATGTATAAAGATGCTGGCTTTAAGGTGTATGAAAAATCAGATTCTCATATTACTGCCATGTTAGCTTGGAGTGAACACAAGAAGGCTGCACTTACAGATGCTTCTGTATTAAACATGCTCAACAATGAGTACAAAAAGAAGGTTGAAGAGAATCGCAGTTACATTAAAACTGTTGCAGATGTACTGCTTTTGACAGCCACACAAAATATGGCACAAAGAGGGCACCGTGAGTCTGGGCAATCTGACAACAAAGGGAATTTCTTAGAAATTCTTGAAATGATTGCTAAACACAATCCCATGGTAGCCAAAAAAATGAAAGCAACAGGCAATGCAAAATACACAAGCAATACCATACAAAATGAAATTCTGCAGTGCTTAGCCAGTATGGTGCAGGATTCCATTGTGAAAGAAGTGAAAGAGAGTGAGGTATTCTCCATCATCGCTGATGAAACCAAAGATTTGAAAAAAAAGGAGCAGCTGTCATTAGTACTTCGATATTATTACAATGGGGCTGTTCATGAAAGCTTCCTTGAAATGCAGCATGCACAACATCTAGATGCTAAGGGGCTTAGTGACATGATCATCAAGTGCTTAGAAAGCTATGGCCTTCAGTATAAATCAAACCTTGTTGGACAAGGTTATGACGGCGCCTCAGTAATGAGTGGTAAACATTCGGGTGTGGCAGCCAGAATTAAGACAGAGGCTAAAACTGCGTTTTATGTCCACTGTAATGCGCACTGTCTAAACCTGGTCTTGGTTGACACTGTAAAGTCAGTTCCAGAGGCAGATTGTTTCTTTTCACTGCTTGAAAAGATCTATATATACATGTCAGGCTCTTATGTGCACCAGAAATGGCTTACTGTCCAGAAAGAGATGTATGGTGGCACACCTAGAGAGTTACAAAAATTAAGTGACACAAGATGGGCATGTAGAGCAGTAGCTTGCAGGAATTTGATGGATAGATTACCAGCTGTGTTGTGTGTTCTTCAAAATATAAGTGCAGAAAATCACAGTGACAGGTCCATTGATGCTAGAGGTCTGCTTGCACAGATTGACCTCACATTTATAGGCCTCCTTGCAACCTTCCGAAAAGTTTTCGGTGACACAAAGCTGCTTTCTGAACTGTTGCAGTCACCCTCAGTTGATTTAGCTATGGCAGCAGACATGGTGGAGTCACTTCTTGATACTTTTCAAGAGTATAGGACTGAGACATTTACTGATAAACTGTGGCATGACATAGTAGAGACAGCCAAACAGTGCAACATAGCTGTTGAGAATGTTGAGAAGAAAAGAGCACATAAAGTCAGCACCAAACTTGGTGGGTCGTATGTGACATGTACTATAGGCCTGCGCAAGGGTAATGCAGACAAAGATTCATTCAGGCAGGGACTACTCTACCCCATCCTTGACACCTTAGTTTCTGAAATGGAAAGAAGGTTCTCAAAAATGAACTGTTCAGTAATGAGAGGTATACAGGCCTTAAATCCTAAAAGCAGTACATTCCTCCAGGATGACCAGGTCTTTGACTTTGGAACAATATATGGGTGTGATAAGGAGGATCTTACTCATGAGCTTCACCAGGCTAGAAGAATTTTGTCAAGGAAAGCTGAGAGTGGGGCGGCACAGTTGGGAAACATCCTAGATTTAACAGTGTTTTTGGAACCATACCAAGAGGTGTTTGTTGAGCTCTTCAGGCTATGCAAAATAGCTCTAGCCCTCCCAGTCAGCAGTGCTGCATGTGAGCGGAGTTTTTCAGCTCTAAAGCTCATTAAAACTCATTTGAGGACAACCATGCTAGACAACAGACTAAGCCATTTATCTTTGCTAAGTATTGAGTCAAGAAGAGCGAGGGCACTCAACATGGATGATTTTATCAAAGTGTTTGCAAGCAAACACAAGAACAGGCGAATTGCACTGTTAACCCTCCTGTTTACCTAAGCTTAATAGTCCATGAGCCAGGGGTCTGTACCTCCAACCATTGTTGCACATGTTAAGTTTTGCACAGTTTTGTTAAGGTCATATTTTGCCCAAAGAGTCTTATTTATTTTAATTTTGTTGGCACTTTATTTTGTTGGCACTTTATTGTTGCACATGTTAAGTTTTGCACAGTTTTGTTAAGGTCATATTTTGCCCAAAGAGTCTTATTTATTTTAATTTTGTTGGCACTTTATTTTGTTGGCACTTTATTGTTGCACATGTTAAGTTTTGCACAGTTTTGTTAAGTTCATATTTTGCCCAGAGTCTTCAGAAAGTGCATTGTCTTTTTTGTATGTACTGTTGAAGTTAGAATAAAGTATAGTAGTTTACAATCACATTTGTATGTTGCCTTTTCCTGAATGTTGTGACTAGTAGGTCTGTTCTTGCTTGCAGTGTTAGTAAGTGAAGTAGATATGGGTTGTGGATACAAAAATGGTAAATTAATGCTATGCCGACACCTGGGTGTGGGTGTGTATACGTGAGTGTATATGTCTGCGCAGGCGCTCCTGCTCACACTTCATGCCACCCCTGCATATGTCAGTGGCCCACTGGTGCCACCCCTATCAAAAATGTCTGGACACGCCACTGAGTATGAGGAGACAAATACATGAGTAAAATTGTCTGTAAAATAAGTGTTAATATTTTTCAAATTGTCTGTCACTAATCCACACATCACCTCAGTAGGCATCAACCAGGCCTTGAACTCACAACTTCAAACTGTATCTGTAGATCACGTGACTTGTAACAAACTTTCAAAAGCCTTTGTCCAGTGAGTAGTATAGGTCACTAAGATGCCCCAGAAAGAGGGGTTATATCCTTGCTGTAGGGACCCAGGGTTCAATTCCCCCGGCTACTTTCTTTGCTGTGTGTCATTTCCTCCTGAAGAAGGGAGTGCAGGGGTGCCCAACTCTGGTCCTGGAGAGCCCCTGTCCTGCATGTTTTAGGTTTCTCCCTGCTCTTACACACCTGATTCTAATGACGTGCTCGTTATCAAGCAACTGAAGCTTGTCACAGGTTTGAAAATAGTTTGAATCAGGTGTGTTAGAGCAGGGGGAAACCTAAAACATGCAGGACAGGGCCTCTCCAGGACCGGGGTTGGGCAACCCTGGAGAAGTGTAACTAAACTTTAAAAAATAAACACAATTATAGCTGCTGCACAGCGATGGGTCGGGCTATTTTTGACAAATTTAGGCAATTCTGAGCAACAAACAGGAGAATAGGAAGGCAAGACAGTTGACATTACAATTTTAATTTTGCACCAGTTAAGGCTGAAATCCACAATTGTTGGAACCAAAGACCATTGTCTATTTCACTGAGCTAATTGACAAGTGGCAACTCAACTGTGGCTTCACAAATTGAGTTAGCCATTCATTGTCGCGCAGGCAGATTTAAAACCACTGTAAAAAAAAATCTGTTTTTGAGGTAAAATTCTGATATGTTTTTGTCAAACATCATCTACCATGACTCTAAAATTTTGTACATTTGTTTCACAAAGACTACCAGGTATTTTGATGTATTACCATCATCACCCTTACTGGGGCTTGAACCCACATCGTCTGGCACCAAGAACAAGCTCCTAGCCAACTGACCCTCATCGACTCAGGCTCTGACTCTAATCTGCTCAGTTTGTTGAACACCCTTTCCATTGATATGCCGCTGGTAGTCAACGCTCTCAATGGTAATGAACTGGTTTACATCACTCACCAGACCGAAACATTATTCCTGATGCTAGTAGTGATGGGCAAAGGGAAGCTTCGAAACAGTTCGAAGTGATGTTTCAGTATGTGTTGAAGCCTTGAAACGAATATGAAACCTGACTCTACAGTGGCATCTAGTGGCCACTTATGCGAACTACATGCTCTGGCCAAAGAAAACTCCTAATTATGTGCCACTATGAAATGAGTCGGTCTTAGGTTTCCTCAATTTAAGTAGAATACAGGTTGAATTAAAGAAACATTATTAAAAATAAATAAATGACACATATATTAGTATATGCAATACAATAATCAAAGATTTTTATTCAAAAATAATATTTGTTCAGCTCTTTTGAGCTGAGTCTGTTTCTCTTTTTTTGGATAACACTTCCCCTGCTTTGGAAAAAATCCTTTCACAGGGTACACTTGTTGCAGGGACACTTAAAAATGTCTTAGTCAGTTGGTACAAATTAGGGAAGACAGCACGTCGCTCTTGCCAGTATTTCAAATGATCTGCCCGTCTTGGAATAGCCGTTTCGAAACAGAGGCGTTCCTTCAATCACTGAACTACAGTTTCGAAACGTTTCGATCCGGGACTTCAGAGAAGCGCCGACACGCCCGTTTCGGAAGTCACATCACTAGTTGCTAGCCAGGAACCACCGTGAACAAATCGCTTTCCACGTCATGCCGTCGTCTCATGCTCCCCTGGTTCTTGGATTCCCCTGGCTCCAGAAACACAACCCAGTGATTGATTGGGCAGCCGGTAAAGTAACCAGTTGGAGTTAATTTTGTCATTCTACCCATCTCAAATCAGCACTCCCTCTGTGCTCTAAGAGCCTCCATGTTGCACCCCCTGAACCCCCTGACTTATCTTCCGTACCACCTGTGTATCGTGATTTAGCTGAGGTGTTCAGCAAGCAGTGGGCGCTTTCTCTGCCTCCTCTTATACCCCTTTTCCACCGAGGCATTTTGAGGGCCGGTTCGGAGCCGGTGCCCAATCGCGAACCAGTTCTTCCTGTTTCCACAGACAAAGAGCCGGCTCTCGGCCTGGAAAACTGGTTCCCGAGCGGCCCCAACTCTTTGCTGGGCTGGAACAGGGCCCGGCTTACGTTAGGGGCTGAGGGCGGGGTTAACGCTCGAGGCAACGGGGGAAAATACGCCGCTGCGGAGTTTTACTAACGTTACTGTTCCCGGTAAGTTTCACTTTTAAAATGTTTTACCTCGTTGCTAACCAACGACACATTTCTGTTTAGTTTACCAAGCTAGTGATTACGTTCGTAACAGCAGCAACTAGTGGCTATGCATCCTCGGGTAATGTAAGCTGACCGGCTAGCTAGCCAGCTAGTGGGATATTGCTAACAATAACGTTAGCATGCCACTTTCTGACTGCCGTTAACTAAACGTTACCAACTACCAAGTAACATAACATCTGTCTTCGCAGCGTCGGACACGTTTGTGATTAAACCGCTGTTCTATGGTTTGTGTTCGTAAAGCTGTCGGACATCGGCGATACTGAACGGAGGTCCAACCTGCAGATGACTAAACATCAAACTATCTATTGATCACACACTGTTCTACGCTTTAAAAAATGTTGTGATTTTAGTATTTTGTGTATTTTATTGTTATTGTATTATTTACCAAAATAAACACTTTTTCTGAAGAGACATGTCTGCTATGCTTGAAATTAGCGCTGCGGGGAAACTTCAGACGTATACAGTGACGTAATGACGAGGTTCTCTGGGCTCTCTAGCCGGTGGAAACGCAAACAGGTTCTCGGACGCGAACCAGCACGGCACCGGCCCGGCTCTTGAACTAGGTTCGCGTTGGAATGTTCGCGCCTGCTGGCTTTTATTAATATTGTGTATTTAAAAATAAAACTTGTGCTGTTGGAATCACGTCTCTTGCCTCATCGTATTACGAACCTGTGTGCTATCAAGTGATCAACTGAACTAAAGTGCAGTCAATTCAATGTTAAGCTTCAATGTTGTCACTTCACATGTAGCCGTGTTTCCATGCAGCCACTTAATGACATGTGGGACGGACATGAGGACTTTGATACCATACGATGCCTCATCGAGTAATGAGATCACACAGGTGGTCTTTTCCCTCCAAAACAATGTGTTGCATTGTGGGTATGGAGGCTGCGATGACCTCACGTTGAGGTCATGTAGCTGTTGCATGTAGTGATGTAACTTCCGAAACGGGCGTGTCGGCGCGTCTCTGAAGTCCCGGATCGAAACGTTTCGAAACGATGTGCCAAACAGCGCTTCTGAGACGCCCATGTCACGTGGCTGTTGTTCAGTGATTGAAGGAACGCCTCTATGGTTCGAAACGTCTATCGCCGAGTTTCGATTGGTGCCATGGTTTGCAGTGCAATTACTACATTGGTTCAATTAACAATCTCAAAAGCTTAAAAACCATGCAGAAACACAAGTTCTTTGAGGGTTTTCGTGGTTGGAGTTTGAGACATAGTTTGACAGATATTTTGAGACATAGTTTGAGAGAGAGTTCTGGAGAGAGTTTGAGTTTGAGAGAGAGTTTGATAGATAGTTTGAGAGAGAGAATTAGAGATTTTGTGAGAGTGACTTAGTGAGTATATATTGTTAGATATTAGTATTATTATTAGATATTGTAATTAGTAATACAGTCTATTGTTAGATATTAGTATTATTAGATATTATACTTTATTGTTAGATAAGATTAGAGGCTTAGGTATGGAAGTCCCACCCAAGAGAACACGATCTGTGGTGTGGGAGCATTTCACACTGGCAACCCCAAATAAGGTGAGGTGTATGATTTGTAATAGGCAGCTTGCCTATTGCAATAATACATCCTCAATGATGCGCCACCTGAGATGCACTCATCCTGGAGTTCTAACCCCAGAGGGTCACAATGATCTCCCCGGGCCTGCTGCTGCTGCATAATGTAAAGAGTAATATGTAAGATATGTACTGTAAAGTAATTACTGTTTTGCATTCAAAATAGACTCACAAACTTCATCCTCAGGCTCACAAACACCTACACCATCGGCATCAACATCAGCAGCATCAACATCCCCATCAGCAGAGAGTTTGTGGGATCTGTTTGACAGTCGAGTGAACCAAACTCATATTGTGCAAAGTGCAACTTCGGATGCAACTGTGGAAGTGAAAAATTATTTAAGAGATCCTTTTATTCCAAGACGGGCAGATCCTTTGAAATACTGGCAAGAGCGACGTGCTGTCTTCCCTAATTTGTACCAGCTGACCAAGAAATGTTTAAGTGTCCCTGCAACAAGTGTACCCTGTGAAAGGATTTTTTCTAAAGCAGGGGAAGTGTTATCAAAAAAAAGAAACAGACTCAGCTCAAAAAGAGCTGAACAGATATTATTTTTGAATAAAAATCTTTGATTATTGTATTGCATATAACAATGTGTCATTTATTTATTTTTAATAATGTTTCTTTAATTCAACCTGTATTCTACTTAAATTAAGGAAACCACCAGCTCATTTCATAGTGGCACATAATTAGGAGTTTTCTTTGGCCAGAGCATGTAGTTCACAGAAGTGGCCACTAGATGCCACTGTAGAGTTAGGTTTCATATTCGTTTCAAGGCTTCAACACATACTGAAACATCGCTTCGAACTGTTTCGAAGCTTCCCTTTGCCCATCACTAGTTGCATGTTCTAAACCGTTGACAGATGAATGAAATGTGAAGTCAATCTGAAAAATCCAGCACCCCTTCAGAGTCTGGGTGTGTTTATCAGTGGAGCCGACTGGATGTATGTCGGTTTGTTCTGATTTCAACGTGCCCCAAATCCAAAACGGCTTCATGTCACCGAGGTTATTCAGAGAACCTGTGTCAGGTCAGCGGTGCATGGGCCGAACGTGGTTAACAGCCCACAGAAGACACTCACTCACATAAATCTCCAGCCTGGTCTCGATTGCATCAAAATGCACCTGTTGTCTTGTTTTTACATTCTTTGTTGAATTCAGAAACCCAAGACTTGAGATGAAGAAAAGTGTTAAATAATGGGATTTAAAAAAAGATAATTATTTAAAAAAAAAAGTATAGTAAAACTATAAATAAATGAGGTGATGATATTTCACTTTACTTTAGAAGTTATTATACACTGTATGCTGTGATTCTGATCTGGGAAACATTAAAGACATTCATAGCCAGGCTCTGATTTTGTCTCTTTATTGAACCAGGGATGAGAAGTGGTTATGTATGTGTATGTTGATGCAGAATGAAGGATATTTTAAACTCTGAGTATGCCAGACTTCCCATCATGAATACATGTTAGGTATACCACATCTAGAAAGAATGATCTTTTAAATGTAAATATGAAGAATCAGGTACTTCACAGAAACAAAAACAATCATTCTGAATTCAGAGACAAAGATCAGATCAACCTAAAGATGGAAATATGTGGCATAATGTACTTAATTGAAAAACAAAACAGGACAAATTCTGAGATAAGAGAATTACATGATACTCAATGAGATAAGAAAAACACTCGTATATAACCTACATGTTGACATTTAAACTTTACACTGAAAATGTGAATATTAACAGTATACAGTATATAACTTGCCCATGAAGTTGGAATAATTTGCTCATGGAACACATCTTTAAAATCAGTGTGAAACTTTTCCTTGTTCTGATTGTTCTTTATGCATTTCCTGAAACTGTCTGGCTGCAACTCCACAGATGTGCTGTTTTAGAGAAACTTCAAACTCAATCTTTATCTTAAAAAAGACTAAATTGTGACTATATATTAAATCTATTGTTGTTGTGGCCTTCACTGTGGTATGCCATGTGTGGAAGTGTGTGAACCCTGGTTGCTGGAACCTGCTGCACCTGTCAGTCTGCTTCTGTTGTCCATCAGCCTGCTGCATGCTGGGAGGGTTGTGGAGGTTTTTGATTTGGAATGATGCTGCTCAATTCTCAGCACCACCAACTTTCATCCCCTTCTGTAAGAGTTCACCTGCATCAACCGTGCAGCCATTAAGTCGAATATAAACCAGATTGTGTTTATTTTGATGTGTCTGAATCATCATATATTATTATTTCTCATAATAATCATTTGTCATTTCTTGAATTAAACCAGCCAATACTCTCCTCCATATGAATTGCATGTGATGTGGAAGCTGTTGGTTTAGACATCTTTTTTCTATCCAGCCATCAGTCTAGTTTAATAACATGGTACACATTCAGACATTTATGTCTGTCTGTAGCTTGAAATAATGCACGAGGGAGATATTCATCTTTATTTCTTCATTATACACAAAATACTTAAAGAAAATACTATTCAAAGTAATTGTGCTCTTCTTCTGATGGGTACTTGAAGGCAGCAGGTATATCAACATGCACAGAGGGCAGGACGTGGGGAGATCAATCAAACTTGTCTCTGGTGCCGTCAACAGGTCATGTGACCATGGACCTGCATGTGGTTTATACAGAGAAGAGAAAGCCTTCCCTTGTATCTATGACAGTCAGTCAAGGAAGGTCACCAATCAGGGGCCCCTGATTGGACAAACTGCACTCCATCAGGGTGTGTTAGAGGTGTTAGGTATCATATAAATATGAATTACTGCTGGAGCCGATCCCAGCTGTCATTGGGCGAAGGCAGGGTACCCCCTGGACAGGTTGCCAGTCTATCACAGGACCAACATATAGAGACAAACAACCATTCACACTCACATTCACACCTACGGGACATTAAGAGTCATCAATAAGCCTATCCCCATCCTGCATTGGAATATTATCTCATAAACTAAACAAAACTAAACTGCCAGCAAAGATGTGCTACTGCTCTCAGCCACTAGATGGGGTAGTGAGGGTGTTATAAGCACAGTTACAATTGGAAATATTCAACCCCGTTACCTCAACAGACATTATAGTGATGTGAATCAAGGTTAATGATAATACATGACCCAATAAAACTCATTAAACAACAAAGCATATTTGTTGATACATATTTGAGTTATTTTGAGATCATTTTGTTTTGCTTTGAGGACAAACTTGCGCGACCAATATCAGGTGTGAACGTCCCTTAACACTTATCTGTAAAGTTGACCTTTGTTAACAGCTTCACACCAGAATCCACATGGATCCAAATCTAGAAAGGTTGCTGCTCTGCTGCTTCTGTTGTCGGATCCACCTCTCCCTTCTCCACAGTCCAAATATGGTCACTTCCTTCACTGGTTGCAAAAATTTCAAGATGGCGACGTCCAAAACCTAAAAAGGTGACGGCCAATATGCTGAACACTCTAAACATAGAACAAAACGTAGTCCACAAACCAATGTGTGACATCATGACGAGGTCCAATTCTTTTATACAATCTATGGTTTAATTCACAATTCAATTACCTAATTAAATACTTAATTTGATCGCATTAAAAACGTAATTTGATCGGATTAAATACGTAACTTGATCCAATTAAATAATTAATTAAATACATTTGTTGTTGTTACCCCAACACTATTTATTTCTTACATTTTGTTTTACAAAGTTAGAAAAGCATTAGTTAAGTCAAACCTGCTGTATGATCCCAATCACCTCCACACAGTGAGGCATATAGTTTATTCATTTAACACTTGTTGATCCCTTAAACCCTCGCTATCAGGACTGAAACAGTCTGATCAGTACTTCATTGTGATGTGCTTTTTATGCTTCAATGTGATGCAAGTCTAGTCAACAACAGACATGTCCATCTGGCTATTCTAATCATGAATTTATTTTCTGTTGCTGTTATTTATTCAGAAAACTTACTATATTATACAATATATATTGATAGTGCAATTGAGGATTTTCCATAGATCCCAACTGTCTAATACATTTACTTTATTCTTTGGCACTCCATTTGCAAAAATGTTGGTTAATGAGTTTCTACCATTTCATCAAGTGAAAATTCTAAAATAATAATAAAAGAAAAAAACTTCAAACGTGAGTTGTCTGACTGAACTCATTTTGTTTAATAGCTGAACATTCTGGTTTTATGAAAAATTCCTCAAACAAATTAGATCAAAATATTTTAGTTAATGATTAATTTTCCAGATCAAGTAGAGACAATTAAGGAATCACTCATGAGGAGGAAATTATGGAATCACTTTTTAATTTGTATTTCTGAAACAAATACCAGCACAAGTCTGACAATGAGTCCGCAGTAAAAAGGGAGTGTTTGCAGACCTTAACGCTGTTGGACTTGACTAACTGAAGCGAAACATGACTCCATGAGAGCAATTGAAACAAAGGAAATAATTTTCAAACTCAAGATTCAAGAAGGAAATCCAACAAGTGTGGTAAATGATGTTGGTCGTTCCCAGTCAGCTGTGTGTAAATGTGGTGCAAGTAGAAAGTAAATGGGAAGGTTATGAAAGGAAAACATCAACATATCAGGATAGAAAGGGCAAAAAAAAGGCCTTGAACATAGAAAAGACCAAATCACACAAAACAAAACAAATAGGTTGAAATGAATCAGCTCACACAAGTAAATAATGTATCCATGTTAACACCAAGTATTGAATGATTATAAAACTATTAAAGTCCCAGTCAGCAACTTTTTTTTTTATCATATTCACTGAAGCCGACACTATGCTCCGATAGAACAACATAAATCATACGGTTTTAGAAAAAAAGCGCGCCTCTGCGACCCTGTTGTTTGTTTCGCAAAATATCAACAAAGCCCGGGTCATCCTGTCCAATCAGCACGCAGGGCTGTGTTCGTGCACACAGACCCCTCCTCCCTCGGGTTGTTCCACTATCACAGGGGGGAGGCGGAGGGGAGTAGCAGCAAGCTTCCAATTCCTCAGTTAAAAACCGAAATGAGAAGGTCGAAAACAACCAAGGAAAATAAAACACCGGTGGAAAAGAAGGTAAAAAAGAAAGATGGCGACGGTGCCCGTGATAAAACTAGAGTCAACATCGGACCCGCGTTTCAAAGGTGGCGTGATCTAAGGGATTTCAAAGGGCACGGAGTCGAGGGGAAGGAGCTCGGTGGTCGTGGGGGAGGAGTGTGAGAGTTGTAGTTCCCTCGATCCGCCAGACCTGCCGACTGGGACTTTAAAATGTAAATATGCTGAATCAGGTACTTCACAGAAACAAACAGAGTTTAAAGTCTGGCTATGAAAAAAAGACCACATATCATACATAACTTCATAAAAACAAGCTTTCTGTCATGAATACAGGTTGACAAAACACGGATATGTCATGTGGCCATGATTGATCTCTTGTTTGATTCACATAAATAAACATTCTAATATATATATATATATATATATATATATAATATAATATAATATATTCATTCAGATACACAAAAACAAATATATTCTAACTCTACTGAGTAAATAATCGCATATCATACTTGATTATACATAATCAAAGTGTTGTCCAATTGTGACGATACCACATAAAGACAATGATTTCTTAAAAAGTAAAATTGTAGTTCACTTGTTGCCACTAACACATACAATATAGAGTGAATCATTCAACAATAATGTTAATATTTGGCATTTTTATAAATCATAGAAACAAAAAAAATGATTTTTGAAGCAGGTAATTATTTGATATTAAAACAAGACATTATAAACTTTGCAATTAGAAATGTAGATATTACACTTAATTATATAAGGAAGAAAACTATATTTAGACTAAATGATCTTTCATTTTTACATCAGTTATTGAACAGAAACAAAAACAAATAGATTCTGTCATAGTTCACCATGGCTGCTACTCTTTGTTTCCCTCCTCCTTTCGTTCTTCCCTGCTGTCTGTCTGTGGGCGTGGCTACTCCCTCTCATGATCACCAGGATATACACCTGTACTCAGTCACCAGGATATACACCTGTACTCAGTCTTCGCTGAATTGTTCTATCTACTTGTGCTTCAGTGCTCTCCAGCTCTATTTGTCTTGATTTTTGAAGATTTTGGTTTTTGTTGTTTTAGCCTCTGTGCTCCATTATATGCAGATCCTGTCCATTTGTTGCCGATCTACTCACCAGCCAGCCCACTCTTCTGTCTTCAACACTCAAGCCACGGACTCAGTCTTTCTCGTGCCACAACCATCATCCGACCCACTGAACCCTCAGTGACCCCAGAACCCTCTCACAGTAAACCACTTCCTGCTTTTGCACCGAAGTCCAAGTGTTTCTGCTTTCAGGTCCACCTTCTTGTTAAAATCATAACAATAAAGAACAAGTATAGAAAGATAAATCTAGTGTATCTTTCTCTTGTGTTCATGTTGCAAGCTGTACTAACAATATCTTCAAACGTTGTATGGTATAGGACAAGTAGGATGTAAACATCCATGTGAGGGTAATGAATGTAGAGGAGGAGGAAGTCCACCACTGTAACCACATATCATGTAGTCTCTCACTTGGTATTAAATGACACTTTGATGCTTGCTTCTGCTTCCTTATGTGTGATATATTTCCATGTTGTAGGAATATCAGCAGGCTTTGCACTGTACACTTCAGCAAACTGCTCGTTGAATGTTGCCAGTACGTATTTCCAGTAGTCTGATGCCCGAAGACTTATATCTGGAGCAATTCTCCAGTCTGGGAAAATGTCTTGGTAACACTTGAAGGGGTGCCATTCACCTTTTGTAGCAACGCAACGAAAACGTCCATCACTGATCACAGAGGAAGAGCATACGTCAGTGATAAGTTTTTCTGTCCCAACCCACATGGATCTACCCAGACCTTCAGGCCGATGCAGTGAAGTATGGTGCTGACTGTGGGCTGTTCCTCCTGCCTCACAAGGTGCGAGGCAGAATGGACACTGTTTACCACATCCGATCAGTTCGGTGAAAAGCACATTCTGGGGATTCACATGAAGTTTTTCAAGTTTCGTTTGGATGTTTGTTTCTTTAAACTTCTCTCTCAGAGCTTGTGCCATTTCCTCGACACACTCAGTGAGCCAGTGAGCAAACTGTTCCTGGTCGGCATTGTTCAGGATCATGAAAGCCCCAAGAGCATCTTGGGAAATGACCAGTTTATCATCAAGTTCCTGACAGACATTTTGAACGAAGGACTTCAAGTTGCCACTCTTTCCTGTTTTAGCTTTGTTGATAGCATCATTTATGCTCCTGATACGTGACTGAACATGTTGATCCTCAAACTCAAACGCTGTAGACCCATTTGAGAAGTGTTTCACTATTTGGTCGAGTATCCATTCCTTTACATACTCCTCATATGAGTATATATAGCTCTGGAAATGTACAAAGTCATTCCTTGAGAGCAAATCCAGTAAAAGTGAATACTGGCAGAACATCCGTGTACTGAACTGCTGGCATGTCTTCATTTCACCGATGATATCAGGACCCAAGGAACGGTTGACAAAGTCTTCGACTGCAGGCTTCAAGCAGCTCTCTGTGAATTCCTGTGCCTTCTTGTGGCACTGGTCTCGCTTATGGAACACATCTTTAAAATCAGTGCGAAACTTTTCCTTGTTCTGATTGAGACATCTGTGGGGATCATTTGCATGTACGAATTCTTCATGCATTTTCTGAAACTGTCTGGCTGCAACGCCACAGATGTGCTGTTTTAGAGAAACTTCAAACTCAATGTCCGTCTTAACATCCTGATTGTTTTGCAGCCTCTCATCAATCATGTTTAAAATCTCCTGGATGTAAGTGTCATGGTAATTGTTTTTTCTTTTCATTTTTTCATTTACACACTGTGTGCAAATCGCTATGATGTTGTCTGCAATTTGTTGTACAGCCTTTGTGTGGCTTGGAATGTTAAACATCCCACTCACTTTGCTTGTAAATCGCTGAAAGTATCCTTCAGCTGTGTATTTAAAAGGCTTCAGTCCACAATCTTGTAGCTTGGTTTGACTTAACAATTGACATGCATGACTTCCCTTGTGCTTGACATTTGCCATCAGAGAGTGAGACACACTGGTGTATATGTCCTCGACTTTAATTTCTGAAAAGGACAGTTCCTTCTCAGTTTTAGCCCACATCTTGTCAAATTCTTTGTCCAGCTCCTCTTCTCTCATTTGCACCTTTTTCTCCTGACATTGTTCAATCAGCGCACATACTCTCTCCTCTAATTCTTTTGTGTGGTTCTCCTTGATTCTATCAAGTTCTGTCATTCCCTGTCTGATGTCAGCTGCAGCTGTGAGCTGATTAATTACAGAGCTCTCCATTTCTCGTCGAAGACTCTTTGCACTGTTTGAGAATTCCTCTCTGTATCCTTCAACCAGATAGACATGACCCTCAGTTTGCTTGAAGTATTGTGCCAGATTGTCAAGAGTCTGTTTCTCCCATTGAGACAGCACTGTGTAGGCTTCACTTTTCAAACATGCAAGAAGTTTCCTCAAGTCAGTAATCTCAGATTTTACAGCAACTGTACCAAAATTGGAAATTTTTGTTTCAGCTGTAGTAACCCACGTGTACATGTATTTTTTGAATTCCCATTCGCATTTGTTGAATTCTGTGCACAGCCTTATGTATGCATCAGCCACCAGGCTGTTTTTGAAGCTGAAGATGAAGTTTTCATGCTTTACTGCATTCCAGAGGCTTTTCATCCACTCTGTAAACTCCAAGACATCATTAGCAGATGATGCACAACTTCCAAGGATTTGAATGACGTTCTTCTTGAACTCATATACAGCTTCGCTGTACCCACCATTAACTGGTGCCATTGGTGGGTTCCCATTCCAGAGTCCAGGGATGTACCAGTTGCCAGTGTCTGGACTGTACTCCATCACATCAGTGAAGTTCTTGTTCTTCTCTTTCTTTTCCATTTTGGCTGCTGCCTGCGTCATCTCGTTTAACTGTTGCAAGAGCAGTTCCCTGTTTTGCAAGTTCTTGTCGTGGGCTGAAACATCTGACACATTCTGGTGAACAAACTGACACTTGGGCTTTTTGCCCACCTCTTTCATCCGGAGGAAAGCATGCACAACTATTTGTAGGATGTCTTTCATTTCTGTTGAATTCTCCATTGCAAAATTGATGATGGTGATATCACTAAGCCCCACAACGAGTGTTGCCAGCTCATTATCGTGCTCATGGCTGTTGTCTAGTTGTGCAAGCTCTGGTGACTTTAAGCCCTCGGTGTCAATTATAACCACAAAGTCACTGTTGAGTACTTTCTTGCCATCTTCATTGACTCTGATCAGCAACATAAAGGCACCTCGAGTGCATCGACCACTGCTGACTGCAAACTGCACTCCAAACATAGTGTTGAGGAGAGTGGACTTTCCTGTGCTCTGAACTCCAAGAACTGTGACTACTAGTATCTTGCTCTTAGGAGACACCAATTTATTGAGCTCAAAGAGAGCATCACTCACCCATCTGAGGGGTATGTTGGATGCATCTCCATCTACAAGCTCAAGAGGATATCCATCATATAACAATTGTGCACATAGTTTGGGCAGATGCTGTAATTGTTGACGCGATAGGTCGGTTTTTGGAAGGGAAAGTGAAGCTTCATAGATCTGACCCATTTCACGGAAGAAGTGTTCAGTACCTAGAGAGCTGTTGGAAAGTTGTCTGTCAATGTCTTTGATCTCCTCTTTGTTTTCAGAATCTTTGCATTTTTCTTTGTACAACTCTCTGAGGCCAGACACTTTGTCTCGAGACAAGTTATCAAGGTTCATTCGCATCCACTTCAGGAAATAGCACCTCTCTGTCCCTGGGCTTGAGATTGCATTGATGAAACACATCATTGCATTTGACACATTGTAAGAGTTCTGTTTTTCCCGAAGTTTGGTTTTCTCTAACTGAAGATCACTTTTGTACTTTTCTATGTCCTCAGACCCAACGTTTCGAAGCCGGAATTCTTCCTTCTCTAAGCAAGTCAGTTCCTTCCATATTTGGCCTTGCAAGGGTAACTGAGTTTCTTTGTATTTGAGGATGTCTTTAATTTCAGCAATGATGGCATCTGCATTTTTCTTGGCAGTCTGGCAATCCGAAGAGTCTTCGTCAACACAGATTCCCAGTTCATGGGCAATGTCGGCCATCTGCTCAACTCCCATCTTTATCTGTGAGTTCTCAACTACACTGCTGACTGTTTTCCGCACATTTTTGACAAAGTCTGCATCATTCATTTGTTTAGTCTTCAAAAGGATGTTGCTTTTAGTCAAGCCCAACTTGGTTGCTACATTTTTTAAAGCATCATTACTAGAGCGACTGCTTTGAGGTTTACCCACCAAGAATATCTGTGCCTTGTGGTGTTGGTTGGTAAGCAGCTGGCACTCAGAGTCCAAAGTGTCAAAGAAAACAAAAACTGCTGTAGATGTCTGACACAAAAAAGAAAATTGTGTTTCAAACGATGCAATGTCCCCACGAAGGTTAGCTACAGCTACTGGTTCACTGAAGGCATCCATGTTTTTGTTCCCACAAGGAAGGTACCATGTGACTTCAACCATTCCATTAGAGATTCTCCGTGGACTGTTACCACTCTCCATGTTACGATGAACAAATGTATCATGGTACTGCTGAGAATTGCTCAGAAGCTTATTGAGGATCGCAGACTTGGACAAAGAGCACTCACCCAATCTTACAAAAGATATCATTGGAAGTTTAGCGAGAACAATTCTGTCTTCAGTAAACCCCTTGGATTCTGAAAGCGACTGAGGTCTGTATTTTTTGACAATGTCTCTCATGGCCCAAAGCATGAGCATGCACTGCTTTGTGTCACAATTAGGAAGCAACAGAGGCACGGAAAACTGACACATGGACATTTTGAGTGCCATTTCCTGACGTACAAAGCCATCAGAACACAGAAAGAGGGCAGCGATTATGTCAAGGGGGTTTAGGGGGTCACTTACATCAGGACTATCAGACAAATAATCAAAATCTAACTCTTCCTTTCCTGATGCAACATCATCATCGTTTGACTCACATACTGATGTACATTTCATGTTCCTCGCTGTCACATTGACCATCATCAGTTTCTTCAGAAAATACCACGGAAGATCTGAATTACACCGAGGAGGTTCATCAGTCATGGTCTTTCCATCAATCTGAAGCATTGTGCTCAGGGATAGCTTCTCTGGATAGAGCTTCTCCAACCCGAGATCCTCCAATAACATCTCCAGTTGGGTCTCTGTGGATGTGAAGATGTCTATTATTTAAAAAAAATCATGAATTGTCTATTATTTCAAGCAAATAACCACATTTCCAACACTGAGTAAAGTGACAGATTGAATGTTTGATGATTTGTCTATGGGGCACAATGTACAATTTTGCATTCAGGCTAACTTAGGCAAACATCCAGAAAATGATCTGAGTTGTGTTTTTTTCTCTTCACATACACATCAACATATGCTTAAGGATGGAAAGATGTCTGAGGCAGCCAGTGCACAAAGTGCAGCCGCCGTGCTGAAGAGTGAACCGAGGCCCGCGTGAGTTGGGAGGGGAAGATGCGCACGCAGTAGCTTGTGTTCGTTTACATCAATGTTTTGAAGACGAGTTTACTAGGTGACGCGCCAGCGGAGCATTTAACAAGCTGAGGACGTTGATCCGAAGAAGATAAAAAGCCAGTAGTTGCTCGTACGAGGCCGCCGTTACGCATCAACATGATGCACATCAACTCTGCGTACACAGAGGAAATCCTGCAGTATCTCCTGAGGAAGGTCAGCTTGTTTGTCAGTTTGGGGTCAATAAGAACATTCTTCCCACCTTCTACTACTCCATCGAGAGTGTCATAACATTCTCTATTCTCTGCTGGTTCAAGTATAACCAACACATTCTCAATTCCAACTCATCAAATACCAAGGTGTAGTCAGTGGCATTACATTTCAAATTACCCCAAAGTACCCCTCAAGCATCATATCAGTGTTGTGTCAATATACGCTTGTTACATGCACAGTGTCTTTTTAAAGTGAACACTTCTCAGTTAGGGTGAGGAAAAGATCGTTAACTTGACTAACGACTCACGTGACTCACAAGCCTAATCATACTAATGAGTCACAAGGCTGACTTGACGTTTCACACAGGACATGAACAGCAGTCTCCTGGGTGAAAGTCCTGTGTTTATTTGACCTATCCACCTGCCCAAGCAGACGATTGCACATTTTATACCATAATAAACTGTATCGGTTTTGGGTTTATAGTTTAAATCATTATTGAGCTGGCTGTTTGTGACTTCCTGTCCACTTGCATGACGTAGGGTTAACGTGGTTGACAGCGGTTTCTTCTCTAGCATGCCATGCTGCCTAATACAATCTCGGCCAGACTCTTTTAAAGAGGTGCTGGTTTATTTAATTTGGTATTATCATATTATTTACCTTAAGGGTTCCTATTCTTAAAGATCACAGGGGGAGTACTCTGTTTTCATTTATTATTATTGCTGAATTTATGACATTCTAAAAAAAATGATCGTGCTCAGCTTATAAAGTCACGCAAAAATGTATATAATGCACTTAACTGTTATTTAATTATGTTATTAGAATAATTAAATGATTACATTTTGTGCGGTTATTAAATTATGACTTGCTTCATTGTCACTTTTACCAGTCAAAATGAGTGACAAATATGGTCAGCAGTAGGTCTTTCTAGCTGTCGCTAATTCACATCGATTCTGTTAGTATCTTAATAGAAGTCCAAAATCATGTGTTCAAGCTGATGTCTGAATTCAGCCAAAGATTTTGATGAAAAAAGCATCATTCTATAGCAACAATGTACAACCATGCGTGGACTTTTCCAAAAACAGGTGGTGAGAAAGACCTAAAAGTGCTATGTATCTAATGCAGGTCCATTTACCAAAATGTACAAATGGATTTTCTTTTACTTACTGGTGTGGACAACCTTGCTACTGTCATGATAGGCTGCCATCTTCACAGTGGGGCTTGGCTCTGTGGACAATAATAATGGTGGTAGTTAGACATGGGATGTTGTGAAAAAGTCACATCATGATGTTCCTGGACAAAATAATTGTGATTCATAATCGTATCACGATAATCATCAAAATATGCTTAGTGGGGTCTTTTTGGTCAAAAATGATTGATAAATATATTATTTATATATTTTTGTATCCTGTATTTTTTAATCAGGTTTTGTCTACCATGATAGAGAGTTAGACAGCTTTTTCAAGTCACTTGTTAAGATACTTACGATGATCCCAACAACAGAAATTCACCATGATCAACTTATTGTGATCAACTTTATTCAGATTCACAATCAAATCTGATATCATCTCATCTCTAATGGTTATATTAATGGTTTCACTTCAAGCTACTCAACAGACGTGTTGAGTGAGAGAGAAGAATGGATGGTATCAAGCTGACCTTCACCACTTGTATCGGTGTGTTGACAGTCACTCTTGGTGTTGGACCATGGTGTTGGAGTGTACTCCATTTCTGCACAAAGATCACCGAATGAGGCTTCATCACTGGTTCCCTTGATAAATTTGAAAAATTAAAAAACAAAATGTTCAGGTGTGATGAAACAACTCATAATCCCATACACTTTAGTTGGTTGGATAATATTTCCATTATATGTTTTTAATTGTTGGAGTTGTTTACCTCCATTGTAGGGCCAGTCTCAGTCCCGCCACACTTGGTCGAGATTATTCAAACAGCTTCTCACTGAAAGTAAAAAGAGACAAATCTATTAGTCTTTATTCAGAGTACTATAATATCCCATGAAGTTTAAAATACCCTGCAACCTTTCAAGAGATGGACCATAACGTTGGCCACTCGTCATTTGAATACGCTACTTTATGCAGATCAGTGGCGTCCAATGTGACCCGCCTTAGGAATTACCAAAAAAACTTTTAAAGTCACCATTGTCCATCTAAAATAAAGACAGATTCAGCAACTATGTGAGTCATTTCAAAAAGATTCCAAATGTGACCCCAACAGGTGGATCTGATGAGCAGCAGAGCAGCAACCTTACTGGATCTGGATCCATATGGTGGTAGTGATGGTAACAAGGCTGCGCTAGCGACCTGTCAATCACAGGGTTGCCCCGCCCTAAAGCATCCCCTGCTTTAAAGGGATAGTTCCGAATTTTGGACATAAGACCTATTTTCCAACTCAACCGGTGTGTTGGAGACGTCTGGAGACGTTTTCAAGACATTTCATTCAGTTCTTCTAGTTGCCGAGTTCGCTGTGCTATGGCTAGCGCTAGTCAATGGTTCTAGTTAGCCAGGCATTAAAAACAGTCTTGCCCACTCCACAGTGCACCAGAGGCAAATCAATTAAAACACTAGACTGTCGATGTACATATCTGTGTTGATAAAATAATATTTGAAACAAAATTAACCTTGCATCGCATGAATCATCCATTTTTTGAGGGACTAGTTTCTCAGCAGCAGCGGAATTTTACTTTGCTCTGGTTAGTTGTGAAGTAACCACAACACTGCAACAGAGAAGCGCGTGACAGAAGCCCGGCGGGACACAGTAGCCTTTAGTCAGCCCTTATGCCCCCAAGGCTGTCAAAAAGCCCTCGGAGCTCACTCAAACACCGGGCAGCACACGGCCCCGCGAACCCACAATTACGCACCGCAAACCTGAACCTCTGCTCCGTCCGGAGAACCGTAAACCCTCGGAGGCGTTGCAGGGAATCCCTCCGGTAAATACACACCTGAACACCACCAAATTGTCGGCCCTTATGCCCCCCAAGGCTGTCTGAAAAGCGCTTGGACCTCACACAAATACCGGGCAGCACACGGCCACGTGAATCCACACATGCGGACTCTCCGTCGGACTCAAAACTCTAAGACGCGCCCCCGAAAAACTGCCCGTAAATAGGCAATCGAACCGGACCGAATTTTCGGGCCTCATGCCCTCAGACCTGGGTGAAAAGCGCTTGGACCTCACGCAAACACGGGGCAGCCCACGGCCCAGCCAACCCACAATAACGCACCGCGAACCCGAACCTCTGCTCCGTCCGGAGAACCGTAAACCCTCGGACGCGTTGCGGGGGATTGCCTCCTGGCACCACCAGTCTCAATTTGTTCGGTCCCGGTTCTCAGCTCCAGCGGGGGCTATCTCGGTCTCCACAGACGCTCGTTCACGTTCTGCCCTTTGAGCATCCCTCTCGCGCAATTCTTCCTCTGTATATTCAGGCTTGTACAGGTAAGGTTGGGTTTGGGTGGAAAATAACTCCTCATCCGAGTCTTCAAAAGTTTCAGTATATTCTCCAAAAGTGGCCATTTCTGTGAGATTGAGGAAACTAGCACTGCAGGCTACTCTGTGTCTGTAGCAATGACAGCAGGTAAACAAACTATTATAGAACCGGTAACTTATAAGTGCTAGGTGATATCAGTCCACCGCTGCCAGAGCCTACTAGGAAGTATGACATGCTCCTGCTGCTGCTGAAATCCTTAAAAATGCAAGGTTGGTTTTATTTCAAACATTCTATCAACACAGATATGTACGTCGATAGTCTGCCGTTACAATTGATTTGCCTCGGGTGCACTGTGGAGTCAGTATGAGTGTTTTTAATGCCATGCTAACTAGAACCATTGACTTGCGCTAGCCATAGCACAGCGAACTCGGCAACTAGAACAACTGAATGAAATGTCTTGAAAACGTCTCCAGACGTGTCCAACACCGGTAGAGTTGGAAAATAGGTCTTATGTCCAAAATTCCGAACTATCCCTTTAAGTTCTATTTATTCATTCTATAAGTTGAATAAATGAACTAAATCGCTGTACTAAAGAAGAAGTGAGATGAAAGATCATTTTCTCATACACTTCCATGCAATCTGACTTATTTTTAGAACAGGAGAAGTCGCCCCCTGATGGCCAGCAGAGAGAATGCAAGTATAAGGCAATTCAGGTTTGGCTTCACTTTGCAGACTCTTTGGTGCCTGGTCCATCCAGAAAAGACCAAAACAACCAAATCAAATGACCGGCTCTTTTAAATACAGAAACCCACATCAAACAAGAAGGACATGAGGTGTTTCAATAAACATGATCATGAATCAGAATGTTCAAAAAAATGTGTGGTGTACAGACTGTTTAAAATACCCTGCAACCTTTCAAGAGATGGACCACTCGTCATTTGAATACGCTACTTTATGCAGATCAGTGGCATCCAACGTGACCCGCCTTAGGAATTACCCCCAAAAAAATTTAACTCACCATTGTCCATCTAAAATAAAGACAGATTCAGCAACTACGTGAGTCATTTCTTTGCTGAATTTTTTTCAGAAACAGAGGAAAAAAAGATTCCAAATGTGACCACAACAGGTGGATCTGATGAGCAGCAGAGCAGCAACCTTACTGGATCTGGATCCATATTAGAGCCCGACCGATAAAGGATTTTAAAAATGTTTGTTGATTTCAAAATCCGATATTCCGATATATTGGCCAATATATATATATATATATACTGTATATTGAACATTGACCTCACTCTGCTAGCTGTCCAGTCCGCAACACTCACTGATTGACTGTTTGCACGACACCCCCCCTCCCCAACACCTTCCTCTGCGGTCACTGTAACAGGTTTTCCCAACACTCCTTTCTCCTCTAGCTCCCCCTGCAGGCCCCTGGCACCATTACAGCCACTACGGAAGTTTTCTGTATCTAGCTCTGTTATTCCTGTAAGAATTACTGATTACCTTCCAGATTTATGACAAATTTAAAATCAGTAACAATACCACCTAAGTCTGTCAACACCTCTAAAGGTGTCATTTACCGGAACCTTCGCTCTTTGCAAAGAGTGTCCAGGATAACTGATAGCACTATCCCTGACCTGCACTCCCATGTCACTACCCTCTAAAGCACAGCGTTGCCCTCAGGCAACGCAAAGTTTTCTTAGGCCCCATGTCCAACACAAGTTTCTTTAAATTATAAAAACCAATCAGATTAGTCAAAGAACTATCTAAGAATAATCCAATGAGGAGTGGGAGTCACTGTGATGCATAATTTGGAGGCGGGAAGCTCTTTTCTGACATGTGGCCATCACAGCACATGGTCTGAGAAAAAGGTAAGATTTTTTGTACTACTAAACTTATATAAACTGCAAATATGTTAGCATGCATAAAGGTGTAAATAAGCCTTTTGTCGGGTTTTATGAAGTTTTTTTCATTTAGTTTCTTCAGAAATACAGTTTTTCTATTTGTTGCCCAAGGGCAACGTTGTGCACTAAGGGGTCATTTTTAAAAGTGTATGTGTGAACATTGTTTTGGAGGGGTAATCACATTATTACATAATTTTGTGAAGAGTTTTAGTTTCTGTTTATTATTGATCTCATTTTTACATTGTGGAAGGGAACTGTGTTAGTTGAGATGAGGTTCCAATAATAGGTTAATATTGGTTTATACAGTAGGCACTAAACAAAACAGGAGTCAGATATCAAGCTGTAGTCTTCATATTGTGTTATAAAAGGTAATATTAAGATCAATTTCTTAATAATTTAATATATCTATAACCTTTCAAGATGGAGAAAGCGAGGATGAAGAGGAAGAGGAAGAAGAGAAAGACCCGAATGATGAAGAGCCTCCTGAAGATTACTTCCAAAAACCTCGATGGAGAACATTTCATTCAGCTACTCCACCAGAACATCCTGAATGGACCGACATTCCTCCTCCACCTGGTGATATTCAGTCTCCTTACTATTTCAAATATTTTTTTTCTGATGAGATCCTTGAGCACACTGTCAATGACACAAACCTGTACAGTGTCCAGGACAATCCTACCAAGCCCCTCAACCTCACAGTTGAAGAACTTGAACAGTTCTTTGGTACAGTGCTGCACATGTCACTGTTTGGTCTCCCAACCACCCGTATGTTTTGGAGCCACAGAAGCCGTATTGCACATGTTGCTGATGTAATACCTCTTGCACGGTGGGAGGCCATCAAAAAACGTCTGCATTTCAATGACAATAGCCGTCAGCCCACACGAGACATGGAAAACTATGATGAGCTCTACAAGATCAGGCCTTGTGTGTGGATTGGGGTATGAGAAGAGAGTGTAATGTGTAATCTGCCTTACTACATGGTTCATGAAGTTTATGTTTTTTGTTTAGCCTCTTTCAGTCTAGATAGGCATACATGATATTGATGATATTTACACATTACACGTTATGTGTATCAGAAGTGTTCTTTTAATGAAATGGTTGTTTATTATTATTTTTAAATATTATGTTCTACTGCTTTCTAAGCATTGTTTCATGATATGTAAATTAGTTATATTCTCTGCGATTGTGTACCATTAGCGCACAACGTTGCCCTCAGGCAACAGAAAAATATTTTGGAAAGGGGGGTGTCCAAATATATATATTTAATTGTTTTTAAGATTTTAACTGGTCTGGCTCCTCTATATCTGGCGGAATTTATACAAGTACGTAATCCAGCCAGAGATCTACGGTCATCTAGTGAGTTGTTGTTGGATGTACCTCGATCAAAATTGAAGACCAAGGGAGATCGTGCCTTCTCTGGCTGCTCCTAAACTCTGGAACAGCTTGCCATTACATGTTAGACATGCGGGTTCCATAGAGAGGTTTAAGTGTGCTTTAAAAACACATCTTTTCACCTTGGCCTTTGGATCCACAGTGACTTCTAATCCAGCCTAGTTTTGTTTTTTGCACTGGTGTTTCTGACTATTGTAGCCGTGCACGTATGCACGTGTATGTATGCGCATAATTTGTATATGTGCATGTGCTACATGCATGGTGGGACACTTTCTGCAGCAGAGGATCTTTTGCTGTCTCCTGTACAATTTGCTGTAACATGACATCTGATGTTGGGAGTGAAGCAGTCACAATGTTGATGTGTGTTTCAGCATCATCAGTCACAGGGCTGACCGGCATGTCACTGTTTGGAGCTGGTGCTCGTGATAAAGCATCTGCCAGTACAATGTATTTTCCTGGCGTGTAAATAAGTTCAAAGTCATAGCGCTGCAATGCCATCATCATGCGCTGAATTCTGGGTGACATGTCATTAAGGTTCTTTTTCCTGATTGTTATGAGCGGTTTGTGGTCAGTCTCTGCTGTAAAGGTTGGCAGTCCATACACGTAACTGTGAAAATGTCCACACCCAAACACTAAACCCAAAGTCTCTTTTTCAATTTGAGCATAGCGTTGCTCTGTCTCTGTCATCGATCTAGACGCATATGCTACAAGTTGCCATTTGTCTTCGTTCATTTGTAGCAGTGTAGCTCCCAAGCCATCTTTTGAGGCATCAGTGGAGATCTTTGTTGGTTTTGATGGGTCAAAAAATGTGAGGACTGGCTCTGTAGTTACAGTTTCCTTTATTTTTTCCACTCTTTCTCATGTCGAGAAGTCCATTCAAATACTGTGTTGTGCTGTAGCAACTCCCTGAGGCATGCTGTCTTGGAGGTAAGATTAGGAATGAACTTGCCCAGGAAGTTGATCATTCCCATGGCTCTCAGGACACCTTTTTTGTCAGTGGGGGCAGGCATATCCAATATGGGGCCGCGGTAGCGACCTGTCAACGAGGCCGCGGTAGCGACCTGTCAATCACAGGGTTGCCCCGCCCTAAAGCATCCCCTGCTTTAAGTTCTATTTATTTATTCTATAAGTTCTATTTGACTCTAAAACTGTAAATGAACTAAATCGCTGTACTGAATTAGAAGTGAGATGTAGGATCATTTTCTCATACACTTCCATGCAATCTGAATTCTTTATAGAACAGGAGAAGTCGCCCCTTGATGGCCAGCAGAGAGAATGCAAGTATAAGGCACTTCAGGTTTGGCTTCACTTTTCAGACTCTTTGGTGCCTGGCCCATCCAGAAAAGACCAAAACAACCAAATCAAATGACTGGCTCTTTTAAATACAGAAACCCACATCAAAAAAGAAGGACATGAGGTGTTTCAATAAACATAATCATGAATCAGAATGTTCAAATAAATGTGGTGTGGTGTACAGACTATTACTGATGTGAATATTCACTACATTTACACCACCAAATACACATGTGCTTCAACGTGGCATCATGACTTTTCGTAAATATAATATTATATATATTATCTGTACGCAATTCGAGCTATGCGCGTGTATGTGTACGTTCTGAGTGAAACGACCCATCACATCCGCGTGTATGTAAACGCCCTTTAGGGTTAGGGTTAGGCTTAAACGGCGTTGATAAACACGCGAAAAGGTGATTGTGCAGTAGTGTAGTAGTAGTAGTAGATAACACGCCATAATGGCATACGAGTTGGCGTGTCATACATACGCCACTTCATGAGATCAGTCTGTGTGCTTGGTGAGTCCCTTCGTGAATTCCAACGAATAACATGAGAGGAAGAACAAAATTTATTTTCTCATGGCTGACCACCTGCCCCTCTCTGCTGAACTAGAACCACGCCCTAGACCCCCCCCCCCCTCTCTCTCTCTCACTTCCTCTCACACTCACGCTAGATACCATCTGTTAATAGCAGCTGAATAAATGCAAGAAAATAGTAAACTCATCACAAACATGCAAATGCTTGGGTTTGTATCTCAGACACAATCCACAAATATGAAATATTTCTATATATTTCTGTCTGTCAATCATCTGAAATAATTACAGGCAATCCAAATCAAAATAATAATGTTTGTGCTTAATTCAGCACATGACTGGTGAGGTTTTAAAGCGTTTACAGTGGAAGCACTTTTCTATCATGTAGATATTTTTTTCTCGTGTAGTTTTTCGGTCCTCCCATCACGAACTTACCGGTAAAATCACCGACAAAACAAAAGAATATAGCAACCCACCTTTGAAGAAGAGACGTGCCCATGGCAGGATGTCCTTTGGAAATCAGGATGCAGAGGAGAAGGACTTGTCCCGTGCAAATGCAGGTCCGCAGTGCAGCATCTCCTTTTATTCTGCTGCTGAAGCCACTTTCACTTTCGTTTCACAGAAAATGCGTCACGGTGGTGTGATGGCGCTGCAGAATGAAGACACTTTATTGGAGGAAATTTATGTTCCAACATGATGCTGATTTCCTAACAACGTATCAAGGTAAACTTCAGGACTCAATTCAGTTACATTTCCACAGCCACTTCTTTTTCTCATTGTGTCACATACATAAGCATATGTTTTATTAAAATACTGGGATCTAAATGAACAACACGCCACCTGGAGTTATTTTATACATTAAAAAGTGCCTTTTTGGTGATCAACTGTTTTGAAATGATTACATGACGATTCAATTAACAAGGAACCAGGAACCAGGGCAGAATGAATTACTGAAAGTAAACGTACAGAATCATTATCAGTGACCCGTCTGGAACCATTGCATGTGTGCACAACTGTTGTGTAACCTGCTTTAACTTTGCAATGAAAAGAGTAGTGACACACACACACACACACACACACACACAGGAGATGTGTCCAGTGAGGTCCAGATGGCATGGATGTAAACTTTTCAGGTGTTGTAATTGAAAATGTGATTGCTTTTGTTGGTCCAGGAGTCATTATGGATGTAGATATTTCTCGCTGATAAGTTTGCGCTATTTGATGTAAGCTTGACTGTCTGGTTATGACTGGGTTATGGGTGGTTATGCTTATGAGTTGAGTTGAAGGTATTTTCACTCCTCCGCAAATTCAAAACCAACACTCCAGGTATGAGTGGACACATGACTAAACAACCGGATGGTATTTTTATTATATATAATACCGCTTCTGTTGCCTTCTTACACGCGGCTGAGTAAACGGGTAAACTGAAGCAGTGGCTCTAGAGGACTGTTTTCATTGTACAGACTGGCACATGTGGAAACTCAAAAAATGGATGATTCATGCGATGCGAGGTTAGTTTTGTTTCAAATATTATTCTATCAATACAGATATGTACATCGACAGTTTAGTGTTTTAATTGATTTGCCTCAGGTGCACTGTGGAGTGGGCAAGACTGTTCCATGCTAACTAGAACCATTGACTTTTTTATTTATTTAAACCTTTATTTTAACTCGTTGGTCACTGAGGTTTCCCTCATTTACAGGGACGACGAGTTTACAAGCAGCAGCAGAACATAACAATTACATTTAATAACAGTTGCAGGATGATTTACAACGCTCAGACACCATATGTTTAAAATCAGCAAGAGTAGGAATAATCTCCAGCCCCAAAGTAAGTTGGAGAGTATTCCATGAGTTGGGAGCATCAAAGGAAAAGGCAGATTTACCAAACTCTGAGTGTACAAAAGGGACTTTAAGAAATAATAAACCACTAGAGCGAGTAGAATAAGATCCAGAGCGCCATTCTAATAAAGATGAGATGTATCGGGGCTGTTTACCAGTAAGGTAACAGCTTGTGCTATGGCGCTAGCAACCAAAGTGCTTCACAGAAAGTGCTTGTGCTTAAGTGCTAAATACGGTGGCCCAGAGGTGTCAGGCCAAATACAAAAGCCACAACACAAATACAAAAGCCACAACACAAATATAAAAGCTGCAACACAAATACAAAAGCTGCAACACAAATACAAAAGCTACAGCACAAATACAAAAGCCGCAACACAAATACAAAAGCCGCAACACAAATACAAAAGCCACAGCACAAATACAAAAGCCACAGCACAAATACAAAAGCCACAGCACAAATACAAAAGCTACAGCACAAATACAAAAGCCACAACGGAAGTGACCTAAAACACGGATAAACTCAACTTCCCAAAATGCATTGCGGCTCGTCTGACTTCTGAAAAGTTTTGGATAATGGCGGACGATTGCGGTGATTCTGGCGACAGTCAGCAACAAACCGCGTACACATGTAAGTATACTGTAACATGATTTTATGTTATGTTTCCAGCTGACTTTTAAATCGTATTGATAATGAACGTTACTTTATTGTTGTTGGAATTGTACGTTAACGTTACGAATCGAAGGTCCTGCCAGCCGGCTAGCCCACTGACGCTAATTTCCCATAGAGGTTAGTGAGCTTAAGCGAAGCAGCAAATGTGCCGTTTTTACCGACGTTAACTAAAAAGATAGTGCTTATGTTAAAACGTGGTGATATATTAACTAACGGTGGTAAATAACACGGCGCATCGTTGTCCGTTAAAGGGAGGGATGCACACACCGAGCGCCTCATCCGGTGGAGGGAACGATAAGGAGAAGTTCACCGGCAGGAGGAATGCTGCTCTGAGACGCTTCACTTAAGAAAATGTGGTATTAAATGTTATAATTCTCAAATGCAGGGCTTAAGTACTACTGGTGCATATTTAGCTACTCAATGATATAAGGTTGAACACCAGCGTAAATAGACAGGAGATGTACTGCTCTCCTGAGATGTCTACCTGAAACGTTCTGATGAACAGCAAGAAATCATCAATGAACTGTAACACTTTTCTATGTACTGTTCTTCATATAGGATGTTTATTGGAGAACATTAGATGGAGGGAAGGTGGAGCTGGATGAGCTAAGAAGAAGTGGGAGAACATGAAGCAGAAATACAAGGTGAGTTGTAATCAGTTTAAAGTATTGAACTCTACATGCTTGAAAAAGAAACCAGATGAAGTTGTCTTTCTTATAAATAACCAGGCAAAGTCAGTGCTGGGTAATATCTACAATGTGTGAAAACATCAGAGTCCATTAAGTGGATCCCATGTGGAACAGTATTACAGTACATATTATAATATATGACTAGTGGTGAATAGTTGATCTAAACAATGATTACAAGAAGTGTTTGTATATGTTGTTTAAAGGAACTTACAGTGTCAGCACTGAGGGAGGAGAGGTCACTGCTGCACACTGGAAGTGTTTGTTGTCATGGATGAGGTGATCCATGCTAGACCTGCTATTACCCCACTACACCCCATCTCCTCAGCCATGATGCCAACCACTGCAGCAGGGTCTCTCCTCCAGAGCAGGAGGGAAATAGACCTGCAGGCCTAAAACATGAGTCAACAATCATATATATATTCAGATATTTATTATTTAGATTTGTACAGATCATCAGATATATCCCTAAAACATTTAACAGGAAACATTTGTCTGTAAGAACTTCTACTGTGTGGTATTACTTATAAACTGCACCACTGATAAACAAAAATAAAACCCCAACAATAATCATGTTCCTGCAACACAGGGATCTGGACATTTGGAGCAGACACTGCAGCTGCGAGCCTCTGAGGATGTCCAAGGACTGCTGGAGAATCTGAGGATGTCCCAGGACTGCTGGAGACTCTGAGGATGTCCCAAGACTGCTGGAGACTCTGAGGATGTCCCAGGACTGCTGGAGACTCTGAGGATGTCCCAAGACTGCTGGAGACCCTGAGGATGTCCCAGGACTGCTGGAGACTCTGAGGATGTACCAGGACTGCTGAAGTGGCTTGTTGGCTTTGTTGCAGTCACCCCCATCAAATATCGACATGGAACCCATCTGGTTTTTTTTTTCTTAAAGTTTTATTGATCACGTTTTGTAAAAAAAACAGCATTCTTTACATACAGTGAAATTAAAAGGGGTAAAGCAATCTGTCTGTCACTGCAAAAAAAAAAAAAAACTAAGACTTTTATAAATAGTAATGTATTTTTAAAAAAAACAGGCATCTACCTAAGGTGATGCTAGAGTTGATAAAAAAAGTATAGTATAAAAAATGACTTAAAAGTGCAGGTGTTTTTTTTTGTGTGTTTTTTTTTAAGTGCATAAAGTTGCAATTAAAGTCCATCATGGTTGAGAAGTCTGATGCCTGCAGGAAAAAGCTCTTCCTCAGTGTCTGTCCTGGCCTTTATGCAGCGTTGGCGTCTGCCCGACTGCAGCAGGGTAAAGAGGCCAGCATTTGGGTGAGAGGCGTCAGGCCCGATTTTCCTGGCTCTCAGCCTCACCCTCTTGCTGTACATTTCCTCCAGCGTGGTGAGGGATGCCTTGATACCCTCTGCAATGCAGCTCGGTCCCGTGCAGTGCAGCTTCCATAGCAGGCTGAGGTACAACCTGTGAGGATGCTCTCAATGGCTGCGGAGTAGAAGGTCCTCAGGATGGAGGGGGAGACCTTAAACTTCCTCAGCCACCGGAGAAAGAATGTAAACTATATATAAGGTATGTTCTGTTAGTAAGCAGTAGACGAGGTTCTCTTTGGAACGCCTTGAAAGACGGAGGTCCTTCCTTAAATCCCCTCCCCCAGCGGGGGAACATGAGTATTGACCTGCAGTCAGGCCCTCTGGCACCAACCTGTAACAGAAAACACAAGATATTACATTTATTCTGAATGTTTTCCTGTTAATTTGTTGATGAACAGTACTTATTTCTTATCATACACATATTGCAACCTGTATATATAACATGGATTATTTGTCTAATAAATTGTTCACTAATAGCCCACTACTTGTTTTTTTTTTATCCCACCAAACTCATGCATGATATGAAAACGGCTTATATTAACCAACATGTCTGTTGATTTTGTTTATGCATGCATATGCCTGTCTATTGATAATCAAATAACTTATTTAAACCAGATAAGTGATATTACTTACTTCAGAGGGAAATCCAAATTCCATGTATGTGAATAATGTAGCTCCTCCGACGGCCGATTGCCTCCGTCGTCTCCGTGGTGAAGGTGCTGGTGTTCCGTGGTCAGAGGAATAATACAATCTATGAACATTAATGATCGATAAAAGCTGCTTAATAGTCGCGATATATGGCGAGGGAAAGCAGTTACTCGGGTAAGAGGAAGAAAGCGAAAGCGTGAGAGCGCGCATAAAAACGGTAGAAAACATTTGACAATAATACAAAAATATTTTGAAATATTGAATTAAGTGTAATACTAATTATGCTTTATATTTTGATAAGTAATGTCCATTAAACGGGAGCTAGAACTGAAATCGATTCAGTTATGTGAGAGAAGATGAGGACGAGATGTCAATAAAGTTAAAAAAAAAAAAAAATGTAGTATGAGATGTGTTTGAGGTCACTTCCATTGTGGCTTTTGTATTTGTGTTGCGGCTTTTGTATTTGTGTTGCGGCTTTTGTATTTGTGTTGCGACTTTTGTATTTGTGTTGCGACTTTTGTATTTGTGTTGCAGCTTTTGTATTTGTGTTGCGACTTTTGTATTTGTGTTGCAGCTTTTGTATTTGTGTTGCGACTTTTGTATTTCTGTTGCGGCTTTTGTATTTGTGTTGCGACTTTTGTATTTGTGCTGTAGCTTTTGTATTTTTTGTTGTGGCTTTTGTATTTGTGCTGTAGCTTTTGTATTTGTGTTGCGGCTTTTGTATTTGTGTTGCGGCTTTTGTATTTGGCCTGACACCTCTGGGCCACCGTAGCTAAATGCAAAAAGACGTAAAAAAAAAAAAAAGGGACATTTTTCAGGCATTTTAAAAAGACAAAAAAGAAAGAAGAAAGAAAAGAAAAGGGTTAAAAGACAAGGTCTGAGTTAGACAATTTGAAAAGACACTAATCGAAGGCAAGGGGAAAAAGGTGGGTCTTTAACTGGGATTTAAAAATATTTAAAGACTGGGCCGCCCGGATGTGTAGGGGGAGGGAGTTCCAGAGTCTGGGGGCTGCCACTGCGAAGGCTCTGTCCCCCCTGGTTTTTAGCCTGGACCTGGGCACTTCCAACAACAGTTGGTCGGCTGACCGGAGTGCTCTAGATGGGATGTGGTGGTGGAGAATATCAGACAGGCAGGTGCGGGCCAGACCATGGAGGGATTTGTAAACAGTCAGGAGAAGTTTGAAATCAATGCGGTAGCGGATGGGGAGCCAGTGGAGTGATGCAAGGACCGGGGTGATGTGATCTCGCTTCTTTGTACAGGTGAGGAGTCGGGTGGCTGAGTTTTGAACTAACTGCAGGCGGCGGAGTTGTGATTGGTCGATGCCGGTGTATAGGGCGTTGCAGTAGTCCAGTTGTGAAGTTATGGAAGCATGGATGACTCCCTCCAGATCACTCTGGGGCAGGTAGGCTTTGGCCTTGGCAATAGTTCTCAGGTGGAAAAAGCTTTTTCGAACTACTGCGCTGACCTGCTGCTCAAACTTGAAGGCACTGTCAAAAATCACGCCCAGATTTCTGACAGAAGGCCTGATGGTAGAGGCGAGAGGGCCCAGGGCATCGGTGGAGAAGGCTGGAGAGGTTTTTCCAAAAACAATGGTCTCGGTCTTGCTGTCATTGAGGTTGAGGAAGTTTGCACCCATCCATGCTTTGATTTCAGCCAGACAGTCAAGCAGTGGATGGAGTTCAGCCTGCCCATCAACCCTGAGGGGGAGATACAGCTGGACATCATCTGCATAACAGTGGAAGGAGATGTTGTGGTTAATTAGGATTTCCCCTAGGGGTAGAACGTACAACAGAAAGAGTATGGGGCCTAGTATGGAGCCTTGAGGGACCCCGCAGGTGAGGGGGGCAGCAGACGAGATGTGATATGGAAATTTTGTACTTCTTGATGAGAGATATCTGAACTGAAGACTTGAGAAGGGTTGGTGTGAATGTAAATGTGTCCTGTGACCTGTGACCTGTGGCCTGTGGCCATTTGTGTGTGTTTTGCAACCCATGTGTGTTTTGCGACATAGGTGTGGTTTATGACCCAGGTGGGGTTTGCGACCCATGCAAGGTTTAGATAAACATCGGAGTTTACGACTTCCATCCCTGTGAACTGAGTGAAAACACACCCACAGAAGATGGATAAATACCATGTTGTCTCACAGCACGATGAGTCTACACATTGTAACAGACCAGCATGTTGCTCTGTGAATTCTCCTCTTGATCAAGATTAAATCCCTGTTTGGACCTTGAGCTGACTCCGATCTCCTTCCTCCAGTTCTAAACCATCGGGTAATTATTTTAACAAGATGGAATCACCAAGCTGTACAGAGAAGCTCCTGTTGGCCAGGTAGGACTGGAAGAACTTCAAGGCTGTGCCTTTGATGCCTACGTGATGCTCTAGCCGAGACAGCAGAATCCTATGATCGACCGTGTCAAAGGCTGCTGTAAGGTCTAAAAGCACCAGGATCACAGGGCTACCTGAGTCAGCGGCTAGGAGCAGGTCGTTAAGCACTCTCAGGAGAGCAGTCTCAGTGCTGTGGGCTGTTCTAAAGCCAGACTGGAATTTCTCATAGATGTTGTTATTGTTTAAAAAGGATTGCAGCTGGACATAGACTTCTCGCTCAAGGACTTTAGACAGGAAGGGTAGCTTGGAAATAGGCCTGAAGTTAGAGAGAATAGAGGGGTCAAGGTTTGGCTTCTTTAATAGTGGCTGCACCACGGCATGCTTGAAGGCAGCCGGGATGCACCCAGAGGAGAGGATGAGGTTGATCAGCAGTAGAAGGATGGGGGCAACTGAGTCGAAGACTGCAGAGTCCTTGAGTAGACGGGAGGGAAGGCAGTCAGAGGGGCAGTTGGAGGGCTGCAGATGTCTAACTGCATTACAGAGGGAGGATAGGGTACTGGGCTCAAACTGCTCGAGGACAGCTGGCTGGGGGAGGGCGGTTGGGTCAGGAAATGGGGTGGCAGAAGTATCAGTAGGCCTGAGTGCTGCAATCTTTTCAATAAAGAATTTTAAAAAGCTTTCACAGAGAGCAGGTGAGGGCACAACAGGGGATTCATTTCGGGGATTTATGAGAGAATTTAGTGTGTTGAAAAGAACCTGGGGTTTGTGACTGTTTCTGGAGACCAGGGAGGAAATGTACTGGGATTTGGCAGTTTTAACAGCTCGATAGTAATCCGCCAAGCAACTTTGTAGAATCTGGAGGGACACGTGGAGGCAGTCCTTCTGCCACTTGCGCTCAGCCCGCCTACAGGCACGTCTGAGGAAGCGCGTTGCATCGTTGAGCCATGGTGATGTCTGTGCTTTAATGCGTTTGGGCTTAAGAGGAGCGACGGAGTCCAGAATTACAGTGCAGGCTGAAGAGAACATAGATAGAAGCTGATCAGCAGTCAAATCAGAGCTAAGGCCCAGTGACGGCCTACACAAGGGGGAGTCATTAAAAGCGGCTGAAAATTGCCTTGCAGTCGAGGGGTTAATCAGGCGCGAGGCCCGCCTGGAAACACCAGGGGTATTACCTGAGCATGGGACTGATACAGAGAACAGAATAGGGGAGTGGTCGGAGAAAGACATGGCACAGATTTCATTCCCAGAGACAGAAACACCATAGGATAACACAAGATCTAGTGTGTGACCCTTTTCGTGAGTTGGGCCGGAGACGGCTTGATTAAGACTGAATGAGTCAATGAGGTTCAGAAAGTCCCGGGTCAGAGGCTGTGACTCACAACAAACATGGACATTAAAATCACCACAAATTGTTATATGATCATATTTAACCATAAGCCCAGACAAAAAATCAGCAAAGTCATGGATACAGTCTTTGTTGAATTTAGGTGGACGGTACACCACTGCACATAAAACAGGGGACGACAGAATTAATTCAAACAGTTGCAGTTCAAAGCTAGCAAAACCAGTGTGTGGAATCTGCCGGCAGTGAAAAAACGACTTGTAAACAGAGGCAACACCTCCACCTCTACCAGTCGCTCGGGGGGAATTAAAAAAGTTACAGTCCGGTGGAAGGAGTTCAGAGAACGGCATGTTTTCGCCAGTAGAGACCCAGGTCTCACACAGAAACAGAAAGTCCAGCTCCCGGGAGATAAAAAAGTCGTTAAGCATGAAGGTTTTACTTGCCAGGGACCGCACATTTATCAAGGCCATCTGGAGGGTTAGCTCGTTGCTCGTTGTTATAACAAAAATGACTAAAACACATTGTTGAGCCTTCCAGGGTTCCCCAATTAGTTTTCACTGAGGGCCAAATTATGCCCAGGTAGCCAAGTCGAGGGCCAAATTGTCTGTTATTTCTTTCATTGGATCACTAAACATTATTTTATGTGCAAATGTTATTATTGTTGCTGCTATTATTTGAAGTATTATTATTGTAATGATTAGTACTACCAGTGGTAGTTGGTTGTAGCAGATAGTAGTAGTAGTAGTAGTAGTAGTCATAGCCTGTGTGTGGGACAGATATAAATGTACACTTGAAAGAAAATTAATATAATATCAACGATTTATTTATTTGAATGCCCCTGGAGAATATTTTGATCAACAACAAAAAACAACAGCACTACAGCAAGTGGTGCACAAGAGGAAAACAATATTGTATAACAGTAGAGTTAATGGTTTTTGTTTGCAGCGTCTTGCTTTTGTCTTGTAATTTGCAGACAGTTCCTGTGCACTCGCCCGGCTGCACATAGAGATCAATGTTCTCCGTCCAGCTCGGACGGCTTATTTATGTAAAAAATCTGGGTTTTGGTCCTTGTAGCTCGTAGTCTATGATATGAAAGAGGCATCTTTTGTGTTTGAAAACGTTTCTCTTCAGATTTATTGATCCCGAATCTGTGAATATATTTCCAACTTTACCGAACTCTTTATTTCACCTTATGGCAGGTTATTGCATAGGGTCACTGGGTCCGCACGGGCCGGACACTTTGCTCTCGCGGGCCGGATTTGGCCCGCGGGCCGCTAATTGGGGATGGCTGCATACTATTAGTTTATTATGACTATTATTATTATTATTATTAATATAAGTGGGTGACTATTCCTCAGCCTTCCTTGGTGTTTTGGTTTTGACATACGCGCACGCACTGTCAAACTCGCGCAGCTAAGGGGGGTCGGCGCGGGGGACGCCTTGCCATGGCGACGGGGGAAAACAGAACGTTGATGAACCAAACCAGCCGCGAGGATTTCCCCTTATAATAAGCGCTGCTGCCCTCCTGTTTAGGCCTATTATTAGAGCCGCTAGTTAAGTCCATTCAATGTGTGGGAAACACTGAATAGGTATCATGATGACTAATACCATTACTAACACTAGTATCATAAGTTAAAAAAAAAAAAAAAAAAGGCTCGGCCAAAAATCGCCATCGGCCCGATATACCCGATGGCCAGTCCAGCCCTGCTCATTCCCCACTTAGACGGGCATATTCTCTCTTTTGCCCTTTATGTCGCGCCGTCGTTCCTTTCAGTCTCTCTCTAAACTGTGTATCTCTCACACAAACATACAAACACAGACGCCTCTTTCATCCTTCTGTCACACCGGTATGTCAAGTTTGAGTTTTTGTCCTGTCTCCATGTTTGTTTTGTGACTTCCTGGTTTTATTTTGGAAATTAACTCTCCTCTCGTTTCAGGTCACTTGCCCTTCCTCATGTGTCACCAGTCTGATTGTCTCCCCTGATTCCTGATTGTGTCCACCTGTTCCCCATTTCCCTCCATGTGTTTATAGTCTGCGTCTCCCTTTTGTCCTGTGCCAGTGTGTCATGTTCCTAGTACAGATCACCAGCTCACGTCATAGTCAAGCTCAGTCCAGTTCCATAGTTCCTCAAAGGAGTGATTTTTGTTGGCTCTGCCTTTAGTGGTTTATCTCATAGTCTAGGTTTTTGTTTTTCCTCTAGTTCCTCGAAAGAGTGATTTTTGTTGGCTCTGCCTTTAGTGGTTTATCTCATAGTCTAGGTTTTAGTTTTTCCTCTAGTTCCTCGAAAGAGTGATTTTTGTTGGCTCTGCCTTTAGTAGTTTGTCTCCTAGTCTAGGTTTTTGTTGTTCCTCTCAATTCCTCGAAAGAGTGATTTTTGTTGGCTCTGCCTTTAGTGGTTTATCTCACAGTCTAGGTTTTGGTTTTTCCTCTAGTTCCTCGAAAGAGTGATTTTTGTTGGCTCTGCCTTTTTGTAGTTTATCTCTTAGTCTAGGTTGTTAGGTAGTTTCAGTTTAGACCATCCCTCGTCGTGAGGCGCCTTTTGTTTCCCCGGTGTGTCCGGTAAAACTGAAATAAAAGACTAACTGCTTCATCCCGAACTCTGCACTCGAGTCCGCTCATTCAAGTTTTCCCTTTGTGTCAGTACACACTGGCCAGCATGGACTCGGCAGAGCGGGAGCAGCTAACCGCGGCGCTGCGCGTCCAGGCATCCAGGCTCGTGCAGCATGAGGAGCAGGTGACCGCCCTTGGCCAGAGTGTCCAGGGGCTCGCACTCAACCAGGAGGAGTTCAAAGCAGGCGTGATAGCCCAGGTGGGTCGCCTCGGCTCCCAGATGGAACAGATCCTCACCCTCCTCTCCAAGGACACAGCCGCAGCCGCAGCCGCCACCCAGCCCGCCGTCACTCCGGAGCCCTTCCCCGAAGCCTCACCCGCCCGCACATGCCCCAGGTTGGCCCCCCCGGAACGGTACTCCGGTGACCCTGGACAGAGTAGGTCATTCATTATCGAGTGCGAACTGCATTTTGAATACTCACCCCGTGACTTCCCCACAGAAGGATCTAAAGTCGCCTTTATGATGTCCCATCTCACGGGGAGGGCCCGGGCGTGGGCCACGGCGGAGTGGGCCAGGAGGTCCGAGGTGTGTGATACGCTAGAGAGGTTCACCGGGGCTCTCAGACTCGTCTTCGACCCTGTGGCGACCGATCGGGAGAGGGCCCGGGAACTGAGCAGGCTGAAGCAGGGAGGAGACTCGGTTACTGATTTCGCCATCCGCTTCCGTATCCTGGCGACGGAGAGCGGGTGGAATGACACGGCCTTGTATGATGTCTTCCTGAAGGGCCTCTCAGACCCTATCCAGGATCTGCTGGTCCCGTTGGATCTTCCCCCAGACCTTGACTCCCTCATTGCCCTCGCCATCCGCACGGATAACAGGCTGCAGGAGCGGAAGCAGCGACGCGGGGCTCTCCGGCACGCCGCACCACATCAGCTCCCTCCCGAGCAACATCTTCGACCCGCTTCCAGACAGCAGGAGGAGCCCATGCAGCTGGGAAGGGCCCGGCTCTCCCAGGTGGAGCGGCAGCGGCGTGCCCAGGAGGGTCGGTGCTATTACTGCGGCACGCAGGGCCACCTCATCGCTGCCTGCCCCGTGAAAGCTGACCTGGTGGTGAGTCATTTCACAGCCATCACCTCCACACCACGTAAATTAACTCCAGTAAGGGTCACGCACCGTCACAGAGATTTTGAGCTGGGAATTTTAATTGACTCGGGGGCGGATGAGAGTCTGATCGACTGGGGGTTAGCTCGGAGACTGGGGCTGCGGGTCGAACAACTAAGTAAGCCTATTAAGGCAAGTGCGCTCAACGGGAGCGCATTGTTTGATATCTCACACATTTCCGAACCAGTAGAGGTTCGCATTGGCGATCATTGGGAACGCATAAGACTCTACCTGATAAACTCTTCTCTGCACTCTCTTATCCTCGGGATCCCGTGGCTGATGCGCCATAACCCAAGCATAAATTGGCGCACCGGGGACATTATTGGGTGGGGGGACGGCTGTAAGGACCATTGTCGGGAGCCACAGCCCGAGAATCAAACAATGAATAGAAGTGTTTCTGCTCACTCTGCCACAGACCCAGAGATCATCAATATGACTGCAGTGCCAGACTGCTATCACCACCTCGCAGAAGTTTTTAGCAAAAGTAAGGCCATGGCTCTTCCACCTCATCGTCCCTGTGACTGCGCCATAGAGCTCCTGCCAGGCTCCACCATCCCCAAGGGCCGTCTTTATTCGGTTTCGGGCCCTGAAAGGCAGGCCATGAAAGACTACATCGAGACCTCACTGAAGGCAGGTCTGATTCGGTCGTCCTCATCACCGGCCGGTGCTGGGTTCTTTTTTGTGAAGAAAAAGGATGGAACCCTCCGCCCCTGTATTGACTATAGCCCCCTCAACGACATCACCGTTAAAAATAGATATCCCCTTCCCCTCATGTCGTCAGTATTCGACCAGCTTCAGCAAGCACAGATTTTTACCAAATTGGATCTTCGTAATGCTTACCACCTCGTCCGCATTCGGGAAGGGGATGAATGGAAGACGGGGTTCAATACGCCAACCGGCCATTATGAGTACTTGGTCATGCCGTTTGGTCTCACAAACGCCCCAGCGGTGTTTCAGTCAATGATTAATGATGTGTTGAGAGACTTTCTTGATCACTTTGTTTATGTTTATATCGATGATATCTTGATTTTCTCCCCCGACTTGGAGACTCACAAGAGACATGTCAAACTCGTCCTGCAACGTCTTCTAGAAAATAAATTGTTTGTCAAAGCAGAAAAGAGTGAATTTCATGCCGAAACCGTCTCCTTCCTGGGCTTTATCGTAGCCCCTGGAAAGGTGCAGATGGACCCGGCTAAAGTTAGCGCTGTGGCCGAGTGGCCCACACCTGATAGCCGCAAGAAAGTGCAACAATTTCTGGGTTTTGCTAACTTTTACAGGCGGTTTATCAGAGGCTTCAGCGCAATAGCAGCTCCTCTCTGCAGTCTCACATCCCCGCAGGTGCCATTCCGCTGGTCCGTCGATGCAGACGCAGCTTTCCAGGAGTTAAAGCGACGGTTCACCACAGCGCCTATCCTCCTGCTTCCCAACCCCTCTCGCCAGTTCGTGGTGGAGGTCGACGCCTCCAGTGACGGGGTTGGGGCCATTCTGTCCCAGCGATCGGAGGCTGACAGCAAGCTTCACCCCTGCGCCTTCCTGTCACGACGCCTGACGGCAGCGGAGCGGAACTACGACGTGGGGAATCGAGAGCTGCTGGCCGTGAAGGTGGCACTGGAGGAGTGGCGGCACTGGCTGGAGGGGGCACAACACCCGTTCCTGGTTTGGACAGATCACAAAAACCTGCAGTACATCCGAAAAGCTAAACGGCTGAATCCTCGTCAAGCCCGCTGGTCACTGTTTTTTAACCGTTTTCATTTTGTCCTGTCTTACAGACCGGGGGCCAAAAACACAAAGCCCGATGCCCTGTCCCGTCTTTTCAGCTCCGAGCCCGTGGCCAAGGAACCTGAGCCCATCCTTCCACTTAACTGTGTGGTTGGAGCGGTTACCTGGCCCATAGAAACTACGGTGAAGCAGGCGAATGGTGAGACCCCTCCACCTAGTGGATGCCCCGATAATCGTCTGTTTGTCCCGGTTAGTCTGCGTCCACAGGTGATTCACTGGGCTCACTCGTCTCTGCTCACCTGCCATCCGGGCGTACGTCGGACCATGTTCGCCATCGCGCAGCGGTTCTGGTGGCCGTCCATGGAACCGGAGGTCCGGGAGTACGTTGAGGCGTGTCCAGTCTGTGCCAGAAACAAGACCTCCTCCAGAGCTCGCGCTGGCCTGCTGCAGCCTCTCTCCATCCCATCCCGGCCATGGGTGGAGATCGCCATGGACTTTGTCACGGGGCTCCCGACCTCCAAGGGTAACACTACGGTTTTAACTGTAGTTGACAGATTCTCCAAAATGGCACATTTTATAGCCTTGCCCAAGTTGCCGTCAGCTAAAGAGACTGCAGAGATCATGATGGACAATGTCTTTAGGATCCATGGATTTCCTCGGGACATTGTGTCGGATCGGGGGCCCCAGTTTGCCTCGCGGTTCTGGAAGGAGTTCTGCAAGCTCATCGGCGCCACTGCCAGCCTCACATCAGGTTACCATCCGGAAGCTAACGGCCAGACGGAACGCCTCAATCAACAACTGGAAACCGGCCTCCGGTGCCTGGTGGCACAGAACCCTGCGTCATGGAGCCAACACCTGACATGGGTCGAGTACGCCCATAATTCCCTCCCCACCTCTGCCACCGGTATGTCTCCCTTCAATTGTGTATTTGGATACCAACCCCCGGTCTTTTCGGATTCTGAGCCTGAGGTGTCGGTGCCCTCTGCCCATGCCCTAGTCCGCCGCTGCCGCCGCATCTGGGCTGCTGCACGCCAGACACTAATCCACCAAAGGGACAGAGTCAAAGGAGCAGCAGACCGCCGGAGGAGACCGGCCCCTGCCTATCAGCCCGGCCAGCGAGTGTGGCTCTCAGCCAAGGATCTGCCGCTGCGGGTGGAATCTCGAAAACTGGCTCCACGCTTCGTCGGCCCATTCCCCATCTCGAGGATCATCAATCCTGCGGCTGTGCGCCTTCGTCTGCCCCGGTCTCTCAGGGTGCATCCCACCTTCCATGTCAGCAAGGTCAAGCCAGTCAAAGAGAGCGTCATGGTGCCAGCGACCAAGCCACCCCCTTCTCCCCGTATGGTCGACGGGGGCCCTGTTTATGCGGTGAAGAGGCTGTTGGCTGTGCGCAATCGAGGTCGGGGCAGGCAGTTCCTCGTGGACTGGCAGGGGTACGGCCCAGAGGAACGACAGTGGGTCCCGGCCAGGTTCATCATGGATCCTGGTCTCATTCGTGACTTTTATAAGGACCACCCGGACATTCCAGGGCCGTCTGGTATTCGGCCTTAGGGGGGGGGTAATGTCACACCGGTATGTCAAGTTTGAGTTTTTGTCCTGTCTCCATGTTTGTTTTGTGACTTCCTGGTTTTATTTTGGAAATTAACTCTCCTCTCGTTTCAGGTCACTTGCCCTTCCTCATGTGTCACCAGTCTGATTGTCTCCCCTGATTCCTGATTGTGTCCACCTGTTCCCCATTTCCCTCCATGTGTTTATAGTCTGCGTCTCCCTTTTGTCCTGTGCCAGTGTGTCATGTTCCTAGTACAGATCACCAGCTCACGTCATAGTCAAGCTCAGTCCAGTTCCATAGTTCCTCAAAGGAGTGATTTTTGTTGGCTCTGCCTTTAGTGGTTTATCTCATAGTCTAGGTTTTTGTTTTTCCTCTAGTTCCTCGAAAGAGTGATTTTTGTTGGCTCTGCCTTTAGTGGTTTATCTCATAGTCTAGGTTTTAGTTTTTCCTCTAGTTCCTCGAAAGAGTGATTTTTGTTGGCTCTGCCTTTAGTAGTTTGTCTCCTAGTCTAGGTTTTTGTTGTTCCTCTCAATTCCTCGAAAGAGTGATTTTTGTTGGCTCTGCCTTTAGTGGTTTATCTCACAGTCTAGGTTTTGGTTTTTCCTCTAGTTCCTCGAAAGAGTGATTTTTGTTGGCTCTGCCTTTTTGTAGTTTATCTCTTAGTCTAGGTTGTTAGGTAGTTTCAGTTTAGACCATCCCTCGTCGTGAGGCGCCTTTTGTTTCCCCGGTGTGTCCGGTAAAACTGAAATAAAAGACTAACTGCTTCATCCCGAACTCTGCACTCGAGTCCGCTCATTCAAGTTTTCCCTTTGTGTCACCTTCCTGTCGTTCATTTAAGAAATGTGTGCTTTTCTCTTCCTCCTTTCACATCGCTTGACCTCTCTCACCTCTCAGTTCTATCCTTGTCTTTACTTTCCTCTTAACTTATCACAATTTTCTCTGTGTTCCCTCTCCCGCTTCTTATCCTCCAGGCAAAGACATCCTGAGGGAGACCATTAAATTCATGTACACGGACTGGGCCGACAGGGACAATGGCGACATGCGACGGAAGACCCTCTTAGCTCTGTTTACAGACCACCAGTGGGTGGCGCCGGCAGTGGCCACAGCGAAGCTGCACGCCGAGTTTCAGTCACCGGTTTACTTTTACACGTTCTACCACCACTGCCAGACGGAGACGCGACCCGAATGGGCCGATGCCGCCCACGGAGATGAGATCCCGTACGTGTTTGGCGTACCCATGATTGGTGCTACAGATCTGTTCCCATGCAACTTCTCCAAGAATGATGTGATGTTGAGCGCCGTTGTCATGACTTACTGGACCAACTTCGCCAAGACTGGGTAGGCCGTACTGCTTATTTGATTTCATAATGGAATTCTTTTTGCCCTGTGTGGCGACTGAAGGATAAATATGATCGTGTTGTGCCTCTTCAGTAGTAGAGCTCAAGTGTCTTTGTCAGTGGTGAGGGGCTAATCTTATGAACCACATCACACCAAGTTTAGTGTCCTGTGTCTATTTGCTGTAAGTTCATATTTTAAAATGTAGAACACAAGGTTGTATTCAGTATTTATGTCAACACAATCTTTCAACCAGACTGAAATATCTGCCCTGTCCTCCTCTAGGGACCCCAACTTGCCAGTCCCTCAGGACACCAAGTTCATTCACACCAAGCCTAACCGCTTTGAAGAGGTCATCTGGACCAAGTTCAACTCCAAGGACAAGCAGCACCTCCATATTGGCTTAAAACCTCGTGTTAGAGACAACTACAGGGCTAACAAAGTGGCCTTCTGGCTGGAATTAGTCCCCCACCTCCATAGTCTACATGAGGAGCTCTTCCCCACCACCACCCGCTTGCCACCAGGCACTGGCCAGGGCACACACAGACCCTGGCCCAAACCACCAGGCCCTCGCCCCACTCGTTACCCCTACCCCACCTTTCCCTCTGAACCAGAGCCGGAGGGTTCGGAGCGTCCACACCAGGCGCTCTTCCCTGGAGACACCCGGGACTACTCCACTGAGCTGAGTGTGACGGTCGCCGTGGGGGCGTCCCTCCTCTTCCTCAACATCCTGGCCTTTGCCGCCCTTTACTACAAGCGGGACAAGCGGCATGAGATGCGACGCCACCGGCTGTCTCCTCAACGGGGCGGACCTGCCAACGACCTGGCTCACAGCCAGGAGGAGGAGATCATGTCCCTGCAGATGAAGCACTCGGAGCACGACGTTCACCACGACATGGAGCCACTCCGGCCCCACGACATCCTACGACCCGCCTGCCCGCCGGACTACACGCTGGCGCTACGCCGCGCCCCCGACGACGTGCCGCTGATGACGCCCAACACCATCACCATGATCCCCAGTACCATCACCAGCATGCAGCCTCTTCATGCCTTCAACACTTTCCCCTCCACTGGCCACAACAACACCCTGCCGCATCCCCACTCCACCACCAGGGTATAGTAGGGACTGGCCCAATACAGCGCCACCTAAGGACCATGAAGACTGGCTCTGCCACTGATCGAGAAGGGAGGCCTCTGGATGTGGGCCTTTGTTCTGTTCTCTTCTACTCTTGTTTCTCCAAAAACAACTCCACCTCCTCCATCGTGTGCTGTCAAACTTAGCAGCTCCACCGATGGCGTGTGGAGAAGCAACTTAAACGAAACTGCAAGGCAGCAGACGATCCGTTCGGGGGTCGTTTAGACCTTTCAAAGATACTGTTTTCAAAGGTCTGCTGTTTCCAGACAAAAGGCCCCTGACATTTGTCAAAAGGACGAGAGCTTTTCGGCCCTTGCAGTTTTCATCATCTTCTTCTTTTCGCTCCCCGGTGTGTTCTGTGCAAATATCGTTCCCTTTTCTACACCTGTGTCTTATCCCCGCTTTGTTCCTCATTCATGTGATGCTCTCCCTCTCCCCAGCACTCCTTTGCTCCGAGGACTCACCAGCTATGAGCTGTAGGCAGGGGGCATGCAGTACATACAGTAATCATATAGCTAGGAAAACATTGATCTGTCATTGATCTGCTTTCATTCTACCAGCATTCTTGGTGCCAAGTATGTACTACTGTGTTTGCTTTCTCATCTGGGGAGAAAAAAAAAACGAAAGAATATTCTAGAGTATTCCTATTTACTGTCAATTAACAGATGATGTGTGTTCTCATGACAAAGTGCCAAACTGGCCCTCGATTGTGTTTATTTTTTCTTTCTCTCATCTTCTGTTTCTTCTTTTTTTTTAAAGCATTTGTTTAACTGTTGTTTTTTTGTGGAAAGAACTTTTGCTGAAAATATAGATATAGAGAAATTATATTATATATAGTTATATATAAATGTGTACAAAGGAGAAAGTATATAAATGGGTTTTCTCAGTGGGAATCTATGCATGAATTATTTTTCAAGATGATGAGGGGGGAAAGGACACTGTATCTGTCAATGCACGTTTCCCAAATCTAATCAAATCATATCGGTCCACTCCTGAGATTTTGGTTTTTGTTTAAACTCACAGAAAAAGAACATCGCTGAAGCCCACCCGTATTGACCCAACAAATCCTCTCCGCCTCCCAACACCCATTTATAAAAATAAAATAAAAAAAGTAATTGCCACAAATCTCAGAAGACGTTGAACAACTGGGAACGTACTCTTCCATTCATTCCCTCCTACGTGGTGTTATTTCCTTTTTCTCCCACAGTTGATACAGCACGCCAACCGCAAGCAATCGTCTACAGTAGCTACTTTTTCTTCCAGTCTTTTTTTAGGGTATGTGAGGTACCAAATCTGTTGTTGTAGCTTGCCTGTACAGAATTATTTTTGTATTTCAGTAAGTAATGGTGAGAAACAAAGCAGAGACAGGCAGCCTTTGCTCTTTTACTTACACCTTCCTTCTCCTGTCTGCACCCCTATTTCCAGAACATGCATATTCTCTTTGATGTGTGCCTGCGAGAGGAAGTGTGTGTGTGTGTGTGTGTGTGTGTGTGTGTGTGTGTGTGTGTGTGTGTGTGTGTGTGTGTGTGTGTGTGTGTGTGTGTGTGTGTGTGTGTGTGTGTGTTTCACATGGGTATAGGTTGGTTCTAATTAGACTGCAAAGAGATAGAGAGGCAGACAGGCAGGATCCCCCCATAGTAAAAGCTCCAGAATGAGCTCTTTCCTGCTGCGTACGCCGACATCCCCCTCCGTATCGACCTCACTTCCTCCCGTCCTTTCCCTCCCTCCGTCAGTGCACTAGCTTTGTATTTGAGGCCGACGCCCACATTGCGGTGATCAGCTCCCTGCAGTGGCCGCGAAAACTTCAAAACCTTCTGACTTCACTGTGTCAGCTGCGTTCGACACAATTTCTGACCTCAGTTCAACTCTGCTGTTCTCCTCACATCCAAGGGTTCGTTCACTAAGCTAGTGACTTATTTTGTGAGCTCGTCAGTTGTAAATGAAACTCTAAGCACACCGAGGGCAACCGGTGGGCCTTTGCGGCCTGCGGCGCAGAGCTGCGAGATGGAAAGGGGGCTCGGCTCTCCTAAACAGGGTAAAAGCAACACAGTGGACAACTGCTGTTTCTGATTCTTTTCTTTGGGGTGAGAATGTGCAGGCCTGCAGCTCGGCGACGCCCGTCCCCTCCGATGCTCTGCTACGGATCCCAAGCATGGTTCATGGCTAATACAGGATGTTAACTGAACTGTTGATGGGCCCGCAGGAACACATGGAAGCTTACGTCAAGTAAGGGACGACCGTCCGTCACCGGTGCTGACTCCGCTTGTGCTCTAGCTTTAGCCTGTTTGTTTGCTTGTTTTCTATTGTATTACTGCCTCACGGGGTGGCAGGGGAGGGCTGGAAGGGGAGAGATATACCGGGCTGCTCCTGTCAGAGATTTTGTAATAAAGGGAAATGTGCACAATGTAACACACAAAACAACTGGGCTACTGCAGATGGATCAATGCAGTGGACAGTCGTGCAAGGAAAGGTGCACACTGTGGGAGGAGACTGGAAAAAGACTCACAGCCTTAAATGTAGAAATGAGAATCAATAGAGGAGAAGGAAGAACTGATCACAGACATTCAAAGGCATGGCCATCTTTCTACCCACAATGTTTTCCAGGAGGATACCTTGCTAATCCGTCCTACGAAGGATCTGATATGTCTGGTGAACCCTTTTCTATTCACTCCTGTGGATACGGAGGCAGTGAGGGGTCGAGAGGTCAACCTCACCACAACACAGCCACAATGACCCCACCGGAGGTGAAAACAGAAACAAGGTATCGAGTTCGGTCTGTTCTTTTTCCCTGTCTATTTTATAAGCTAACACCGGAGGGCGCCATTGTGGCAGCTTCACCCCAGTCTGCCCACACTGAGGGAGCTGGATGTGTGAAGAAAAATACCAAACTGGGCAGCAGGACAGAGACAGACACAACATCTGGAAGAGGATCAAAACTGTACATTTTTAAGTGTAAGAATCAAACAGACAAAATATTTGTAAATATTAAGTTTCTTGTTTGTTTTTCTTTTTTTTTTTTTTTTGAGTGAATGAATGAAATGCTTATTTTGTGACAACAAAAGACAACAGGTGCAGTTTGCAAAAGAAGCCCACTCGCTAGAGGTTTCAAAAAATATGCTTGCCACTGATCACTTTTCATGCCATTAGAAAATGACCTTGTTTCCTTTAGTTTGTCTGATGTTGCCCATTACCATGTGGGCTTCCTGTAGCATCATTGGTCCTAACCAGGAAAGTCACTGTAGCAGAAATCCATCTTCACTACAGCCCCCACACCATAGAGGGCCTGAGATCATGTGTAGTTTCCAAAGTTTGAAAAATATCATTTGAATCGGTTGGTTTCATTGCTCTTTCTTCCTGGGTTGTAGTAGATTTTTTTTGCCCTTTTTGTTGTTCAAGCTTTAGCAAACTTTTATTTTGAAATACATCTTGTAAGCTAACTATAGTCTTCTGCGCTGTATTATTATTATTATTATTATTATTATTATTATTATTATTATTATTAATATTATTATTGAAACATCTGGGAGGCTGAGAGCCCTGATGAAAGCCAGCTTTGACCAGCTAACTGATGTAAGGGTGGTGTAGAAAACTGGCCTGTGATTCAATGACCAGACTTGGAAAGTGAGACACTAAACTAAAGTGCAGTCAACTCAGTGTTAAGCTCACTTCACATGTAGCCGTGTTTCCATGCAGCCACTTAATGACATGTGGGACAGACATGAGGGCTTTGATACCATACGATGCCTCATCGAGTAATGAGATCACACAGGTGGTCTTTTCCCTCCAAAACACTGTGTTGCATTGTGGGTATGGAGGCTGCGATGACCTCACGCCGAGGTCATGTAGCTGTATTCTGATTTCAACGTGCCCCAAATCCAAAACGGCTTCATGTCACCGAGGTTATTCAGAGAACCTGTGTCAGGTCAGCGGTGCATGGGCCGAACGTGGTTAACAGCCCACAGAAGACACTCACTCACATAAATCTCCAGCCTGGTCTCGATTGCATCAAAATGCACCTGTTGTCTTGTTTTTACATTCTTTGTTGAATTCAGAAACCCAAGACTTGAGATGAAGAAAAGTGTTAAATAATGGGATTTAAAAAAAGATAATTATTAAAAAAAAAAAGTATAGTAAAACTATAAATAAATGAGGTGATGATATTTCTGTTTACTTTAGAAGTTATTATACACTGTATGCTGTGATTCTGATCTGGGAAACATTAAAGACATTCATAGCCAGGCTCCGATTTTGTCTCTTTATTGAACCAGGGATGAGAAGTGGTTATGTATGTGTATGTTAACAATGCAGAATGAAGGATATTTTAAACTCTGAGTATGCTAGACTTTCCATCATGAATACATGTTAAGTATATCACATCTAGAAAGAATGATCTTTTAAATGTAAATATGAAGAATCAGTAACTTCACAGAAACAAAAACAAAGATAAAGATGGAAATATGTGACATAATGTACTTAATTGAAAAACAAAACAGGACAAATTCTGAGATAAGAGAATAACATGATACTCAATTAGATAAGAAAATCACTCATATATAACCTACATGTTGACATTTAAACTTTACACTGAAAATGTGAATATTAACAGTATACAGTATATATAGGGTCGCCCATGAAGTTGAAATAATTCGCTCATGGAACACGTCTTTAAAATCAGTGCAAAACTTTTCCTTGTTCTGATTGTTCTTTATGCATTTACTGAAACTGTCTGGCTGCAACTCCACAGATGTGCTGTTTTAGAGAAACTTCAAACTCAATCTTTATCTTAAAACAGAATAAATTGTGACTATATATTAAATCTATTGTTGTTGTGGCCTTCACTGTGGTATACATGCCATGTGTGGAAGTGTGTGAACCCTGGTTGCTGGAACCTGTTGCACCTGTCAGTCTGCTCCTGTTTGATTTGGACTGATGCTGCTCAATTCTCAGCACCACCAACTTCCATTCCCTTCTGTAAGAGTTCACCTCCATCAACCGTGCAGCCATTAAGTCGAATATAAACCAGATTGTGTTTATTTTGATGTGTCTGAATCATCATATATTATTATTTCTCATAATAATCATTTGTCATTTCTTGAATTAAACCAGCCAATACTCTCCTCCATATGAATTGCATGTGATGTGGAAGCTGTTGGTTTAGACATCTTTTTTCTATCCAGCCATCAGTCTAGTTTAATAACATGGTACACATTCAGACATTTATGTCTGTCTGTAGCTTGAAATAATGCACAAGTGAGATATTCATCTTTATTTCTTCATTATACACAAAATACTTAAACAAAATACTATTCAAAGTAATTGTGCTCTTCTTCTGATGGGTACTTGAAGGCAGCAGGTATATCAACATGCACAGAGGGCAGGACGTGGGGAGATCAATCAAACTTGTCTCTGGTGCCGTCAACAGGTCATGTGACCATGGACCTGCATGTGGTTTATACAGATAAGAGAAAGTCTTCCCTTGTATCTATGACAGTCAGTCAAGGAAGGTCACCAATCAGGGGCCCCTGATTGGACAAACTGCACTCCATCAGGGTGTGTTAGAGGTGTTAGGTATCATATAAATATGAATTACTGCTGGAGCCGATCCCAGCTGTCATTGGGCGAAGGCAGAGTACCCCCTGGACAGGTTGCCAGTCTATCACAGGACCAACATATAGAGACAAACAACCATTCACACTCACATTCACGCCTACGGGACATTAAGAGTCATCAATAAGCCTATCCCCATCCTGCATTGGAATATTATCTCATAAACTAAACAAAACTAAACTGCCAGCAAAGATGTGCTACTGCTCTCAGCCACTAGATGGGGTAGTGAGGGTGTTATAAGCACAGTTACAATTGGAAATATTCAACCCCGTTACCTCAACAGACATTATAGTGATGTGAATCAAGGTTAATGATAATACATGACCCAATAAAACTCATTAAACAACAAAGCATATTTGTTGATACATATTTGAGTTATTTTGAGATCATTTTGTTTTGCTTTGAGGACAAACTTGCGCGACCAATATCAGGTGTGAATGTCCCTTAACACTTATCTGTAAAGTTGACCTTTGTTAACAGCTTCACACCAGAATCCACATGGATCCAAATCTAGAAAGGTTGCTGCTCAGTTGCTTCTGTTGTCGGATCCACCTCTCGCTCCTCCACAGTCCAAATATGGTCACTTCCTTCACTGGTTGCAAAAATTTCAAGATGGCGACATCCAAAACCTAAAAAGGTGACGGCCAATATGCTGAACACTCTAAACGTAGAACAAAACGTAGTCCACAAACCAATGTGTGACATCATGACGAGGTCCAATTCTTTTATACAATCTATGGTTTAATTCACAATTCAATTACCTAATTAAATACTTAATTTGATCGCATTAAATACGTAATTTGATCGGATTAAATACGTAACTTGATCCAATTAAATAATTCATTTTATGACATTTGTTGTTACCCCAACACTATTTATTTCTTACATTTTGTTTTACAAAGTTAGAAAAGCATTAGTTAAGTCAAACCTGCTGTATGATCCCAGTCACCTCCATACAGTGAGGCATATAGTTTATTCATTCAACACTTGTTGATCCCTTAAACCCTCGCTATCGCTATCAGGACTGAAACAGTCTGATCAGTACTTCATTTGGATGTGCTTTTTATGCTTCAATGTGATGAAAGTTAGTCAACAACAGACATGTCCATCTGGCTATACTAATCATGAATTTATTTTCTGTTGCTGTTATTTATTCAGAAAACGTACTATATTATACAATATATATTGATAGTGCAATTGAGGATTTTCCATAGATCCCAACTGTCTAATACATTACTTTATTCTCTGGCACTCCATTTGCAAAAATGTTGGTTAATGAGTTTCTACCATTTCATCAAGTGAAAAGTCTAAAATAATAAAAAAAAAAACTTCAAACGTGAGTTGTCTGACTGAACTCATTTTGTTTAATAGCTGAACATTCTGGTTTTATGAAAAAATCCTCAAACAAATTAGATCAAAATATTTTAGTTAATGATTAATTTTCCAGATCAAGTAGAGACAATTATGGAATCACTCATGAGGAGGAAATCACTTTTTAATTTGTATTTCTGAAACAAATACCAGCACAAGTCTGACAATGAGTCCGCAGTAAAAAGGGAGTGTTTGCAGACCTTAATGCTTAATCATGACTCCATGAGAGCAATTGAAACAAAGGAAATCATTTTCAAACTCAAGATTCAAGAAGGAAATCCAACAAGTGTGGTAAATGATGTTGGTTGTTCCAAGTCAGCTGTGTGTAAATGTGGTGCAAGTAGAAAGTAAATGGGAAGGTTATGAAAGGAAAACATCAAAATATCAGGATAGAAAGGGCAAAAAAAAAAGGCCTTGAACATAGAAAAGACCAAATCACACAAACCAAAACAAATAGGTAGAAATGAATCAGTTCACAGATGTAAATAATGTATCCATGTTTACACCACGCATTGAATGATTATATTTGAATACTATTAAAATGTAAATATGCGGAATCAGGTACTTCACAGAAAAAAAACAGAGTTTAAAGTCTGGCTGTGAAAAAAAGATCACATATCATACATAACTTCACACCTGCACCGCAGCGGGCCCGTGTCCCTCCTGTCTTGTCCCCACTGTCCTCCCCGGAGAGCTCCCGCCCATCGTCCTGTTCCTCTCCGGTCACGCAGTCCCCACGTCCTCTCTTCCCTCCGACGACTTTAATTGTAGGCGACTCCATCATAAAAAACATCCGTTTTTTCAACGCAGTCACAAGGTGTTTCCCCGGTGCGAAGGTCCTTGACATTTTAACACATCTCCCCACTCAGTTGAAAACTCTGCCAACCTCCATCCACAGAGTTATAATTCATGTCGGTACAAATGACACATCCCTCCGCCAGACCGAGCTCACGAAGAGTCACTTCATCCGACTTTTACATTGTTTAAAGAACTCTGCACTGTCTGTATTCATCAGCGGCCCCATCCCCACTTCTGGCCGTGGATGTGGGCGTTTCAGCCGAGTCCTCAGTTTGCACACCTGGCTCCAGTCTGCGTGCCAAGTTCACAGCATTGCCTTTGTGGACAATTTTAATCTTTTCTGGAACCGTTCGTCCTTTTTTAAGTCGGACGGAATACACCCTAGCCACGTAGGTAGCCGCATGCTAGCGGCTAATCTGCAGCACGCTGTTCATTCCTTCCCACATGACTGACTGTTTACCCCCCCCTCACACACGCCCCCCTCTCCCTCTGTGGTGCACTCACTGTCGACGACTTCTCCACCGAGCTCCCCCTGCTGGCCACACCTGTCATCGTCTCCCTCAACTGCTGATCTCTCCATCATTACTCTGTCCAATAACCACAGAAACTCCCAACCACTCCCTATTCCTGTCCATACTACAATCAGACACCACTCTGGCAGAAACACCACCCGGTCTGTAAATCACTCTGTATTAGCCAGCCCATCTATGCTGGCTTCCACTCACACCAAATATGATAACTCATCTGTCAGCTTCGGACTTCTCAACATCCGCTCACTTACAAACAAGGGACATCTCATCCATGATCTCCTCACTGACCGCAAGCTCGACTTCCTCTGTTTGACTGAAACCTGGCAACAACCAAATGACTTTTCCTCACTAAACGACTCCACCCCACCGGACTTTACTTACCTCTCCCACCCCCGTAGCCACGGCCGTGGCGGAGGTATTGCATTAATTTACCACAAGAAATGGAAAGTCCTACCCCAGTCGCTGCCTGTCTTCTCCTCATTTGAACATCTTACATTTACACTCCCTGGACCCACTCCCACCATCATTGCCACTTTCTACCGCCCTCCTAAGCCCCACTGTGACTTCCTAAATGATTTTGCTGTTTTACTCACGCATCTATCCACTCTATCACCAAATATCATATTACTGGGGGACTTCAATATACACATGGACAACATTAATTTACCCCTCACCAGAGACTTTTCATCATGCCTGGACAGTTTTGGACTCCATCAATTCATCAACTTCCCAACACACACAAAAGGACACACTCTGGACCTAATCTGCTGCTCTGGCCTCACCCCCTCCAACTGCACAGCTGATGATCTCCATGTGAGTGACCATTTCCTCATCTCTTTTAGCACTGCACTCTGCCTTTCAAGAATCAAGTCATCACGCTTAATTTCATTCCGGAACTTAAATAACATTAACATTGACACTCTCTGCTCCAACATTGACACTATTCCAATCCCGGACTATTCTACCACCTCTGATGAAAGGATAACCCTCTACAATACACGTTTAAACAGCATCCTCAACTCCCTCGCTCCACTCAAAACACGCTCTGTTTCCTTCTCCACAACTGCCCCCTGGTATACCCCTCATCTCCGCTCTATGAAATCTAAAGGCCGCCAACTGGAACGACTCTATAAGAAAACTGGACTCACTATTCATAAAGAAATGTATATAACCCACATACGCCACTACAAGGACTCAATCACCCAAGCCAAAACAAATCACTACTCCGCTCAGATAATCTCCAATGAAGGAAACACCAGATCACTGTTCACACTGCTTAACAGAACTCTCCACCCACCTGACTCCTTACCTCCCCACCTGTATTCAACTGACACCTGTAACTCCCTAATGCAGTTTTTCTACGACAAAATCTCCATCATTCACCAACACTTAGACTCAGACTCACTCCCTTCTCTCCCACCTGCACTTCCTCTCCTCTCACCAGCCCCTCTACCACATTGTCAGCACTTCTCTAATTTCCAACTTCCCACTGACCTTCAAATCCATGACCTCATCCGTAAATCCAAACCCTCTACCTGTCAGCTTGACCCCCTTCCCACCACCCTTGTCAAATCTTGTCTCCCCTCTATGCTTCCCCTCATATCTGCCATCATTCACTCTTCACTCACCACTGGTACTGTTCCCCCACCCCTCAAAATGGCAGCTATCACCCCTATCCTGAAAAAACCTGGCTTAGACCCCAACAATTACAATAATCTCCGCCCCATCTCCAACCTACCTTTCATATCCAAAATCCTAGAAAAAGTAGTCGCCACCCAATTACACACCCACTTAACTAAAAACTCCCTCTATGACCCTTTCCAATCTGGTTTCCGCCCCCGCCACAGCACCGAAACTGCACTCATAAAAATCACCAATGATCTTCTCACTGCAGCTGATTCTGGTTCACTTTCCATCCTCATCCTCCTCGACCTAAGTGCAGCCTTTGACACCATTTCACACCCCATCCTCCTTCGTAGACTCTCCTCCATCGGCATCACCCACACCCCCCTTCACTGGTTCCACTCCTATCTCTCAGGCCGCACTCAGTTCATCCAGCTCAAATCCTTCAAGTCTGACCCCTCCCCAGTCACTACAGGTGTGCCCCAGGGCTCTGTCCTGGGGCCCCTTCTCTTCATCACCTATCTCCTCCCCCTTGGCATCATCTTCCGTAAATACAATATTCATTATCACTGCTACGCGGATGACACCCAGCTCTACCTTTCCAGTAAACCAAACTCCGCACTCCCACCCTCTTCCCTCACCACCTGCTTATCCGAAATCAAATCCTGGTTCACTTCCAACTTCCTCAAATTAAACAGTGAAAAAACAGAAATCCTCCTAATTGGCACCAAATCTACACTTTCTAAATTTGACCGTTTCCCTCCCCTTATTATCGACAGCTCCTCAGTTTCCCCCTCCCCTCAGGTTAAGAGTCTGGGTGTCATCCTTGACAGCACTCTATCATTCAAAGCTCACATCAATAACACCACTCGGTCTGCCTACTTCCACCTACGTAATATCAATCGACTCCGTCCCTCCCTCACTCCCAACACCGCCTCCATCCTTGTCCATAGTCTCGTCACCTCCCGTCTCGATTACTGCAACTCTCTCCTCTTCGGTCTCCCTCACAAGTCTCTCCATAAGCTTCAACTGGTTCAAAACTCTGCTGCACGTGTCATTACCAAAACTCCTTCTTCCCACCATATCACCCCCATCCTAAAGCAACTTCACTGGCTTCCAGTTCCACTCCGAATACAATTCAAAATCCTTCTGTATACCTTCAAGGCTATCCACAACCTTGCCCCTCCGTACCTGTCTGACCTTCTCCACGTTGCAACTCCAGTACGCTCCCTCAGATCTTCCTCCTCTCTCCACCTCACTGTGCCCCCTGCTCTCCTTAGCACCATGGGGAGCAGAGCTTTCAGTCGCTCTGCTCCCCGACTCTGGAATTCTTTACCATCTCACATCCGTAACATTGACTCTCTCCCTCTTTTCAAAACAAAACTCAAAACCCACCTGTTTAAAATTGCTTATCCACTCCACCACCTCTCACCCTAACATCTCCGTTTTATTCTGCACTGTTTTATTTATTTGTTCTTTTCATTATTCATTTTTACTGATGTTTTTTTTGTTTGTTTGTTTGTTTTGTTTTGTTTTGTTTTGTTTTGTTTATTCTGTGCTCTTGTGTTTTGGTATTTATTTATTGATGATTTATTTTGTGTTTTGGTGCTTGATGATTTTAACTGCTGTACAGTGTCCTTGGGTGGCGTGAAAGGCGCTTTCTAAATAAAATGCATTATTATTATTATCATTATTATAACTTCAAAAAAACAATCTTTCTGTCATGAATACAGGTTGACAAAACACGGATATGTCATGTGGCCATGAATGATCTTTTGTTTGATTCACAAAAACAAACATTCTAAATTTGGAGTTAAAGATGAATACATGAAATTATGATGTAAATATTTAACACCAGATACTTAATTGAAATTAAAAGCAAAGACATCAAACATTTTTAGTTTTGAAAATGTTATGTTATAAAAACAAAATGCAATCCACATGTGGATATTTGGACTGAATGATTTGAAAAAAACATTTTAGCATCAGATATTTATATAAATTCAGATACACAAAAGCAAATATATTCTAACTCTACTGAGTAAATAATCGCGTATCATACTTGATTATACATAATCAAAAAAGTGTTGTCTAATTGTGACGATACCACATAAAGACTGAATGATTTCTCAAAAAGTAAAATTGTAGTTCACTTGTTGCCACTAACACATACAATATAGAGTGAATTATTCAACAATGTTAATATTTGGCATTTTTATAAATCATAGAAACAAAAAAATAGATTTAAAGAGAACACAAACTTAAAAATGCAAATATTTTGAAGCAGGTAATTATTTGATATAAAAACAAGACATTATAAACTTTGCAATTAGAAATGTAGATATTACACTTAATTATATAAGGAAGAAAACTATATTTAGACTAAATGATCTTTCATTTTTACATCAGTTATTGAACAGAAACAAAAACAAATAGATCCTGTCATAGTTCACCATGGCTGCTACTCTTTGTTTCCCTCCTCCTTTCGTTCTTCCCTGCTGTCTGTCTGTGGGCATGGCTACTCCCTCTCATGATCACCAGGATATACACCTCGGTTCCTGTACTCAGTCTTTGCTGAATTCTTCTATCTACTTGTGCTTCAGTGCTCTCTGGCTGTATTTGTCCTGGTTTTTGAAGATTTTTGTTTTTTGTTGTTTTAGCCTCCGTGCTCCATTATCTGCAGATCCTGTCCATCTGTTGCCGATCTACTCACCAGCCAGCCCACTCTCCTGTCTTCAACACTCGTGCCACAGCCATCAGCCGACCTCCTGAACCCATCCATCCATCCATCCATTTTCTACCGCTGATCCTGTATTCAGGGTCACGGGGGGGGGGGGGGGGGGGGGCTGGAGCCGATCCCAGCTGTCATTGGGCGAAGGCAGGGTACACCCTGGACAGTGTAACGTGGGGTTGGCGAGAAGCTTAGCACGGATGCTAATAGCTCAGCTCCAGCACGAAATAAAGTTGTGAGGCCGGAGACGAAGTGGAGGGATTTCCGCACTGTACATTTATTCACAGATACAGAGCATACAAGCCAGGTCTCACGGCATAAACTATTACCCTCAGCAAAACAATAAACGGGGGAAGAAGTAGTAGACCAGCTCTGGCGTTGACTGGTGTTGCTGTCGTTGCTGGCGTTGCCGTGTTATACTCTGGCTGTTAATGTTAAATGACACTTTGATGCTTGCTTCTGCTTCCTTATGTGTGATATATTTCCATGTTGTAGGAATATCAGCAGGCTTTGCACTGCACGCTTCAGCAAACTGCTTGTTGAATGTTGCCAGTACGTATTTCCAGTAGTCTGATGCCTGAAGACTTTTATCTGGAGGAATTGTCCAGTCTGGGAAAATTTCTTGGTAACGCTTGTAGGGGTGCCATTCACCTTTTGTAGCAAGGCAACGAAAACGTTCGTAACTGATCACAGAGGAAGAGCATACGTCAGTGGCAAGTTTTCCATCCCACTTGAATCCACCCAGACCATCAGGCCGATGCAGTGAAGTATGGTGCTGACTGTGGGCTGTTCCTCCTGCCTCACAAGGTGCTTTGCAGAATGGACACTGTTTACCACATCCGATCAGTTCGGTGAAAAGCACATTCTGGGGATTCTCATGAAGTTTTTTAAGTTTCATTTGGATGTTTGTTTCTTTAAACTTCTCTCTCAGAGCTTGTGCCATGTCCTTGACACACTCAGTGAGCCTGTGAGCAAACTGTTCCTGGTCGGCATTGTTCAGGATCATGAAAGCACCAAGAGCATCTTGGGAAATGACCAGTTTATCACCAAGTTCCTGACAGACATTTTGAACGAAGGACTTCAAGTTGCCACTCTTTCCTGTTTTAGCTTTGTTGATAGCATCATTTATTCTCCTGATACATGACTGAACATGTTGATCCTCAAACTCAAACACTGAAGACCCATTTGAGAAGCGTTTCACTATCTGGTCGAGTATCCATTTCTTTACATACTCCTCATATGAGTCTATATAGCTCTGGAAATTTCCAAAGTCATTCTTTGAGAGCAAATCCAGTAAAAGTGAATACTGGCAGAACATCCGTGTACTGAACTGCTGGCTTGTCTTCATTTCACCGATGATATCAGGACCCAAGGAACGGTTGACAAAGTGTTCGACTGCAGGCTTCAAGCAGCTCTTTGTGAATTCCTGTGCCTTCTTGAGGCACTGGTCTCGCTTATGGAACACATCTTTAAAATCAGTGCGAAACTTTTCCTTGTTCTGATTGAGACATCTGTGGGGATCATTTGCATGTACGAATTCTTCATGCATTTTCTGAAACTGTCTGGCTGCAGCTCCACAGATGTGCTGTTTTAGAGAAACTTCAAACTCAATGTCCGTCTTAACATCCTGATTGTTTTGCAGCCTCTCATCAATCATGTTTAAAATCTCCTGGATGTAAGTGTCATGGTAGTTGTTTTTTCTTTTCATTTTTTCATCTACACACTGTGTGCAAATCGCTATGATGTTGTCTGCAATTTGTTGTACAGCCTTTGTGTGGCTTGGAATGTTCAACATCTCTCTCACTTTGCTTGTAAATCGCTCAAAGTATCCTTCAGCTGTGTATTTAAAAGGCATCAGTCGACAATCTTGCAGCTTTGTTTGACTTAACAATTGACATGCATGACTTCCCTTGTGCTTGACATTTGCCCTCAGGGACTGAGACACCCTGGTGTATATGTCCTCGACTTTAATTTCTGAAAAGGACAGTTCCTTCTCGGTTTTAGCCCACATCTTGTCAAATTCTTTGTCCAGCTCCTCTTCTCTCATTTGCACCTTTTTCTTCTGACATTGTTCAATCAACGCACATACTCTCTCCTCTAATTCTTTTGTGTGGTTCTCCTTGATTCTATCAAGTTCTGTCATTCTCTGTCTGATGTCAGCTGCAGCTGTGAGCTGATTAATTACAGAGCTCTCCATTTCTCGTCGAAGACTCTTTGCACTGTTTGAGAATTCCTCTCTGTATCGTTCAACCAGCTTGACATGACCCTCAGTTTGCTTGAAGTAATGTGCCAGATGGTCAAGAGTCTGTGTCTCCCATTTAGACAGCACTGTGTAGGCTTCAGTTTTCAAACATGCAAGAAGTTTCCTCAAGTCAGAAATCTCAGATTTTACAGCAACTTTACCAAAATTGGAAATTTTTGTTTCAGCTTTAGTAACCCACGTGTACATGTATTTTTTGAATTCCCATTCGCATTTGTTGAATTCTGTGCACAGCCTCATGTATGCATCAGCCACCAGGCTGTTTCTGAAGCTGAAGATGAAGTTTTCATGCTTTACTGCGTTCCAGAGGCTTTTCATCCACTCTGTAAACGCCAAGATATCATTAGAAGATGATGCACAACTTCCAAGGATTTGAATGATGTTCTTCTTGAGCTCATATACAGCTTCGCTGTACCCTGCATTGACTGGTGCCATTGGTGGGTTTCCATTCCAGAGTCCAGGGATGTACCAGTTGCTAGTGTCTGGACTGGACTCCATCACATCAGTGAAGCTCTTGTTCTCCTCTTTCTTTTCCATTTTGGCTGCTGCCTGCGTCATCTCGTTTAACTGTTGCAAGAGCAGTTCCCTGTTTTGCAAGTTCTTGTCTTGGGCTGAAACATCTGACACATTCTGGTGAACAAACTGACACTTGGGCTTTTTGCCCACCTCTTTCATCCGGAGGAAAGCATGCACAACTATTTGTAGGATGTCTTTCATTTCTGTTGAATTCTCCATTGCAATATTGATGATGGTGATATCACTAAGCCCCACAACGAGTGTTGCCAGCTCATTATCGTGCTCATGGCTGTTGTCTAGTTGTGCAAGCTCTGGTGACTTTAAGCCCTCGGTGTCAATTATAACCACAAAGTCACTGTTGACATCTTCATTGACTCTGATCAGCAACATAAAGGCACCTCGAGTGCATCGACCACTGCTGACTGCAAACTGCACTCCAAACATAGTGTTGAGGAGAGTGGACTTTCCTGTGCTCTGAACTCCAAGAACTGAGACTACTAGTATCTTGCTCTTAGGAGACACCAATTTATTGAGCTGAAAGAGAACATCACTCACCCATCTGAGAGGTATGTTGGATGCATCTCCATCTACAAGCTCAAGAGGATATCCATCACGTAACAATTGTGCACATAGTTTGGGCAGATGCTGTAATTGTTGACGCGATAGTTCGGTTTCTGGAAGGGAGAGTGAAGCTTCATAGATCTGACCCATTTCACGGAAGAAGTGTTCAGTACCTAGAGAGCTGTTGGAAAGTTGTCTGTCAATGTCTTTGTTCTCCTCTTTGTTTTTAGAATCTTTGCATTTTTCTTTGTACAACTCTCTGAGGCCAGACAGTTTGTCTCGAGACAAGTTATCAAGGTTCATTCGCATCCACTTCAGGAAATAGCACCTCTCTGTCCCTGGGCTTGAGATTGCATTGATGAAACACATCATTGCATTTGACACATTGTAAGAGTTCTGTTTTTCCCGAAGTTTGGTTTTCTCTAACTGAAGATCACTTTTGTACTTTTCTATGTCCTCAGACCCAACGTTTCGAAGTCGCAATTCTTCCTTCTCTAAGCGAGTCAGTTCCTTCCATATTTGGCCTTGCAAGGGTAACTGAGTTTCTTTGTATTCGAGGATGTCTTCAATTTCAGCAGTGATGGCATCTGCATTTTTCTTGGCAGTCTGGCACTCCAAAGAGTCTTCATCAACCCTGATTCCTAGTTCATGGGCAATGTCGGCCATCTGCTCAACTCCCATCTTCATCTGTGAGTTCTTAACTAAACTGCTGACCGTTTTCTGCACATTTTTGACAAAGTCTGCATTATTCATTTGTTTAGTCTTCAAAATGATGTTGCTTTTAGTCAAGCCCAACTTGGTTGCTACATTTTTTAAAGCATCTTTACTAAAGCGATTGCTTTGAGGGTTACCCACCAAGAAGATCTGTGCCTTGTGGTGTTGGTTGGTAAGCAGCTGGCACTCAGAGTCCAAGGTGTCAAAGAAAACAAAAACTGCTGTAGATGTCTGACACAAAAAAGAAAATTGTGTTTCAAACAAAGCAATGTCCCCACGAAGGTTAGCTACAGCTACTGGTTCACTGAAGACATCCATGTTTTTGTTCCCACAAGGAAGGTACCATGTGACTTCAACCAATCCATTAGAGATTCTCCGTGAACTGTTACCACTCTCCATGTTACGATGAACAAATGTATCATGGTACTGCTGAGAATTGCTCAGAAGCTTATTGAGGATCGCGGACTTGGACAAAGAGCACTCACCCAATCTTACAAAAGATATCATTGGAAGTTTAGCAAGAACAATTCTGTTTTCAATAAACCCCTTGGATTCTGAAAGCGACTGAGGTCTGTACTTTTTGACAATGTCTCTCATGGCCCAAAGCATGAGCATGCACTGCTTTGTGTCACAATTAGGAAGCAACAGAGGCACGGAAAACTGACACATAGACATTTTGAGTGCCATTTCCTGACGTACAAAGCCATCAGAACACAGAAAGAGGGCAGTGATTATGTCAAGGGGGTTTAGGGGGTCACTTACATCAGGACTATCAGACAAATAATCAAAATCTAACTCTTCCTTTCCTGATGCAACATCATAATCGTTTGACTCACATACTGATGTACATTTCATGTTCCTCGCTGTCACATTGACCATCGTCAGTTTCTTCAGAAAATACCACGGAAGATCTGAATTACACCGAGGAGGTTCATCAGTCATGGTCTTTCCATCAATCTGAAGCATTGTGCTCAGGGATAGCTTCTCTGGATAGAGCTTCTCCAACCCTAGATCCTCCAATAACATCTCCAGTTGTGTCTCTGTGGATGTGAAGATGTCTATTATTTCAAACAAATCATGAATTGTCTATTTTTTCAAGCAAATAACCACATTTCCAATACTGAGTAAAGTGACGGATTGAACGTTTGATGAATTGTCTATGGGGCACAATGAACAATTTTGCATTCAGGCTAAATTAAGCAAACATCCTGAAAATGGTCTCAGTTGTGTTTTTTTCTCTTCACATACACATCAACATATGCTTAAGGATGGAAGTAGGTCTGAGGATGCCGGTGCTGAAGCGTGAACCAAGGCCCGCATGAGTTGGGAGGGGAAGATGCGCACGCAGTACCTTGTGTTTGTTAACATCGATGTTTGAAGACGTGTTTACTAGGTGACGCGCCAGTGGAGCATTTAACAAGCTGAGAACGTTGATCCAAAGAAGATAAAAAGCCAGCAGTTACTCGTACGAGGCCGCTGTTATGCATCAACATGTATATTGTGCACATCAACTCCGCCTATACAGAGGAAATCCTGCTGTATCTCCTGAGGAAGGTCAGCTTGTTTGTCAGTTTGGGGTCAATAAGAACATTCTCCCCACCTTCTACTACTCCATCGAGAGTGTCATAACATTCTCTATTCCAACTCATCAAATACCAAGGTGTAGTCAGTGGCATTACATTTCAAATTACCCCAAAGTACCCCAAAGTACCCCTCAAGCATCATATCAGTGTTGTGTCAATATACACTTGTTACATGCACAGTGTCTTTTTAAAGTGAACTCTTCTCAGTTAGGGTGAGGAAAAGATCGTTAACTTGACTAACGACTCACGTGACTCACAAGCCTAATGATACTAATGAGTCACAAGGCTGACTTGATGTTTCACACAGGACATGAACAGCAGTCTCTTGGGTGAAAGTCCTGTGTTTATTTAACCTATCCACCTGCCCAAGCAGACTATTGCACACTTTATACCATAATAAACTGTATCAGTTTTGGGTTTATAGTTTAAATCCTTATTGAGCTGACTGTTTGTGACTTCCTGTCCACTTGCATGACGTAGGGTTAACGTGGTTGACAGCGGTTTCTTCTCTAGCATGCCATGCTGCCTAATACAATCTTGGCCAGACTCTTTTAAAGAGGTGCTGGTTTATTTACATGGTATTATCATATTATTTACCTTAAGGGTTCCTATGCTTAAAGATCACAGGGGGAGTACTCTGTTTTCGTTTATTATTATTGCTGAATTTATGACATTCTAAAAAAAATGATGCAAAAATTGATATAATGCACTTAACTGTTATTTAATTATGTTATTAGAATAATTAAATGATTACATATTGTGCGGTTATTATATTATGACTTGCTTCATTGTCACTTTTACCAGTTAAAATGAGTGACAAATATGGCCAGCAGCAGGTCTTTCTAGCTGTTGCTAATTCACATCGATTCTGTTAGTATCTTAATAGAAGTCCAAAATCATGTGTTCAAGCTGATGTCTGAATTCAGCCAAAGATTGTGATGAAAAAAGCATCAATCTATAGCAACAATGTACAACCATGAGTGGACTGTTCCAAAAACAGGTGGTCAGAAAGACCTAAAAGTGCCTTGTATCTAATGCAGGTCCATTTACCAAAATGTACAAATGGATTTTCTTTTACTTACTGGTGTGGACAACCTTACTACTGTCATGATAGGCTGCCATCTTCACAGTGGGGCTTGGCTCTGTGGACAATAATAATGGTGGTACTTAGACATGGGATGTTGTGAAAATGTCACATCATGATTTACCTGGACAGAATAATCGTATCACGATAATCATCAAAATATGCTTAGTGGGCTATTTTGGTCAAAAATGATTGATAGATACATTATTTATATATTTCTGTATCCTGTATTTTTGAATCAGGTTTTGTCTACCATGATAGCGAGTTAGACAGCTTTTTCAAGTCACTTGTTAAGATACTTATGATCCCAACAACAGAAATTCACTTGTGATCAACTTTATTCAGATTCACAATAAAATCTGATATCGTCTCATCTCTAATGGTTATTAATGGTTTAACTTCAAGCTACTCAGCAGACGTGTTGAGTGAGAGAGAAGAATGGATGGTATCATGCTGACCTTTACCACTTGTATCGGTGTGTTGACAGTCACGCTTGGTGTTGGAACATGGTGTTGGAGTTTCCTCCATTTCTGCACAAAGATCACCGATTGAGGCTTCATCACTGGTTCCCTTGATAAAAATGAGAAAAAAAAACAAAAAAACAAAAAAACAAAAAAAAAACACCATAACCTCCATTGTAGGGCCAGTCTCAGTCCCGCCACACTTGGTCGAGATTATTCAAACAGCTTCTCACTGAAAGTAAAAAGAGACAAATCTATTAGTCTTTATTCAGAGTACTATAATATCCCATGAAGTTTAAAATACCCTGCAACCTTTCAAGATTTGGACCATCACGTTGGCCACTCGTCATTTGAATACACTACTTTATGCAGATCAGTGGCGTCCAACGTGACCTGCCTTAGGAATTACCAAAAAAAAATTAAACTCACCATTGTCCATCTAAAATAAAGACAGATTCAGCAACTATGTGAGTCATTTCAAAAAGATTCCAAATGTGACCCAACCAATCACACGGTTGCCCCGCCCTGAAGCATCCCCTGCTTTAAGTTCTATTTATTCATTCCATAAGTTCTACTTGACTCTTAAACTGTAAATGAACTAAATCACTGTACTGAAGAAGAAGTGAGATGTAGGATCATTTTCTCATACACTTGTGACATAGCCACATGAGGTTACAAGGGTTATCTGAATCGTGTAATCGTGAAAGAGACATGTAAATAAAAGTGCCCGATTAACCAAATGTTTCAAACCCTTGCAAGGTTAATGGTGTTTCAGGTTACTTATTTGGTTTTTGTGTGTTTTCCGATGTCAAAAAGCCATATAATGCAGGCTACTGTGATTCTGCCATATATGACAGGACAATAAGGTGACTGGGTTTTTTTTTTTAGACCTAGTGACCTCAGAGAGGAAGGGGAGGAGCTATGGGCAGGCACCAGGAAGCTGGAGCCGAACAAAGGAGAAATGTTTGTTGTGGATAAAAAAAAGATGCGTTGGTGTGTTTGAGAATGAAATGATCCTGTAATCTTAAAGCCCCACTAAAATCCGAAGAAGGCCACGCTATCAAGGCATTCGTTAAGAGGTAACCTGGGAGAAAAAAGGAACGACTTAATGAAGAAATACCCTGGTGGAGTATTATTTGCTTGAACCTGCCTTGCCGGTGAGATCTTTCCATTTTTTTTTCTACTTTTTGTGCAATGCATTGCTAAGTATTATTTTTTTTGCGTGTTTTTGGTCGAATACTTTTTTGGTGTTTTTGGACTTGGTGTTTTCGGTTGCTGGACTTTATGAGACTTGGGGGAGGGGGAAATGTAAAAATCCTATGGTGTATGAAAGCAGTGTTGATGCAGTTATCGAAATAATACAAATGCTTTTGGGAAACTGTAGATTTTTTTTGTTTGTTTATATTTGATTTCTGTCCTGTATGTGATTTATGGGGTTTACTGCGACTTCAGATGAGAAAGAGAAATCAGGATGATTGTTACACACTTCCATGCAATCTGACTTCTTTTTAGAACAGAAGTCGCCCCCTGATGGCCAACAGAGAGAATGCAAATACAAGGTACTTCAGGATGGGCTTCACTTTTCACACTCTTTGGTGCCTGTCCATCCAGAAAAGACAACACAACAACCTACAACAACCAAATCAAATGACAAATGGCTCTAAAAAAAGAAACCCACATCATACAAGGACATGAGGTGTTTCAACAAACGAATCAGAATGTTCAAATAAATGTGTGGTGTACAGACTGTTACTGATGTGAATATTCACTACATTTACACCACCAAACACACATGTGCTTGGCGACTCCCTTTGTGAATTAAACGAATAACATGAGAGGAAGAACAAAATGTATTTTCTCATGGCTGCTGCCTGCCTGCCCCTCTCTACTGAACTAGTACAACGCCCCAGAACCCCCCCCCCCCCCCTCACTTCCTCTCACACTCACGCCAGATACCATCTGTTGAAATAGTTAACTCATCACAAACATTCTTGGGCCCACGAATATGAAATATTTTTTTGTCAAGGCAATCAAAATTAAAATAACGTTTGTCAGCACATGATTGGTGATGTTTTAAAGAGTTTACAGTGGAAGCACTTTTCTGTATTTTAGATATTTTTTCTCGTGTAGTTTTTCGGTCCTCCCATCACGCACTTACTGGTAAAATCACGGACAAAACAAAAGTAGCAACCCACCTGTGTAGAAGAGATGTACCCATGGCGAAAAAGCATTCTTTGGAAATCAGGATGCACAGGAGAAGGACTTGTCTCGTGCAAATGCAAGGCCCGCAATTCAGCCTCTCCTTTTATTCTGCTGCTGAAGCCAATTTCACTTTTGTTTCCCAGAAAACGCGTCACGTGGTGTGATGGCGCTGAAGAATGAAGACACTTTACAGGAGGAAATATGTTCAGTTACATTTTCACAGCCATTTCTTTTTCTCATTCTGTCACATACACAGTTTTATTAAAATACTGGGATCTAAATGAACAACACGCCACCTGGAGTTATTTTATACATTAGTGCCTTTTTGGTGATCGACTGTTTTGAAATGATTACATGACGATTCAATTAACAAGGAACCAGGAACCAGGGCAGAATGAATCAGTAAAGGTAAAAGTACAGAATCATTATCAGTGACACGTAAAGTGCACAGTAAAGATCAATGAATGAGTCTTCATCACTGGTTCTCTTGATAAATTGGAAAAATTAAAAAACAAAATGTTCAGGTGTGATGAAACAACTCATAATCCCATACACTTTAGTTGGTTGGATAATGTTTCCATATTTCCACATTGTAGGGCCAGTCTCAGTCCCACCACACTTGGTGAGATTATTCAAACAGCTTCTCACTGAAAGTAAAAAGAGACAAATCTATTAGTCTTTATTCAGAGTACTATAATATCCCATGAAGTTTAAAATACGTTAATACGTTAAAGTTAATAATCACGTTGGCCACTCGTCGTTAGAATAAGTGTGTAAATGTGGTTTGAATGGTAATATTAGATTAGATGATGGGCAGGTATCCTGCCATCAGTATGAATGTCTGTGTGAATGGGTGAAGATGACAAGTAGCCTAGTGTAAAAGTGCCTTGAGTGGTCAGAAGACTAGCAAGGCGCTATATAAGTACAAGTCCATTTAACATTTACTTTAAAGCTTCCAGCTATACCAAACTGACATTCATGCATGTTAACCCTAACCCTAACCCCCACAAACTCCTAAACAGAAACGTGTGAACAATAGTGTTAATACCAGTTTTAGAATTAAAAAAAAAATGTTTTCACTTAAATACATTTGTAAAGATTGCCACAATGTCATCTTTTACTGGCAGAGATAAATGAGAATATTAGGATAGGAGCGGGCTTTTATTTCATTGACTAAATATGGGGAAAGCGCTCGCCCCGGTGGAAATGGTTGACCGAAATCCGATACGGTGAACCTGCGCGCGTCTGAGGCGTTACTGCTGAAAAAATTATCGTGACCCTGTCGGGATCTAACTGCTTTTTGTGGATTACTTTTTGAGGGGGATCATTGGAGTGAAGCATTATGAGGACATTTTTCTTACGTGTTTGTGTGGAGGGATTGCGCTGCGCAAGTGGATACCCACGGCGGCGTCTCTACAATTCGTGAGGCAAACATTTCCTTTTGTTTCGGGAGTTCAGGCTTGAACTCGGGACTTGATTTGTTTTTGGACTGTTTGATTTTGTGTTTAAGGGTGGGGATTTATGAACGCTGGGCTTTGCAATGGTTGAGTGTGTGTTAAAAGTATTATTTAATTGATTGTTCACGAGTCGGCTTTCGCCGTAAAAAAAAAAAAAAGGGATTTAATGCATATGGTTGTTTCATTATTTGTAAGTCCAATATTTCTTTCTATTACTGTCATTGATAGGGAGGCCAGGCCTTCCGTTTGTTTTCATTAGTTGGAACTGCGGGTATAATTTTTATAACATTGCGCAATAGATCCTCCCGAGACCTTAATTGTGCGTTGTGGCAATGGCCTTCTAATTAAATAAGGGCGTGAATTGTTACACATTCATAATATTTAGTGTATTACACATTTATTCATGATAATGATCAGTACACAAGTCTTATAGCTCTTTTCTGTACAACAGAGTGCATTTAAAAATGCTAAAATACTTTCCAGGACAATTAAATAACATTGATTAGCATTAGAAATGGTATTAACAGCATATATGCCCACTGCCCAGTAAAGTAAAGTTGTAGTATTAGTAGTAGTAAAAGTGCCTATTGCAGCACTTAAAGTAATACCTTTCCAAAAAAACAGACAAGTCCATCTGGTACTTTTTCATATCATAGTTTTTAATATATAAAATTCAGACAATTTTGAAAAAGTAACCAACCTGCACTTAACACATTGTTATACATAAAGTTAGCAGTTACACCCAGGGAAAGGACAATATGGTCAGCACAACAATATACATACCAGCTGACAGATTGCATAATGAAAACAATAACTGTATTTGGTTTTGACTGTCTCAAGCCACTTGTCATTCATATAAACAATCAAACATGACATAGCAAACAAACGATGATCATTCTGATCAAGTCAATAACCAAACAATAAATTAAACACCAACAGCCAACAGCATCCTATATGTGAGACTCCAACCTGACAACCCCTTCCTGAGAGCTGTCAATCAAAGTCCACCCCCAAAGTGTCAGGAACTTTCCCCGGGAGTGTGGAAAGCACTCCACTAGTGAGCTGGATAAATGACCTAATTCTAACTCCATAGTTTGGTTTCCAAATGAACTCTGGGATATCTCAGAGTCTCAGAGGCTTGCCTGCAATTACATCTAACCACCAAAGCAGCCGCTAGAAACAACGTAACTAAATTCTTAAGGATTACAGCTTTAAGTGAAATTTTCTGTTAGCGGGTAGCATGCCTGTATACAGTATATAGTATCCCTCATGTGAACAATTACTCCCATGTTTTAATCTCTCTCATATGGGTTTGGTAAATCACACACGAACACTTTCTCAGCACATTCTATGACAAGACACTTGTGGTATAATCTCTGTACTGTAATCAGCTGCATTTGCTTCCGACACCTCGTCTGACGCAGGTAATGTGTGGCACAGACACCCCTCGCAGGAAGGCAGCTGGAAGTGTGTAAAATGGGATGAAGAGCAAGGCAAGTTCACTTTCTCCATCTACATCATAAGAAAGAATCTGATGCAACTCTCCCCTAGATCCATCAGCCAGTCTGACACACCAGTCATTGCGTCTCTTTGCTCGACTGTAATTACGGCTGGTAAAAACAAGACCTTGGTGAACCATTCTCGTGTGTGAGAGGATTTCATTTCGAGGGCGTATGCCTGCTGCGCTAAAAGCCTGCTGCTCTGCCTGTGTGAGATGTTTGTCCACCATCCAGAACAGTGGTATTCTGGCATCTTTTGTAATTGAGTACTTTTGAGTACTCAGTCAATTGAATACAGATACCAGAAACACGGTCACTCACTCTGTATTTGGATGTGAAATATGGAATGGATCTGTGGAGCAAAAATTTGCCCACAATCTGCTTTGGAACATCCTTTGTGCCATGAAAGAGCTTGAGAAGACTCCCGTTAGCACTTTCAAAAACGAAGGCAGAGTGTGCCGATAAGGGACCCAACAACTTCACAGACTTGGCCAGATGTGTCAGAAGATGTACATTTGAGGTCATGGCAGCCTCCCCAAAGAATGCTTGAAATCGAATTACAAATTCTAACAGCATCTCATCGGCTTTGTTGACCTCCTCAGAACTAACTTCCTCTTGCAAAAGGAGGTAGATTGCCGAAACAAGAAGTGAAAGATGCTTTGTGTATTTCTCTTGATCCAAACCACAACCCAGCCAACATCACATGTTTGAATCTCATGTTTGGTGGCAGCTCATTGAGATGAAGGTGAATGGGCCAGATGGAAAATTTGGATGACTTGTAAAGAGGTGAACCATCTGAATTGAATGTGTATGACAGGTTGTTGGGATCTGATAAAACTTCCCCAGGTGATGACAGCCCTTTGCACAGGTCACCATCATAAATGTCTGATATCATGTTTTCTGCTTTGCATGGTCTGTCCACCCTGTAGCTCAACTTGCTCTGGAGCTCTGGAGTTTCAAGAATGTTCTGAATCTGTGGAGGTATTGGGACACTGATAAATTAGCTTCCATTGTTTAGTGTGTTTTGGTCAACTGGTGAATTACACCCTAAACACTGTGTGACACTGATCTCTAGCACGTCATTTTGACTTCCTAAATTCGTTTTACAGGCCATACAGTAAAAATGAATAAGTTGATGATAACTATGATAAGTTTCAGCAAATCATCAAGGGCAGAGTATTGATGCAAGGCATCAAACAGTTATTTGATGCCTTGCAGCATAGGTCATGATCATCAGTAACACCTCAGCTCTTGATGTTGTACCTGTGGCCATCAGAGGTGTGTCCATATATCTACTCCATTCCCCAGTGGATCATTTGAATGGTCCAAGTTGTCATCTTGTGGCGACTCGGATTTTTGAGAATTGATTAACTCGAGTAATCGTTTCAGCCCTGGATATGACGTTGATGCTGGAAATGCACCAACATTTGAAAACAGGAGTTTTACTCAAAATACTGCAAAAAGTGTGCTACGATTGCCTGCATAAACTGTCATGAACCACCAGAACAGACTCAGTGCTCCTTGTCATAGGGATATCTGTAGTAAACTCTTTGGTGGTGTAACTTATGTTCCCATTATACTGACAGAACTGGAGAATGAAAATACTGGACCTCTGAAACCAGAGAAATATTTTCAAATGGACATGCACTGCAAACCTGAAATTAACTAGACAGTACTCAGCTGGGGCTGTATATGAGAACGCAAATATCTGCATGCTCCCGAGTACAAAGTCCATTTAATCTCCCAGTGAACGTGTGAATAGTAGAATGTGTGAATAGTAGGGATGTAACAATCCACTGATACGATTCACGATACTAAGTTCATGATACGATTTATTTTCTATTCAAATTTATTTTAACAAAATGACATTGAAGATAAATTAAGTGTGAAAAGATCCTATTTCCCTTTATTAAAATCTACAAAATATAATTTCTCTTTAGCGGTGCCACTAAGGTCACTACAGAGGCCACTTGTCATTGTTTAATGCAACAAAAGCAAAATGTAAACAAATGTTTACCTATCAAAATGCAAAACTGTAGGTTGAAACTGGCAACATGATAAAAAAGAAACAGGCTTACATAGAAAGAGGGCTTATTATTGATGAACCAACCAAACCTAACCCAAGCTCCCTCAAATGTAACAATTATAAAGTTTCTTTAAATATCTCAGTAATTTATCAGTTACTTTTCAAAATCCACATGGAACCTATCCTAACCATCACTGACGCTGGCTTTTGAAATGTGAGCTGATAACAGGCTGGATGGTCCCTCTCCTCTTGAGGAGGCGGCAGCGTCTATGATTTCAAAAAAACAATTTCAAATGTTGACTCGTCAGACCGCAGGACAGTTTTCCACTTGGCCTCAGTTCATCTTAAATAACCTCAGGCCCAGAGAAGGCTGCGGCATTTCTGGATCTGGTTTATATAAAGTTTCCTCTCTGGGTTTTCTATCTGAAGACACCTCGGGCCCTATAGTTTCGTAGACCAGGCGCAGTCAGCATGCAGCGCACCTGCGCCACGCCGACGGGGTGTGTCCACCTCGACTTTGCAAGTTTCGTGCACCACGCAGGCTAGCGCAGGCACGCCTCCCGTCTCGCCAACCCGCGCAAGTGGGAAAGAGGGAGGAGAAGAAGGCGTGAGTGGGAGACGAGGAGGAGACGAGGCGTGGACTGGGATTAACACAGCCGATTCAGATCTTCACCAATCAAATGAGCTCCTCTCCTCACCTTTAATGCGTTAGGGGAGGTTCAGTGCAAGTTGCGTCACTTGACAACCCGATGACAGAAGCAGCGCCGCTGCTCCCACCACGCTCATCACGGGCTGTGCGTGCGTAAAGTCATAGTAATTATAATGCCGATATTATATCACTATAGAAATTGTAGGCACATTTTAGGCATATATATCACAAAACAGGGTCAGGGTGCACAGCTCATCATCTACGCTCCACAGCTGCACCGGATTCCCCATCCAACACCAGAACGGCGGGACACCGGGACCTAGCATGCCGCTCAGACCAGCTGCAGCCCCAACTCCGGTTCCAGCTCGCGGCAAAGTTGCGCGTTTCTTCATACTGCGGAGGCGCGAGACCAGGCACAAGCTGCTGTATTTTTTTTACGATTTTTTCAGACATAGACGCATTTTATTAGCAGTGGATAGATATGAAAAACAGGAGAGAGAGAGAGGGAGATGTTTTGGTCCGAGACGCTGAGTTTCCGTTACGCGTGCAACCTGCCTTTGATCTGACGTCAGATGTGATGGGACAATCGATATAGATATACATTCACGTGTTGATTCAATTACTTACATTACATAGTGTTTGTTGTGATTATTTATTGCAATTAAATGTGCCTGGAACTGTGGAAACCTGCCTGTGAGGTCTCGGTGACGTGTGCACACTGTGCGCCGCTCCGCCAAACTGCCACTCTGCCAGCTGTGATTCGCCTTGAATGAATGGACTTTATTTGCGCCTTACGCCTTACGCCGAGAGTAGACTAGGTTGGAGTTGGCTGGCTTTCGACGAAGTCTCGGCGAGGCTTTTTGCCACGAAACTTCCGCTGCACCAAGCTGAATCTGTGACGCCTCCCCCTGCTGCGCCGCCACACCCATCTTGGCGCAGGCGATCCACCAAACTGCCAAACTGATCGTGCGCAAGGCTGCGCGGGTCGAAACTTGCATTACGCCGGCTCCGCCACCCTGCGCCACCCTGCGCTGCGCCACGAAACTAGGGCCCTCATGTTCCTTCTGAAAAAAGATGGTATTATGTTAGATTGAGCAGCAGCTTGCTTTCATATGGTATAACCCATGATTAGCGGGAAGTAATGTAGGCAGAAACTCAATATTGTAATAGTAATTGCAACTATCATTTTCATTATTTATCTACTCAGAAAATACAGGCAATTCAACTGTTATTACTTCTGCTGCAGGACGCCCTCTCTCATGTTCACTTTCTTCTCTGGACTGTATTGAAACATCTGAGGCATCGTCATCCTTATCAAGAGATGAAATACACTTTAGAGAAAAAAATGTGTGCATACAAGACTATTTCCACTTAACTGAATAAATATAGTGAAAAGGATGGAGGCAGTAGATTGAGAGTACATACTTCAATCACAAGTTGCAGACTCTCAACTCCAGCTATCATTTCTTGGGGACAAGTAGGCAGGCCGCCCTCCTTTTCAAAAGATAACATGGACTATAGTGCAGCCACGTGAATTGCTTACAACAGAATGTAACTGTTTGAGAGTAATTTTGACTCGAAAATTTTGACTAGATTTCATTTTAATGCCTCAATTTGGTGACTTTTGAGAACCAAAATATGACATATCAATTACTGACCAATTTCTTACAAACTGCTGGTACTGATACAAATGTTGACATAATAAATGGGGTTGAGGAGTTTAAGAATTTCAGAAAAAATGAAAACAAAAGTGACTAAAACACAGTGCTTTTTACTATTGGTTCATTATGACTATTATTATTATTATTAATATAAGGTCCCGTTTACAGGAGGACGCTTGTGGGTAAAAACGACAAAATATTTTATCGGAAGTGCCTTTCGTTTAGACGGTGACCGCGTTTTTGGGGCTTATAAAAGCAAAAATCTGAAACCATCCTCCAGAGTGGAAACTTGAATACGCTCCGCCGTAGCGTTTCCGTGCAAAACTCTGCTCGGATCTGCTCACGGCGCGGCGCAGATAAGAGAAGCGTGCGGGGGACGCCTGTTGTGGTAATTCTTTAACCACCCTTTCGTTAACACAGCTCCGTTGGATATGAAAACTTACTTCGAACACAACAATTGTCTTTGTCTTTTATTTGAAGCTTCAAAGGCACGAGTCATACAGAGTGTTGCACAGTCTGCAGGAGAGTATAAAGATGGAGAATGTGCGGAGAAGATTTATAGTCAGATGTATAGGTTGGCTCCTCTTTTCTCTTCACCCCCACCCCTCCTTATTCCGCACACGATCAGACAGTTTCACTTCATGTACGTGACAGGATATGTCAGCTCAAACAGTTGAGCGACAGGAAACTAGGTAAGAAAGACAATTCCATATACGGTGAAAATGTCTTGCTGCTTGCTGCATAGACAAGATCATGTGCACAAAATAATATTTCCATTACACGCCTTGCCATGGCCACGGGGGAAAACAGAACGTTCATGAGCCAAACCAGCCACAAGGATTTCCCCTTAGAATAAGCGCTGCTGCCCTCCTGTTTAGGCCGATCATTAGAGCTGCTAGTTAAATCCATTTGCCTTGATAAAATAATTTTGGGCGAACATTGAGACTGTGGCGGCCTAAATTAGACTATGTCGGTGCGCCATAGTCTTGTCAATGTGTGGGAAACACTGTTTGAGAGTATATACCTCTATCAAAAATGGCTGTCCTTCATTTGCAGTGGCTTTCTTCTCATCTAGCAATTCCTCATCTAAAGAAACCTGATTATTTTAAAGAAAGTTGTTTTTTGTTTAAAATGATTCAAGTTCAGATACAGAGCAGATACAATTTCAATTAATTCACGACATTTACTTTGACCACATGTTGCCATCTCTCATGGTCACTGTCACATCTATCATGAATCAAATAATCTGCTGGCTTCTACTCATCACATACTTATATCACTTGTTAAAGAGTGAGACTGTACTGCACTGTAATATATTCAATCATTGGTAAATATAACCAATTGGTTGCAGGATCAGGATAATATGAAACACATAATAACATATTTACACTAGGAATACGTACCTCAATTACAGCATCTTGTTGAAGAATTCTTCTCAGTGTGGTTCTTGGTATTTCTGAGCGACTGCAAGGCTCCAGGTATTCCTTGTACTTTCGTTTTGGCACCTAACAAGTACAAATAATGTTGCATGAACATGATGGTAATTTTTAAATCCTTTTCATACATATATGTAGGCTTCTAATTTAACATTTGTGATGGTCAGTGTAAAGTGAAAGGCCAATTTATGGAGTCTCTTATTTGCTTAGAAGTGCTCACTGATTGAATACATGTCAGTGATCACATCAGTAATAACATCATCAAAAGCTACATCCCTCATCAAGACATAAAGACTTGATTGACAAAAATCCCACAAAATGATATCTAAAGACAGGTTTATGCCTCACATCCAACGTGACCTACACAAGCAGAAATCAAGAAGCAACATGGGAAGGTCACAGGCAGCACCAGTGAGGTATTCATAACCAATTTTACTTTCCATAAATGCCCATCAACATCTAATCCAATAACAGCAGTGAGAAGTGATGTCAATGTCCACTGCTTTCATACACAAGTTTGATTCATAAAGGACAACTGAAATGGGTGACTTAATCATAAGATTAATCCCATTTAGTTGTCCGCTACTTTATGCAGATCAGTGCCGTCGTGACCCTCCTTAGGAATTACCAAAAAAACGTTTAAACTCATCATTGTCCATCTAAAATAGACAGATTCAGAAACTGTTGTTGGCTCACAAAGTCCGCTAGCTGCCCTGTGAGAAGGACCACAATTACAGCTGGAGTGTACAGCAAAGAAGGAACCGCAGTCAGGTTTAGGGTTAGCAACAGAGGGGTTTCTTTATTTACCCATTAAGCATCCTGTATCGATCCATCAGAGGGGTATTCCACCAAACTCGCTAATTAAAGCGGCGCTTACCTGGTTAAGCCTGGTTAGAACTAACGCCAACTTCCACTTGCGGCTAAACCCGTTCCATTAACGCATTTCAGCCGCGCCTTGTTGAGGCTAATTCAAGCCAGGTTAACGTTGTCGTGTGTTACACCGTTCACGGGATATAAAGCCAGACCAGAACCATGAATGTCGAATCATCGAGAAAATGGCAGAAAAGACCAGAGAAAAAATTTTATTGATGGAACTGTACGAGGAGTACAAACCCATCATAACCGATAAAGGGAATACTGTAGTGATAAATAAAAATCACGAGGCTGCTTGGGCAAGAATTGCCGAGCGATTAAATACGGAAGTACAGTTAAGAGTAACATGTTCTAATATAACACTGACCCCGACATCTCAAACGTGAGGATAGTGTAGAGGTAACGTGCCGGCTTTACATGCAGCCGGCCATGGTTCAATTCCTGACTATGGAAGTTTGTGAAACTTCTTTCTTTGGCCGGACCTCTCTCTCTCTCTCTTTAAGATAGGCCTAGTAAATGCATCTACATTGACCAACTCATTTATCTCAACAATTCAATGAACACATTCGATGAACCTATTAATGAACTCACCTGAAAGGAATTTATGTGACTGAAAATTGCATACAGCAATGCCTTTGTCATTGGGATCTATATCATGCTATTAATAATAACATCTTTATGCCTATCATGTTTTTGCAAGTTATATTTGGGTTCTGGGGAAATTGTATGACATATTTATCATAGTTAAGGTAAAATGTTGGTCTAATTCTCTGATCTAAAGACAATTATACAGGGAAAAAAAAAGACACATGGGATGTCCTCGCCGGGATGTGAACCTGCGATGTCCACATTCGAGGGCAGGTACATCACCACTCACCCAAGTGCGGGCTATAAGTTATGATATGGCCAGTCGGTCTTAAACAAAATAAACGATTTATTCATATTTTTTTTAATTGCAAGCATGTATTCTTAGATGCTTGATGAAAATATAGTCTGTTTGTACTTCATATATGTAATTTTGGTCATTTTTGGTCTTTCACGTGATGAAATCACAAGGACTAGGCTTGGCGGAACCTTCTGCTGGTACAGTTGTTTCCGACAGACGGACTTCTCTGAAACCCCCGCTAAAGTAAGCCTGATGGTTTGGTCGGATAAATTCCCATGGTTACTTAGCGGAGAGTGCCTCAAGTCATGTTAATGGAACACAACTCTCGCTAAAGGTAGCGAGGCTTATTGAAATTAGCCCGGCTTTGCGCTTAGCGAGCTTGATGGAATACCCCTCAGGCCAACCCAGGTTGTCAAAATGGCACCTATTTATAGGGTGTGGCAGCTAATGACCCTAGAAGAGTCCATCCGCTGGGGTCCACTGCCTACCCACATGTTTAACCCACCCTTTTTATTTCTATATTTCCACCACATAATCACTAACCTATATACACACCCTCTTTTACCTCTACTAACAAAGAAAATACACATATTCACCTCCTATGCCATTTACATAGATACAATACACACCTCAACCAACCCCACAGCAATTTACACTTGGTTGTCCCCGGAACTATAAAAGCAGTGTCCGTTTCCTGGAGAAGCCTTTTGCCTGCACACCCTAAGGACAAAGACTACAATACACTCGACACAATACACCTTAGCTTATATCCTTGTTTAAATAATTAACACATTTAATATGCCCATTTAACCATTATGTAGTGATGGCGAGATGAAGCCTCATGAGGCATCGAACCACTTGAGCCAACTGGTTAGAGAAAGGGTTCATTTCTCGAAGCTTCATGTGCACACGATACCACCTACTGGCCAAGTGTATAATCACAGGCAGCTGTATCTGAACCACATAATGTGTGATGCATTGACTTTTTGTGTCTGTTATGTCTGTTGGGAATGACTATGAATTACAAAAAATGGATAACCAAATACTTACTCAAAGATCATTCAAGCTGTTCTATTATTCTATACAGACAGTGTGGTAACAGGGAGTAGACATTGGGGGAAACTGATCTCGAGCGGAGAGTCGAACCCCTGATCACCGCGTTGAGGACGTTGACCCTCTGTCATGAGGGAGGTGCCCTAACCACTGCGCCACCGGCCGCTCCTTGATGAAATAATTTCTGTACATAAATGATCACATATGTGTATAATAAATTGTTTGAATGTTTTCTGTGTGTAAATTTCCCCCAAATGGTAAAATCATCACTCTCCTAAATCTCTCTCTCTCCCTTAACTCTCCAAATTATATAAACGCTATTCAACCTCTAGTATCCAAACTCCCCAAACTATCCAAACTCTCAACTGACCGCAACTCTGCTTCAAAACCCGCATTTTGAATGGAGTCTGAGGGGTCTATATAGCTGTAAAACCTCGCGGCAAACTCGGAACCACTTCCCGAAGCAGTCACGTGGTACAGCCGGGCAGCGAGGCTTCGGACGTCATCATTTTTGGCCCCTCCCCTAAATGAAGCAAGCCTCGATACGCGCTTCGCGGAAACGCCCCCTCCATTACTCGACACACGCTTCGAAGCCTCGGCGCATTTCGTAACATCACTACCATTATGTCTAGTGGTGGGCAAGTGAAGCCTTATGAAGCACTGAGGCTTTCCTAGCAATTGTGTTGAAAAAGATTCAAAGCTTCAACGCTTCAGTGATGGTGACATCTGGTGGACAACTGAAGCCATAGCAACCTCTCAAGAGCTCTGACCGTATCAATCCCATGTCAGCAATAAAAGTTTAGAAAAGACTGTGTGGTTTATTTACGTGTTTTGTTCATTCATACTCGCCCATACTGTAAAACATCCCAGATTAAGCCAACGGATAAATCTAAATGATATGAAGGGTTAAATGTTGGTTAAGGAGTTTATTTATTTGATCATGGTATGTGAACCAAAGAGTCCAGATAATAGTTTGTCATAGGAGAAGTTGTATGGTCGAGGAGGAATGTTTATGCACAGAACAGACAGGTTTGTATTAAGAAATAGAATTTCTTCCACTGTGGCAGGCTTCAGTCTCCTCTTCTGGCTCACGACGCATGAACGCTACGAGCCAATGAAACGCACTGACACACACTATGAGCCAATGACATGCACCGGTACACTATGAGCCAATGAAACGCTTCGAAACATTTCGAAGCAATGAAGCACTTTAGTGTTTCGGTCACGTGACGCTGGTGTTCGATACAAGCTCCGACACAGAGGTTCGAACCACTCCGCTTCAGGAAGAGCGACACAAGCTCCAAAGCCTCGGTATCATTTGCCCATCACTACCATTTAACCATTATGTCCCTCTGCTCTAGATGGAGCTGCATGGCCCACACAGCACCCCCCCAGCAAACCAAGAGCCGACCAAGGACAGTAACATGGTGACAAACATTCAATAAATATGGCAAACATATCCATACAAAATGTCCTAAACAATGCGTTAAAATGTACTGTGCAAATCTCCAATAAAGTTTACATCCTCCTAAAGTGTGTGTGTGCAATTATTAAAGTGCATAGTCCCACTCAGTCCAAAGTGTTTTATTCAAAGCCAGAGGGGTATTGCACAAAAGTAGAATAAAGAAATCCAGGATAATTGAGCAAGCGCGGCTTGACCTAGTCTGCTGTCATCCTGGCTTACACTGCATGAAAAGTCGGATTTTCGTCCCTGTAAACGCCCGAAAATCTCCCTAATTTTCGGGAGTTAACGACAATTTACAGGCTGCGAACGCCGCGTTCGTCTGTGCCGAAAATTGTCGGAAACGAACCACAGCGAAGGCTCTAATTAGCATATGAATAGCGGCGAAACCCCGCCTGGCCAGAGATGGCTTGAATATCCTCACTCAGGATTGGATGAAACCACTAGTTTTAAACAAGTATAATCGCTCGTGATTGGTTGGCAGATCTGGTCATTATAAATGTAAAGCCAACCCACGTTGGTAGATCTGTCACTATTGGTCAACCTGATGAGTCATTATAAATGTAAACCCCACCCCCGTTGGCAGATGTGTTACTATTGGTCACACTGGGTCTTTTAAACAAGAATAATCACTAGTGATTGGTTAGCAGATCTATCACTATATATATACACACATATATATATATATACATATGTTTATATATATATGTATATTTATACATACACACATTTATTTTTATTTATTTATATATTTATAAATATAAATATGAATGAATTAATTGAGGAAAGGAAAAATTGCCAGGAGGAAGTATTCAAAGAAAGAGCTTTATTGACAACACAACACACAACTGTACAAATTTGCCCACACAACAAACAAATGAACTGGCGACATTCTGTCCGAATTTGGTCAATTTTACAGCCGCCTGCGGTGCGTGGCCCTGTACTTGGGAGTCTTCTCTAATCGCGACTGTAGAGTCGCACAGAGCTCGGTGAGCTCCTGGCTACGAGAGGATGGAGGTCGCACAATCCATCCAGACACCCCGCCAACGACGCCGTCCTCCTCATCAGACATCATGTCTGTGGTGGAGCACTTCCAACGGTCCACCTCATCGCCAGCAAGCACACTCCGTCTCGCTTCCAGCAGCTGTAAAACAATCAATAAAGACAATCAGTACTGCGCGATGCACTGCGCATGGACACAACACATCTATTAATGCACCTGAAAAATAGGTTTAGGTAGGTTTGGTCACATTGACCAAAAACGGATCTAATAAGTCTTACCCTCTTTCTCCTGGAACCGAGCTGACGTCTTCACAGCTTCCGCCTGCGATGCGAGATCAGGCTGTGTGTGTCTGAAGCTCCTGTGTACCGTTTCATAGTATGTCTTACAGGCAGCTGGAAAACAATTAAATGAGTGGTATGAATACAGTTAAGATCGGTATCTACTGTTAACGCATCTATTTCCTTATACAGCAGAATGAAAGCATATTCTTTAAATCATACCCTTGCTCCGGTTCGTAGCGCCTACAATTCGTCTCTGAGTTGTGAAGACGGCGTACTGCTTCCTGTAAAAGACCAACAACATACACTTAACAAAGCAACTTAACGTTACACTGGTTCCTCTCTCTTGTTCTTTTACAAGGCTACTATGCTACTTTTAGCTTGGACTATTAGCGTTTAAGCTACTTTTAGCTTGGGCTTGCTTTGCTAATTTTAGCTTAGCTAGCAGTCACCGAACATATTCTTACCGCAATCATCCTGAGAGTCTCCAGCAGTCCTGGGACATCCTGAGAGTCTCCAGCAGTCCTGGATATAAGAATTATAACATTTAAACCACATTTTCTTAAGTGAAGCCTCTCAGAGCAGCATTCCTGCTGCCGGTGAACGTGAACGTCTCCGCCTCGTTCCCCCCACTGAATGAGGCGCCCGGTGTCTGCATCAGTCCCTTTAACGGACAACGGTGCACGGCGTTATTAATCACCGTTAGTAAATATATAACCACGGTTTAACATAAGCACTATATTATTAGTTAACGTCGGTAAAAACGGCACATTTTCCGCTTCGCTTGCGCTCGCTAACCCTAAATGGTAAATTAGCGTCAGTAGGCTAGCCGGCTAGCAGGACCTTCGATTCGTAACGTTAACGTACAATGCCAACAACAATAAAGTAACGTTCATTATCAATACGATTTAAAAGTCAGCTGGAAACGTAAAAGTCATGTTACAGTATACTTACATGTGTACGCGGTTTGTGTCGGGCTGTCGCCAGAATCACCGCAGTCGTCCGCCATTATCCAAAACTTGTGAAGTCAGACGAGCCGCAATGCATTTTGGGAAGTTGAGTAGATTTAGCAAGGTCCGCTGTACTCAGAAATTCTTGCCAATGCAGTATACATCCGGGCATTTCTCGCGTGCACAAATTCACATACTATTGTATGTGAACGCACTACGTACTCAAATTTACGTCACAATTAAGTACGAGTAGGACGTTAGTATGGCATTTCGAACACAGCCGAGATCTATGATCTATGAACCCATCCTTGACCCTCTAGCAGAACTACGACCAGCCATTATAAAGCAGTTTATAGTTGTTAATGTTGTGTCAAAAGGTACTGCATTTAAACATGTTACTGCGCACGTTTCCTGGCTTCATCCCCATCCGGACAGACATTTTTATGGAAAGCCAATAGAAGTTTGGAGCTTGCAGGGAACAGACACGTCATACCCAGCATCATTTCTGCCTGTTGAGCGCATTGCTGGGAGATGTGTGGTTAACACATCCACTGTGCATTTAAGCACAGAAAGGGTCACTGTAGTCATGCCACTATGCACAGTGGTTGAGCTCTAGGAGACTGTGATGTTGTTTGCATGAATGTACATTTTACCTTTGTGGCAAAGCCTGATTAAAAGTAATTGTTGAAGCAAATTGTTTTGTGTATCTTTGAATGAAGATGAAATTAAGTTATATCTTTGAATGAAGATGAACTGAAGTTAACACCTTTCAGAAAAATGTCACCTGGGGGAAAACTCCCCCTGCTACCCTGATTTGCATTTGTATAGCTCACAGCATTTTCATTTACATGTTAAAGCCTCCCCTAAGATTACGGGGAGGGGGGTCATGGGGGGACAACTGCCAAGCAAGGCCCACGTCAATTCCCGGCAATTTACGTCAGTTTTCGGTGTTTCCTGCAAATTGCCGTTTGCAGTCGTAAACCTGAACTTCCACGTCAATTTACAGGGCCGCTAACTGACGAAAATCCCACTTTTCATGCAGTGTTAATTGGTTGCACGTTTGCGGAGCCAGGATGAAAAGGCGCGGCTATGTCAAGCCAGGTGTAGATAGTTGGGATAAGTGCGTGTTCACGGCATACTTATAAATAGACCTCGTGATCGCTCACAGAATCACCGATGAGAACATGGATAAGAGTCGCGCTTCATATTTCACGGCAGCTGAACAACAGCTCCTTATGGAGTTCTATGAAGAGGTGAAAGACATCATAAGAAAAAAAGGCAATACCAGTTAGTGATGGGCAAAGGGAAGCTTCGAAACAGTTCGAAGCGATGTTTCAGTATGTGTTGAAGCCTTGAAACGAATATTAAACCTAACTCTACAGTGGCATCTAGTGGCCACTTCTGTGAACTACATGCTCTGGCCAAAGAAAACTCCTAATTATGTGCCACTGTGAAATGAGCCGGTCTTAGGTTTCCTTAATTTAAGTAGAATACAGGTTGAATTAAAGAAACATTATTAAAAATAAATAAATGACACATTGTTATATGCAATGCAAAAATCAAAGATTTTTATTGAAAAATAATATTTCTTCAGCTCTTTTTGAGCTGAGTCTGTTTCTTTTTTTGGATAACACTTCCCCTGCTTTTGAAAAAATCCTTTCACAGGGTACACTTGTTGCAGGGACACTTAAACATTTCTTAGTCAGTTGGTACAAATTAGGGAAGACAGCACGTCGCTCTTGCCAGTATTTCAAAGGATCTGCCAGTCTTGGAATAGCCGTTTCGAAACATAGAGGCGTTCCTTCAATGGGCGCGTTTCGGATCGCATGCATTTGCGCCGATGCATGAACGAGACTTGAGAGTTTCCGCCGGAACTCGTCATAAACACGTCAAGTTCCCACCACGTCCAAGTTGGACACAGGTGCACTTCACGGACCGTTTTTTCTTTTTTTTTTAATTTAAACTTTATTAATAATTGTATACATAACAAAAACTATCGCGCCAGGGGAAACTTCACGGACTTTGCACACAGAATATGGCCTGCCCAGTGGCGCTGGCTTTCTTCGTCGCTGACGAACTCGAGCCGAGGCATTTGAAGTCCCGTTGTTGACGGAGGCTGAGGAATTTTCTCACGTGGGAAATACCACGTGATAATTCTAACCAACTAGAGCAACGTCTTATGTCTGCACATATTTCAGACCATCTGCAGAGAAAAGCATGCGAAGGGAGGTACCCTGGAGATCCCGCGAGTTTTTAAAGTCATGTGACATGTCGCAAAGGGAAGTTATCGCCAGCATTTGTGACGTTTTTTTCCCAGAATGCCTGGTTTTGCGAGGCAAATGCATGCGCATGCTTGATTCGAAACAAGCCTAATCACTGAACTACAGTCACGTGACATGCGCGTTTCAGAACCGCTTTTCGGCACAACGTTTCGAAACGTTCGATCCGCGACTTAAGAGAAGCGCCGACACGCCCGTTTCGGAAGTCACATCACTAATACCAGTGCCATAATTAAAGAAAGAGAGAAAGCCTGGCAGACAATAGCGGACCGGCTTAATGCGTAAGTAGTCAAAAACTGTACAATTAGTAAACAGTGCTCCACTGCAACTGTCATAATTATGCTACAATTAAAGGACTAAAGGAGTTACTTTTAAAGTCCACTATTCAACTGTTGTACACTTTGCTTTAAATGAGGCAAGTAGAGGTGCATGTTACTCAGGAAATGTAGAGTATGGTGTAAACAATTATCCACAATGTGTGATTTAATCTAATTTTCTCATGTTACGTTTTCATCTATTTTATCTTTCTCTCCTTCATAAAGAACAAACGTGTCTGGCCATAAAAGGACCTGGCAGCAAGTTCAAATTAAATATAAGAACATTTTGCAGGCTGGTAAGTGACTTTAAAGTAGATAACAGTGAACAAATGAGGTGAACAGATTAGGTGTCTGCTGACATTTTGAATGTCTGTATGATTGTAGCAGTTAAAAAAAAAACTGGCACAGGGGGTGGCCCACCAAGCCAGGATATGACCCCAGCGGAGGAGCTGGCACTCCCTTTAAATAAAGGGAGGCCAGTGATGGAGGGGATCCAGGGAGGGACAGTAACAGACTCTGTCCCAGCCACAGAAACTGTCCGGTTCATACAAGGTACATATTGCAGTACTACTGCACATGGAACACAATCAAATAAATATTATACTGTCTGACTTTGGATATTACTGTTCTTTGTCTTCGCTGATCACCTCGACCTCCTCTCGCATGAACTCCTCCTCTCAGATTTCTATCCATTGTAGTGCCTCACAAACCAGTGCTCTCTGAATATATGTTCCCTCACATTGTTTGCCACAAGTGTGATCAATTTTGAGTTGTTGTGTTCAACCAGTGACTTTTGTGCTTTACTTGTGTTTGACTTTTGCCACCTGTGCTCACCATTATGCAACACAGGTGAATCACAATGAAAATGTGTTGGCAAGTTGTGTCTAAACAGGTGAAAAGTGCTTATGGTTTTGCCAAAAGAGTGACTGATTCAATCAGTGGGTTCAGGCAACGGAGCATTTGGTTCAGACAATAGGGTTTATTGTTTTAGCAATTGAGAAAAACTGTAATATTCTGGTTAACGGCATGTTTAGTAGTGGGGAAAAGGATTTAGTTTGTCGTTATTTGCAGATGATGGGGCTATCTGGAAGTGAGGGAGGAACCTCCCCTACCTGTTTAACCAAATTCAAGGTGCTTTAGAGAAAGTGACTGAGTGGGCTAATGATTGGAGTTTTAATATTGCTTCAGATAAAACTAAACATATGGTTTTTGAAAATAAGAAAAGTATGCCAACACAGCAAATACAATTGTATAATAATAATCTTGAAAAAGTCAAGTATTTTAAATTTTTAGGAATGTGGCTGGATGAAAGGATGACAGGGAGAAAACAAATTGAAATGGTTTCGTTGAAGTGTGGGAAAATACACTCAACAAAAATATAAACGCAACACTTTTGTTTTTGCTCCCATTTTTCATGAGATGGACTTAAAGATCTAAAATTCATTCCAGATACACAATATTACCATTTCTCTCAAACATTGTTCACAAATCTGTCTAAATGTGTGATAGTGAGCACTTCTGCCTTGCTGAGATAATCCATCCCACCTCACAGGTGTGCCACATCAAGATGCTGATCTGACATCATGATTAGTGCACAGGTGTGCCTTAGACTGTCCACAATAAAAGGCCACCCTGAAATGTGCTTTTTTTTGCTTTATTGGGGGTCTGGGGACTCAGAACCAGTCAGTATCTGGTGTGACCACCATTTGCCTCATGCAGTGCAACACATCTTCTTCGCATAGAGTTTATCAGATTGTCAATTGTGGCCTGTGGAATGTTGGTCCACTCCTCTTCAATGGCTGTGCGAAGTTGCTGGATATTAGTGGGAACTGGTACACGCTGTCGTATACGCCGGTCAAGCACATCCCAAACATGCTCAATGGGTGACATGTCCGGTGAGTATGCTGGCCATGCAAGAACTGGGACATTTTCAGCTTCCAAGAATTGTGTACAGATCCTTGCAACATGGGGCCGTGCATTATCTTGCTGAAACATGAGGTGATGTTCATGGATGTATGGCACAACAATGGGCCTCAGGATCTCATCACGGTATCTCTGTGCATTCAAAATGCCATCAATAAAATGCACCTGTGTTCTTCGTCCATAACAGATGCCTGCCCATACCATAACCCCACCACCACCATGGGCCACTCGATCCACAACATTGACATCAGCAAAGCGCTCACCCACACGACGCCACACACGCTGTCTGCCATCTGCCCTGAACAATGTAAACCGAGATTCATCCGTGAAGAGAACACCTCTCCAACGTGCCAGACGCCATCGAATGTGAGCATTTGCCCACTCAAGTCTGTTACGGCGACGAGCTGGAGTCAGGTCAAGACCCCGATGAGGACGACGAGCATGCAGTTGAGCTTCCCTGAGACGGTTTCTGACAGTTTGTACAGAAATTGTTTGGTTATGCAAACCAATTGTTTCAGCAGCTGTCTGAGTGGCTGGTCTCAGACGATCTTGGAGGTGAACCTGCTGGATGTGGAGGTCCTGGGCTGGTGTGGTTACACGTGGTCTGCGGTTGTGAGGCCGGTTGGATGTACTGCCATATTCTCTGAAACGCCTTTGGAGACGGCTTACGGTGGAGAAATGAACATTCAATGCACGAGCAACAGATCTGGTTGACATTCCTGCTGTCAGCATGCCAATTGCACGCTCCCTCAATGCTTGTGGCATCTGTGGCATTTTGCTGTGAGACAAAACTGCACATTTCAGAGTGGCCTTTTATTGTGGGCAGTATAAGGTACACCTGTGCACTAATCATGATGTCAGATCTTGATGTGGCACACCTGTGAGGTGGGATGGATTATCTCAGCAAAGCAGAAGTGCTCACTATCACACATTTAGACTGATTTGTGAACAATGTTTGAGAGAAATGGTTATATTGTGTATCTGGAATGAATTTTAGATCTTTAAGTCCATCTCATGAAAAATGGGAGCAAAAACAAAAGTGTTGCGTTTATATTTTTGTTGAGTGTAATTAATGTCCTTAGGTGTGTGGCTGGGGGGGGCTGATAGAGAATCAATGATGATGATTTACAGAGCAATGATAAGATCAGCTATCGATCATGGAAGTATGGTTTATGGATCAGCAGCTTCTTCAGTGATCAGTAAACTTGACATCATCCAAGCAAAAGCCCTCAGAGTGTGCTGTGGATTCAGTACAACTCCAATATCAGAATTATTGATAGAAATGGGGGAGATGCCGATAGAAATCAGGAGACATAAACTTGGTGTGAGATATTTAATTAAGCTCAAAGGACAAAATTAAATGTTGCCAACAAAAAACCTTCTGAGTGAACATTGGGAGTTTCTGAGAATATCAAAAAAGACTAAAAATAATTTTGTAGAAAAATTAGCATCTGTGGCGCAGGAAATTGGAATTGTGGATATTAGTGTGTGTCCTCCAGTGTGTCATCCAGCTGTCGCTTCATGGTTGATTCCAGATCCCATTGTTGACCTAAAGCTTTTCAATAAAAGCAAATCAAGGATGTCAGAGGTCGTAGTAAAGGAAGTAAAAGTCTGGCAGCAACTAAAATGGGGAAACCACCTACAAATGTATACAGATGGGTCAAAAGATCATGAGAGTGGGAAAGTGGCAGTTGGTATTAGCATACCTGAAATCGGATACAGAATATCAAATCATATGTCAGTCTTCACAGCAGAAATGGTGGCAGTTCTGTTGGCATTAAGATGGGTTGTGGACAATAAACAGGGAAATTCAATCATATGCAGTGATTCAACAGCAACCTTAACTACAATAAAAGAAGCTAAATCCAAGTCCAGACCTGATTTAGTTGAAGAAATTTTTTCAATCTTTGTTTAGAATCCACAAGGCAGGTACGAGTCGGGGTTTCTTTGGGTTCCGGCACATATGGGTGTGAAAGGGAATGAGGAGGCGGATGAGATGGCAAAGAAGGCGGTGAAGGAGGAAAGAGTGCAAATTCATTTGCAATATGTGGTACCAGAGTATTGTGAAAGAATAAGTCACTAAAAGAAAAGTGGCAAAACTCTTGGGAGAAGGAAAGGAAAAGAAGGGCATATTTTTCAGAGCAGGAAAGCGTAAGTAAAGACAAGTGCACTTACAGGTGCAGTAGAAAAGACTCGGTAGTAATTTCAAGATTGAGACTTGGACACTGTGGGCTGAGGAGTGGGTTGGCTCTGATTGGTAAACATCCTGATGGCAAATGTGAGTGTGGAGATAATGAGACAGTGAAACATGTACAACTCCAGTGCAAAATATACTCCAGTCAAAGAAGGACTCTCTTCAGGAAACTTGGAGCAGATGGGGAAACTGTTTTTAATATGCGTACACTTCTAAATCTCGATTCTTGGGTTAAAATAAAGACATTGGTGGATTATCGTCACAAAACAGGATTGTACAAAAGGATTTGATATAGTTCTTAATAACAAACTGTAGGGGCAGCAATATGCCATAGCTGCGTCTAGTCTGCCTAACTAAAGAAGAAGAAGAAGACAGACCTCACCTTCACCCTCGTCACGCCTTGGGACCCTGCGACCTCGCAACCCCCCCCATCGCACTATGTCCACCTTGCTGCGCATTAAAAGACCCTATTCACTATCATCCGTGGTTCGAGTGGTGCTTTTGGGTCAGATCAAACTTGGTTCATAACAGAACGATCTGGCCTGAAGCATGGACCCAGCCGACTCAGAAGCGGATGCACAGGTGGCTAATCTAAAACAAGCGGTGTCTAACCAAGGAGTCCTGCTGGGGCGTCACGACGAGTCGCTGCGCGGCATAATGGACGCCCTCGCCAACCTCTCCTCCGGTTTCTCTCGGCTAGAAAGCCAGATTCAAACTAAGACTCTCCTGTGACTGATCTCCCTGCAGTAGTACCGGTTGGCGCCTTTTACCCCCCTGAGCCGTTTGTTTCTGCACCCGAACGCTACGATGGAGACCTGGGTATTTGTAAATCATTCCTGTTCCAGTGCTCACTAGTGTTTGAGTTACAGCCCACTACGTATTGTTCTGATAGAGCTAAAATCGCATACGTGCTGGGGTTGCTCACGGGGAGGGCTAGAGCCTGGGGAACGGTGTTTTTGGCACAATCCCCTTACTACCGAGTCCACCTTTGAACAATTTTTTAATCTTCAGCAGCGGCAGCAGCAGCAGCAACAGCAGAGACAAAACAAGTTTTTCGAAATAACTTGTTCTTGAAATAAAACTGAGACAATGCCGAAGAAAAACTACGCTGAAACTGACTCTAAATGGGACTTATTGAACGAAAGCCTGGAGGCAATGAAGGAAAGCCTGGAGGCAATGAAGGAAGAACTGGTGAAGAATGAAAAGAGGGTTGAAGAATGGCGGAGCTGAAAGACATGAAGAAAAAGATGGAACCTCTCCAAAAGTTGATGGCTGAAGTCAAACAACTCCGGGAGGAGGCTGCGGAGAAAGACGAGTTGATAAAGGAGCTGGGGAACAGAGTGGAGGAGCTGGACCAACAGGGTAAACTGAATGAGGTGATTGTGACTGGCCTCAAAATCAAGCCTCCAACCTACGCAAGGGCGGTTGCGGTTGCGGATGCAGCCTCGGTGCCTAATGAATCTGAGATTAAATCTGTGGAGATGCAGGTGGCTGAGTTCCTGACTGGCAAAGACATTGTGATGGATGCCCGCCGGACTACATGCTGGCGCTACGCCGCGCCCCCGACGACGTGCCGCTGATGACGCCCAACACCATCACCATGATCCCCAGTACCATCACCAGCATGCAGCCTCTTCATGCCTTCAACACGTTCCCCTCCACTGGCCACAACAACACCCTGCCGCATCCCCACTCCACCACCAGGGTATAGTAGTGACTGGCCCGATACAGCGCCACCTAAGGACCATGAAGACTGGCTCTACCACTGATCGAGAAGGGAGGCCTCTGGATGTGGGCCTTTGTTCTGTTCTCTTCTACGCTTGTTTCTCCAAAAACAACTCCACCTCCTCCATCGTGTGCTGTCAGACTTAGCAGCTCCACCGATGGCGTGTGGAGAAGCAACTTAAACGAAACTGCAAGGCAGCAGACGATCCGTTCGGGGGTCATTTAGACCTTTCAAAGATACAGTTTTCAAAGGTCTGCTGTTTCCAGACAAAAGGCCCCTGACATTTGTCAAACGGACGAGAGCTTTTCGGCCCTTGCAGTTTTCATCATCTTCTTCTTTTCGCTCCCCGGTGTGTTCCATGCAAATATCGTTCCCTTTTCTACACCTGTGTCTTATCCCCGCTTTGTTCCTCATTCATGTGATGCTCTCCCTCTCCCCAGCGCTCCTTTGCTCCGAGGACTCACCAGCTATGAGCTGTAGGCAGGGGTCATGCAGTACATACAGTAATCATTTAGCTAGGAAAACATTGATCTGTCATTGATCTGCTTTCATTCTACCAGCATTCTTGGTGCCAAGTATGTACTACTGTGTTTGCTTTCTCATCTGGGGAGAAAAAAAAACGAAAGAATATTCTAGAGTATTCCTATTTACTGTCAATTAACAGATGATGTGTGTTCTCATGACAAAGTGCCAAACTGGCCCTCGATTGTGTTTATTTTTTCTTTCTCTCATCTTCTGTTTTTTCTTTTTTTTAAAGCATTTGTTTAACTGTTGTTTTTTTGTGGAAAGAACTTTTGCTGAAAATATAGATATAGAGAAATGATATTATATATAAATGTGTACAAAGGAGAAAGTATATAAGTGGGTTTTCTCAGTGGGGATCTATGCATGAATTATTTTTCAAGATGATGACGGGGGAAAGGACACTGTATCTGTCAATGCACGTTTCCCAAATCTAATCAAATCATATCGGTCCACTCCTGAGATTTTGGTTTTTGTTTTAACTCACAGAAAAAGAACATCGCTGAAGCCCACCCGTATTGACCCAACAAATCCTCTCCGCCTCCCAACACCCATTTATAAAAATAAAATAAAAAAAAGTAATTGCCACAAATCTCAGAAGACGTTGAACAACTGGGAACGTACTCTTCCATTCATTCCCTCCTACGTGGTGTTATTTCCTTTTTCTCCCACAGTTGATACAGCACGCCAACCGCAAGCAATCGTCTACAGTAGCTACTTTTTCTTCCAGTCTTTTTTTAGGGTATGTGAGGTACCAAATCTGTTGTTGTAGCTTGCCTGTACAGAATTATTTTTGTATTTCAGTAAGTAATGGTGAGAAACAAAGCAGAGACAGGCAGCCTTTGCTCTTTTACTTACACCTTCCTTCTCCTGTCTGCACCCCTATTTCCAGAACATGCATATTCTCTTTGATGTGTGCCTGCGAGAGGAAGTGTGTTCGGTGTGTGTGTGTGTGTGTGTGTGTGTGTGTGTATGTGTGTGTGTGTGTGTGTGTGTGTGTGTGTGTGTGTGTGTGTGTGTTTCACATGGGTATAGGTTGGTTCTAATTAGACTGCAAAGAGATAGAGAGGCAGACAGGCAGGATCCCCCCATAGTAAAAGCTCCAGAATGAGCTCTTTCCTGCTGCGTACGCCGACATCCCCCTCCGTATCGACCTCACTTCCTCCCGTCCTTTCCCTCCCTCCGTCAGTGCACTAGCTTTGTATTTGAGGCCGACGCCCACATTGCGGTGATCAGCTCCCTGCAGTGGCCGCGAAACTTCAAAACCTTCTGACTTCACTGTGTCAGCTGCGTTCGACACAATTTCTGACCTCAGTTCAACTCTGCTGTTCTCCTCACATCCAAGGGTTCGTTCACTAAGCTAGTGACTTATTTTGTGAGCTCGTCAGTTGTAAATGAAACTCTAAGCACACCGAGGGCAACCGGTGGGCCTTTGCGGCCTGCGGCGCAGAGCTGCGAGATGGAAAGGGGGCTCGGCTCTCCTAAACAGGGTAAAAGCAACACAGTGGACAACTGCTGTTTCTGATTCGTTTCTTTGGGGTGAGAATGTGCAGGCCTGCAGCTCGGCGACGCCCATCCCCTCCGATGCTACGGATCCCAAGCATGGTTCATGGCTAATACAGGATGTTAACTGAACTGTTGATGGGCCCGCAGGAACACATGGAAGCTTACGTCAAGTAAGGGACGACCGTCCGTCACCGGTGCTGACTCCGCTTGTGCTCTAGCTTTAGCCTGTTTGTTTGCTTGTTTTCTATTGTATTACTGCCTCACGGGGTGGCAGGGGAGGGCTGGAAGGGGAGAGATATACTGGGCTGCTCCCGTCAGAGATTTTGTAATAAAGGGAAATGTGCACAATGTAACACACAAAACAACTGGGCTACTGCAGGTGGACCAATGCAGTGGACAGTCGTGCAAGGAAAGGTGCACACTGTGGGAGGAGACTGGAAAAAGACTCACAGCCTTAAATGTAGAAATGAGAATCAATAGAGGAGAAGGAAGAACTGATCACAGACATTCAAAGGCATGGCCATCTTTCTACCCACAATGTTTGCCAGGAGGATACCTTGCTAATCCGTCCTACGAAGGATCTGATATGTCTGGTGAACCCTTTTCTATTCACTCCTGTGGATACGGAGGCAGTGAGGGGTCGAGAGGTCAACCTCACCACAACACAGCCACAATGACCCCACCGGAGGTGAAAACAGAAACAAGGTATCGAGTTCGGTCTGTTCTTTTTCCCTGTCTATTTTATAAGCTAACACCGGAGGGCGCCATTGTGGCAGCTTCACCCCAGTCTGCCCACACTGAGGGAGCTGGATGTGTGAAGAAAAATACCAAACTGGGCAGCAGGACAGAGACAGACACAACATCTGGAAGAGGATCAAAACTGTACATTTTTAAGTGTAAGAATCAAACAGACAAAATATTTGTAAATATTAAGTTTCTTGTTTGTTTTTCATTTTCTTTTTTTTTTTTTGTGAATGAATGAAATGCTTATTTTGTGACAACAAAAGACAACAGGTGCAGTTTGCAAAAGAAGCCCACCCGCTAGAGGTTTCAAACAATATGCTTGCCACTGATCACTTTTCATGCCATTAGAAAATGACCTTGTTTCCTTTAGTTTGTCTGATGTTGCCCATTACCATGTGGGCTTCCTGTAGCATCATTGGTCCTAACCAGGAAAGTCACTGTAGCAGAAATCCATCTTCACTACAGCCCCCACACCATAGAGGGCCTGAGATCATGTGTAGTTTCCAAAAGTTTGAAAAATATCATTTGAATCGGTTGGTTTCATTGCTCTTTCTTCCTGGTTGTAGTAGATTTTTTTTTGCCCTTTTTGTTGTTCAAGCTTTAGCAAACTTTTATTTTGAAATACATCTTTTAAGCTAACTATAGTCTTCTGCGCTGTATTATTATTATTATTATTATTATTATTATTATTGAAACATCTGGGAGGCTGAGAGCCCTGATGAAAGCCAGCTTTGACCAGCTAACTGATGTAAGGGTGGTGTAGAAAACTGGCCTGTGATTCAATGACCAGACTTGGAAAGTGAGACACTAAACTAAATTGCAGTCAACTCAGTGTTAAGCTCACTTCACATGTAGCCGTGTTTCCATGCAGCCACTAAATGACATGTGGGACAGACATGAGGGCTTTGATACCATTCGATGCCTCATCGAGTAATGAGATCACACAGGTGGTCTTTTCCCTCCAAAACACTGTGTTGCATTGTGGGTATGGAGGCTGCGATGACCTCACGCCGAGGTCATGTAGCTGTTGCATGTTCTAAACCGTTGACAGATGAATGAAATGTTAAGTCAATCTGAAAAATCCAGCACCCCTTCAGAGTCTGGGTGTGTTTATCAGTGGAGCCGACTGGATGTATGTCGGTTTATTCTGATTTCAACGTGCCCCAAATCCAAAACGGCTTCATGTCACCGAGGTTATTCAGAGAACCTGTGTCAGGTCAGCGGTGCATGGGCCGAACGTGGTTAACAGCCCACAGAAGACACTCACTCACATAAATCTCCAGCCTGGTCTCGATTGCATCAAAATGCACCTGTTGTCTTGTTTTTACATTCTTTGTTGAATTCAGAAACCCAAGACTTGAGATGAAGAAAAGTGTTAAATAATGGGATTTAAAAAAAGATAATTATTAAAAAAAAAAGTATAGTAAAACTATAAATAAATGAGGTGATGATATTTCTGTTTACTTTAGAAGTTATTATACACTGTATGCTGTGATTCTGATCTGGGAAACATTAAAGACATTCATAGCCAGGCTCCGATTTTGTCTCTTTATTGAACCAGGGATGAGACGTGGTTATGTATGTGTATGTTAACAATGCAGAATGAAGGATATTTTAAACTCTTAGTATGCCAGACTTCCCATCATGAATACATGTTAAGTATATCACATCTAGAAAGAATGATCTTTTAAATGTAAATATGAAGAATCAGTTACTTCACAGAAACAAAAACAAACAGAGATAAAGATCAGATCAACCTAAAGATGGAAATATGTGGCATAATGTACTTAATTGAAAAACAAAACAAGACAAATTCTGAGATAAGACAATAACATGATACTCAATTAGATAAGAAAATCACTCATATATAACCTACATGTTGACATTTAAACTTTACACTGAAAATGTGAATATTAACAGAAGTTGAAGTTGGAATAATTCGCTCATGGAACACATCTTTAAAATCAGTGCAAAACTTTTCCTTGTTCTGATTGTTCTTTATGCATTTCCTGAAACTGTCTGGCTGCAACTCCACAGATGTGCTGTTTTAGAGAAACTTCAAACTCAATCTTTATCTTAAAAAAGACTAAATTGTGACTATATATTAAATCTATTGTTGTTGTGGCCTTCACTGTGGTATACATGCCATGTGGGGAAGTGTGTGAACCCTGGTTGCTGGAACCTGCTGCACCTGTCAGTCTGCTCCTGTTGTCCATCAGCCTGCTGCATGCTGGGAGGTTTGTGGAGGTTTTTGATTTGGACTGATGCTGCTCAATTCTCAGCACCACCAACTTTCATCCCCTTCTGTAAGAGTTCACCTGCATCAACCGTGCAGCCATTAAGTCGAATATAAACCAGATTGTGTTTATTTTGATGTGTCTGAATCATCATATATTATTATTTCTCATAATAATCATTTGTCATTTCTTGAATTAAACCAGCCACAACTCTCCTCTATATGAATTGCATGTGATGTGGAAGCTGTTGGTTTAGACATCTTCTTTCTATCCAGCCATCAGTCTAGTTTAATAACATGGTACACATTCAGACATTTATGTCTGTCTGTAGCTTGAAATAATGCACGAGTGAGACATTCATCTTTATTTCTTCATTATACACAAAATACTTAAACAAAATACTATTCAAAGTAATTGTGCTCTTCTTCTGATGGGTACTTGAAGGCAGCAGGTATATCAACATGCACAGAGGGCAGGACGTGGGGAGATCAATCAAACTTGTCTCTGGTGCCGTCAACAGGTCATGTGACCATGGACCTGCATGTGGTTTATACAGATAAGAGAAAGTCTTCCCTTGTATCTATGACAGTCAGTCAAGGAAGGTCACCAATCAGGGGCCACGATTCTGGCCCCTGATTGGACAAGCTGCACTCCATCAGGGTGTGTTAGCGGTGTTAGGTATCATATAAATATGAATTACTGCTGGAGTCGATCCCAGCTGTCATTGGGCGAAGGCAGGGTACACCCTGGACAGGTCGCCAGTCTATCACAGGACCAACATATAGAGACAAACAACCATTCACACTCACATTCACACCTACGGGACATTAAGAGTCATCAATAAGCCTATTCCCATCCTGCATTGGAATATTATCTCATAAACTAAACAAAACTAAACTGCCAGCAAAGATGTGCTACTGCTCTCAGCCACTAGATGGGGTAGTGAGGGTGTTATAAGCACAGTTACAATTGGAACTATTCAACCCCGTAACCTCAACAGACATTATAGTGATGTGAATCAAGGTTAATGATAATATATGATCCAATAAAACTCATTAAACAACAAAGCATATTTGTTGATACATATTTGAGTTATTTTGAGATCATTTTGTTTTGCTTTGAGGACAAACTTGCGCGACCAATATCAGGTGTGAACGACCCTTAACACTTATCTGTAAAGTTGACCTTTGTTAACAGCTTCACACCAGAATCCACATGGATCCAAATCTAGTAAGGTTGCTGCTCAGTTGCTTTGTTGTCGGATCCACCTCTCCCTCCTCCACAGTCCAAATATGGTCACTTCCTTCACTGGTTGCAAAAATTTCAAGATGGCGACGTCCAAAACCTAAAAAGGTGACGGCCAATATGCTGAACACTCTAAACGTAGAACAAAACGTAGTCCACAAACCAATGTGTGACATCATGAAGAGGTCCAATTCTTTTATACAATCTATGGTTTAATTCACAATTCAATTACCTAATTAAATACTTAATTTGATCGCATTAAAAACGTAATTTGATCGGATTAAATACGTAACTTGATCCAATTAAATAATTCATTTTATGACATTTGTTGTTGTTACCCCAACACTATTATTTTCTTACATTTTGTTTTACAAAGTTAGAAAAGCATTAGTTAAGTCAAACCTGCTGTATGATCCCAGTCACCTCCACACAGTGAGGCATATAGTTTATTCATTCAACACTTGTTGATCCCTTAAACCCTCGCTATCGCTATCAGGACTGAAACAGTCTGATCAGTACTTCATTTGGATGTGCTTTTTATGCTTCAATGTGATGCAAGTCTAGTCAACAACAGACATGTCCATCTGGCTATACTAATCATGAATTTATTTTCTGTTGCTGTTATTTATTCAGAAAACGTACTATATTATACAATATATATTGATAGTGCAATTGAGGATTTTCCATAGATCCCAACTGTCTAATACATTTACTTTTTTCTCTGGCACTCCATTTGCAAAAATGTTGGTTAATGAGTTTCTACCATTTCATCAAGTGAAAAGTCTAAAATAATATTAAAAGAATAAAACTTCAAACGTGAGTTGTCTGACTGAACTCATTTTGTTTAATAGCTGAACATTCTGGTTTTATGAAAAATTCCTCAAACAAATTAGATCAAAATATTTTAGTTAATGATTAATTTTCCAGATCAAGTAGAGACAATTAAGGAATCACTCATGAGGAGGAAATCACTTTTTAATTTGTATTTCTGAAACAAATACCAGCACAAGTCTGACAATGAGTCCGCAGTAAAAAGGGAGTGTTTGCAGACCTTAACGCTGTTGGACTTGACTAACTGAAGCGAAACATGACTCCATGAGAGCAATTGAAACAAAGGAAATCATTTTCAAACTCAAGATTCAAGAAGGAAATCCAACAAGTGTGGTAAATGATGTTGGTTGTTCCCAGTCAGCTGTGTGTAAATGTGGTGCAAGTAGAAAGTAAATGGGAAGGTTATGAAAGGAAAACATCAACATATCAGGATAGAAAGGGCAAAAAAAAGGCCTTGAACATAGAAAAGACCAAATCACACAAAACAAAACAAATAGGTTGAAATGAATCAGCTCACACAAGTAAATAATGTATCCATGTTAACACCAAGTATTGAATGATTATATTTGAATACTATTAAAGTCCCAGTCAGCAACTTTTTTTTATCATATTCACTGAAGCCGACACTACGCTCCGATAGAACAACATAAATCATACGGTTTTAGAAAAAAAACGCGCCTCTACGTGCACGTAGAGCCTGTTGTTTGTTTTGCAAAAATATCAACAAAGCCCGGGTCATCCTGTCCAATCAGCACGCAGGGCTGTCTTCGTGCACACAGACCCCTCCTCCCTCGGGTTGTTCCACTATCACAGGGGGGAGGCGGAGGGGAGTAGCAGCAAGCTTCCAATTCCTCAGTTAAAAACCGAAATGAGGAGGTCGAAAACAACCAAGGAAAAGAAAACACCAGTGGAAAAGAAGGAAAAAAAGAAAGATGGCGACGGTGCCCGTGATAAAACCAGAGTCAACATCGGACCCGCGTTTCAAAGGTGGCGTGATCTAAGGGATTTCAAAGGGCACGGAGTCGAGGGGAAGGAGCTCGGTGGTCATGGGGGAGGAGTGTGAGAGTTGTAGTTCCCTCGATCCGCCAGACCTGCCGACTGGGACTTTAAAATGTAAATATGCTGAATCAGGTACTTCACAGAAACAGAAACAGAGTTTAAAGTCTGGCTATGAAAAAAAGACCACATATCATACATAACTTCATAAAAACAAGCTTTCTGTCATGAATACAGGTTGACAAAACACGGATATGTCATGTGGCCATGAATGATCTTTTGTTTGATTCACATAAACAAACATTCTAAATTTGGAGTTAAAGATGAATACATGAACTTAAGATATAAATATTTAACACCAGATACTTAATTGAAATTAAAAGCAAAAACATCAAACATTTTTAGTTTAGAAAATGTTATGTTATAAAAACAAAAAAAATACAATCTACATGTGGATATTTGGACTGAATGATTTGAAATTTTTTAGCATCAGACATTTATATTCATTCAGATACACAAAAGCAAATATATTCTAAGTCTACTGAGTAAATAATCGCATATCATACTTGATTATACATAATCAAAGTGTTGTCCAATTGTGACGATACCACATAAAAACTGAATGATTTCTTAAAAAGTAAAATTGTAGTTCACTTGTTGCCACTCAACAATGTTAATATTTGGCATTTTTATAAATCATAGAAACAAAAAAATAGATTTTAAAGACATAACACAAACTTAAAAATGCAAATGTTTTGAAGCAGGTAATTATTTGATATAAAAACAAGACATTATAAACTTTGCAATTAGAAATGTAGATATTAGACTTAATTATATAAGGAAGAAAACTATATTTAGACTAAATGATCTCTCATTTTTACATCAGTTATTGAACAAAAACAAAAACAAATAGATTCTGTCATAGTTCACCATGGCTGCTACTCTTTGTTTCCCTCCTTTCGTTCTTCCCTGCTGTCTGTCTGTGGGCGTGGCTACTTCCTCTCATGATCACCAGGATATACACCTCGGTTCCTGTACTCAGTCTTCGCTGAATTGTTCTATCTACTTGTGCTTCAGTGCTCTCTGGCTCTATTTGTCTTGATTTTTGAAGATTTTGGTTTTTGTTGTTTTAGCCTCTGTGCTCCATTATCTGGACATCCTGTCCATCTGTTGCCGATCTACTCACCAGCCAGCCCACTCATCTGTCTTCAACACTCAAGCCACGGACTCAGTCTTTCTCGTGCCACAACCATCATCCGACCCCCTGAACCCTCAGTGACCCCAGAACCCTCTCACAGTAAACCACTTCCTGCTTTTGTGCCGAAGTCCAAGTGTTGTCTGTTTCTGCTTTCAGGTCCACCTTCTTGTTAAAATCATAACAATAAAGAACAAGTATTGAAATAGAAATCTAGTGTATCTTTCTCGTGTTCGTGTTGCAAGTTGTACTAACAATATCTTCAAACGTTGTATGGTATAAGACAAGTAGGATGTAAACATCCATGTGAGGGTAATGAATGTAGAGGAGGAGGAAGTCCACCACTGTAACCACATATCATGTAGTCTCTCACTTGATGTTAAATGACACTTTGATGCTTGCTTCTGCTTGCTTAGGTGTGATATATTTCCATGTTTTAGGAATATATGCAGGCTTTGCACTGTACACTTCAGCAAACTGCTTGTTGAATGTTGCCAGTACGTATTTCCAGTAGTCTGATGCCTGAAGACTTTTATCTGGAGCAATTGTCCAGTCTGGGAAAATGTCTTGGTAACGCTTGTAGCGGTGCCATTTACCTTTTGTAGCAACGCAACGAAAACGTTTGTTACTGATCACAGAGGAAGAGCATACATCAGTGGCAAGTTTTTCTGTCCAAAACCACTTGAATATACCCAGACCTGCAGGCCGATGTAGTGAAGTCCAGTGCTGAGTGTGGGCTTTTCCTCCTGCCTCACAAGGTGCTTGGCAGAATGGACACTGTTTACCACATCCGATCAGTTCGGTGAAAAGCACATTCTGGGGATTCACATGAAGTTTTTCAAGTTTCATTTGGATGTTTGTTTCATTAAACTTCTCTCTCAGAGCTTGTGCCATGTCCTTGACACACTCAGTGAGCCAGTGAGCAAACTGTTCCTGGTCGGCATTGTTCAGGATCATGAAAGCCCCAAGAGCATCTTGGGAAATGACCAGTTTATCACCAGGTTCCTGACAGACATTTTGAACGAAAGACTTCAAGTTGCCACTCTTTCCTGTTTTAGCTTTGTTGATAGCATAATTTATGCTCCTGATACATGACTGAACATGTTGATCCTCAAACTCAAACGCTGTAGACCCATTTGAGAAGCGTTTCACTATTTGGTCAAGTATCCAATCCTTTACATACTCCTCATATGAGTCTATATAGGTCAGGAAATGTACAAAGGCATTCTTTGAGAGCAAATCCAGTAAAAGTGAATACTGGAAGAACATCCGTGTACTGAACTGCTGGCATGTCTTCATTTCATCGATGATATCAAGACCCAAGGAACGGTTGACAAAGTCTTCGACTGCAGGCTTCAAGCAGCTCTCTGTGAATTCCTGTGCCTTCTTGTGGCACTGGTCTCGCTTATGGAACACATCTTTAAAATCAGTGCGAAACTTTTCCTTGTTCTGATTGAGCCATCTATGGGGATCATTAGCATGTAAGAATTCTTCATGCATTTCCTGAAACTGTCTGGCTGCAACGCCACAGATGTGCTGTTTTAGAGAAACTTCAAACTCAATGTCCGTCTTAACATCCTGATTGTTTTGCAGCCTCTCATCAATCATGTTTAAAATCTCCTGGATGTAAGTGTCATGGTAATTGTTTTTTCTTTTGGTTTTTTCAATTACACACTGTGTGCAAATCGCTATGATGTTGTCTGCAATTTGTTGTACAGCCTTTGTGTGGCTTGGAATGCTCAACATCTCTCTCACTTTGCTTCTAAATCGCTCATAGTATCCTTCAGCTGTGTATTTAAAAGGCTTCAGTCCACAATCTTGCAGCTTTGTTTGACTTAACAATTGACATGCATGACTTCCCTTGTGCTGGACATTTGCCATCAGAGAGTGAGACACACTGGTGTATATGTCCTCGACTTTAATTTCTGAAAAGGACAGTTCCTTCTCAGTTTTAGCCCACATCTTGTCAAATTCTTTGTCCAGCTCCTCTTCTCTCATTTGCACCTTTTTCTTCTGACATTGTTCAATCAACGCACAGACTCTCTCCTCTAATTCTTTTGTGTGGTTCTCCTTGATTCTATCAAGTTCTGTCATTCCTTGTCTGATGTCAGCTGCAGCTCTGAGCTGATTAATTACAGAGCTCTCCATTTCTCGTCGAAGACTCTTTGCACTGTTTGAGAATTCCTCTCTGTATCCCTCAACCAGATAGACATGACCCTCAGTTTGCTTGAAGTATTGTGCCAGATTGTCAAGAAGCTGTTTCTCCCATTTAGACAGCACTTTGTAGGCTTCAGTTTTCAAACATGCAAGAAGTTTCCTCACGTCAGAAATCTCAGATTTTACAGCAACTGTACCAAAATTGGAAATTTTTGTTTCAGCTGTAGTAACCCACGTGTACATGTATTTTTTGAATTCCCATTCGCATTTGTTAAATTCTGTGCACAGCCTCATGTATGCATCAGCCACCAGGCTGTTTCTGAAGCTGAAGATGAAGTTTTCATGCTTTACTGCATTCCAGAGGCTTTTCATCCACTCTGTAAAATCCAAGATATCATTAGCAGATGATGCACAACTTCCAAGGATTTGAATGACGTTCTTCTTGAACTCATATACAGCTTCGCTGTACCCACCATTAACTGGTGCCATTGGTGGGTTCCCATTCCAGAGTCCAGGGATGTACCAGTTGCCAGTGTCTGGACTGTACTCCATCACATCAGTGAAGTTCTTGTTCTTCTCTTTCTTTTCCATTTTGGCTGCTGCCTGCGTCATCTCGTTTAACTGTTGCAAGAGCAGTTCCCTGTTTTGCAAGTTCTTGTCGTGGGCTGAAACATCTGACACATTCTGGTGAACAAACTGACACTTGGGCTTTTTGCCCACCTCTTTCATCCGGAGGAAAGCATGCACAACTATTTGTAGGATGTCTTTCATTTCTGTTGAATTCTCCATTGCAATATTGATGATGGTGATATCACTAAGCCCCACAACCAGTGTTGCCAGCTCATTATCATGCTCATGGCTATTGTCTAGTTGTGCAAGCTCTGGTGACTTTAAGCCCTCAGTGTCAATTATAACCACAAAGTCACTGTTGAGTACTTTCTTGACATCTTCATTGACTCTGATCAGCAACATAAAGGCACCTCGAGTGCATCGACCACTGCTGACTGCAAACTGCACTCCAAACATAGTGTTGAGGAGAGTGGACTTTCCTGTGCTCTGAACTCCAAGAACTGTGACTACTAGTATCTTGCTCTTAGGAGACACCAATTTATTGAGCTCAAAGAGAACATCACTCACCCATCTGAGAGGTATGTTGGATGCATCTCCATCTACAAGCTCAAGAGGATATCCATCAAGTAACAATTGTGCACATAGTTTGGGCAGATGCTCTAATTGTTGACGCGATAGGTCGGTTTTTGGAAGGGAGAGTGAAGCTTCATAGATCTGACCCATTTCACGGAAGAAGTGTTCAGTACCTAGAGAGCTGTTGGAAAGTTGTCGTTCAATGTCTTTGATCTCCTCTTTGTTTTCAGAATCTTTGCATTTTTCTTTGTACAACTCTCTGAGGCTAGACAGTTTGTCTCGAGACAAGTTATCAAGGTTCATTCGCATCCACTTCAGGAAATAGCACCTCTCTGGCCCTGGGCTTGAGATTGCATTGATGAAACATGTCATTGCATTTGACACATCGTAAGAGTTCTGTTTTTCCCGAAGTTTGGTCTTCTCTAACTGAAGATCACTTTTGTACTTTTCTATGCCCTTAGACCCAACGTTTTGAAGCCGGAATTCTTCCTTCTCTAAGCGAGCCAGTTCCTTCCATATTTGGCCTTGCAAGGGTAACTGAGTTTCTTTGTATTTGAAGATGTCTTTAATTTCAGCAGTGATGGCATCTGCATTTTTCTTGGCAGTCTGGCAATCCGAAGAGTCTTCATCAACCCAGATTCCCAGTTCATGGGCAATGTCGGCCATCTGCTCAACTCCCATCTTTATCTGTGAGTTCTCAACTAAACTGCTGACCGTTTTCTGCACATTGTTGACAAAGTCTGCATCATTCATTTGTTTAGTCTTCAAAAGGATGTTGCTTTTAGTCAAGCCCAACTTGGTTGCTACATTTTTTAAAGCATCAATACTAGAGCGACTGCTTTGAGGTTTACCCACCAAGAATATCTGTGCCTTGTGGTGTTGGTTGGTAAGCAGCTGGCACTCAGAGTCCAAAGTGTCAAAGAAAACAAAAACTGCTGTAGATGTCTGACACAAAAAAGAAAATTGTGTTTCAAACGATGCAATGTCCCCACGAAGGTTAGCTACAGCTACTGGTTCACTGAAGGCATCCATGTTTTTGTTCCCACAAGGAAGGTACCATGTGACTTCAACCATTCCATTAGAGATTCTCCGTGAACTGTTACCACTCTCCATGTTACGATGAACAAATGTATCATGGTACTGCTGAGAATTGCTCAGAAGCTTATTGAGGATCGCAGACTTGGACAAAGAGCACTCACCCAATCTTACAAAAGATATCATTGGAAGTTTAGCGAGAACAATTCTGTCTTCAATAAACCCCTTGGATTGTGAAAGCGACTGAGGTCTGTATTTTTTGACAATGTCTCTCATGGCCCAAAGCATGAGCATGCACTGCTTTCTGTCACAATCAGGAAGCAACAGAGGCACGGAAAACTGACACATAGACATTTTGAGTGCCATTTCTTGACGTACAAAGCCATCAGAACACAGAAAGAGGGCAGTGATTATGTCAAGGGGGTTCAGGGGGTCACTTACATCAGGACTATCAGACAAATAATCAAAATCTAACTCTTCCTTTCCTGATGCAACATCATCATCGTTTGACTCACATACTGATGTACATTTCACGTTCCTCGCTGTCACATTGACCATCATCAGTTTCTTCAGAAAATACCACGGAAGATCTGAATTACACCGAGGAGGTTCATCAGTCATGGTCTTTCCATCAATCTGAAGCATTGTGCTCAGGGATAGCTTCTCTGGATAGAACTTCTCCAACCCAAGATCCTCCAATAACATCTCCAGTTGGGTCTCTGTGGATGTGAAGATGTCTATTTTTTTAAAAAAATCATGAATTGTCTATTATTTCAAGCAAATAACCACATTTCCAACACTGAGTAAAGTGACAGATTGAATGTTTGATGAATTGTCTATGGGGCACAATGTACAATTTTGCATTCAGGCTAACTTAGGCAAACATCCAGAAAATGATCTGAGTTGTGTTTTTTTCTCTTCAGATACAAATCAACATATGCTTAAGGATGGAAAGATGTCTGAGGCAGCAGGTGCACAAAGTGCAGCCACCGTGCTGAAGAGCGAACCGAGGCCTGCGTGAGTTGGGAGGGGAAGATGCGCACGCAGTACCTTGTGTTTGTTTACATCGACGTTTTGAAGACGTGTTTACTAGGTGACGCGCCAGCGGAGCATTTAACAAGCTGAGGAAGTTGATCCGAAGAAGATAAAAAGCCAGTAGTTGCTTGTACGAGGCCGCCGTTACGCATCAACATGATGCACATCAACTCTGCCTACACAGAGGAAATCCTGCAGTATCTCCTGAGGAAGGTCAGCTTGTTTGTCAGTTTGGGGTCAATAAGAACATTCTTCCCACCTTCTACTACTCCATCGAGAGTGTCATAACATTCTCTATTATCTGCTGGTTCAAGTATAACCGACACATTCTCAATTCCAACTCATTAAATACCAAGGTGTCAGTGGCATTACATTTCAAATTACCTCAAAGTACCCCAGAGTACCCCTCAAGCAACATATCAGTGTTGTGTCAATATACGCTTGATACATGCACAGTGTCTTTTTAAAGTGAACACTTCTCAGTTAGGGTGAGGAAAAGATCGTTAACTTGACTAACAACTCACGTGACTCACAAGCCTAATCATACTAATGAGTCACAAGGCTGACTTTTCACACAGGACATGAACAGCAGTCTCTTGGGTGAAAGTCCTGTGTTAATTTAACCTATCCACCTGCCCAAGCAGACGATTGCACACTTTGTACCATAATAAACTGTATCGGTTTTGGGTTTATAGTTTAAATCATTATTGAGCTGGCTGTTTGTGACTTCCTGTCCACTTGCATGACGTAGGGTTAACGTGGTTGACAGCGGTTTCTTCTCTAGCATGCCATGCTGCCTAATACAATCTCGGCCAGACTCTTTTAAAGAGGTGCTGGTTTATTTAATTTGGTATTATCATATTATTTACCTTAAGGGTTCCTATGCTTAAAGATCACAGGGGGAGTACTCTGTTTTCGTTTATTATTATTGCTGAATTTATGACATTCTAAAAAAAATGATCGTGCTCAGCTTATAAAGTCACGCAAAAATGTATATAATGCACTTAGCTGTTATTTAATTATGTTATTAGAATAATTAAATGATTACATTTTGTGCGGTTATTATATTATGACTTGCTTCATTGTCACTTTTACCAGTCAAAATGAGTGACAAATATGGTCAGCAGTAGGTCTTTCTAGCTGTCGCTAATTCACATAGTATCTTAATAGAAGTCCAAAATCATGTGTTCAAGCTGATGTCTGAATTCAGCCAAAGATTTTGATGAGAAAAGCATCATTCCATAGCAACAATGTACAACCATGAGTGGACTTTTCCAAAAACAGGTGGTGAGAAAGACCTAAAAGTGCTATGTATCTAATGCAGGTCCATTTACCAAAATGTACAAATGGATTTTCTTTTACTTACTAGTGTGGACAACCTTGCTACTGTCATGATAGGCTGCCATCTTCACAGTGGGGCTTGGCTCTGTGGACATGACAATAATAATGGTTGTATTTAGACATGGGATGTTGTGAAAATGTCACATCATGATTTTCCTGGACAAAATAATTGTGATTCATAATCGTATCACGATTATCATCAAAATATGCTTAGTGGGGTCTTTTTGGTCAAAAATGATTGATAAATATATTATTTATATATTTTTGTATCCTGTATTTTTTAATCAGGTTTTGTCTACCATGATAGAGAGTTAGACAGCTTTTTCAAGTCACTTGTTAAGATACTTACGATGATCCCAACAACAGAAATTCACCATGATCAACTTATTGTGATCAACTTTATTCAGATTCACAATCAAATCTGATATCATCTCATCTCTAATGGTTATATTAATGGTTTCACTTCAAGCTACTCAACAGACGTGTTGAGTGAGAGAGAAGAATGGATGGTATCAAGCTGACCTTCACCACTTGTATCGGTGTGTTGACAGTCACTCTTGGTGTTGGACCATGGTGTTGGAGTGTACTCCATTTCTGCACAAAGATCACCGAATGAGGCTTCATCACTGGTTCCCTTGATAAATTTGAAAAATTAAAAAACAAAATGTTCAGGTGTGATGAAACAACTCATAATCCCATACACTTTAGTTGGTTGGATAATATTTCCATTATATGTTTTTAATTGTTGGAGTTGTTTACCTCCATTGTAGGGCCAGTCTCAGTCCCGCCACACTTGGTCGAGATTATTCAAACAGCTTCTCACTGAAAGTAAAAAGAGACAAATCTATTAGTCTTTATTCAGAGTACTATAATATCCCATGAAGTTTAAAATACCCTGCAACCTTTCAAGAGATGGACCATAACGTTGGCCACTCGTCATTTGAATACGCTACTTTATGCAGATCAGTGGCGTCCAATGAGACCCGCCTTAGGAATTACCCAAAAAACTTTTAAAGTCACCATTGTCCATCTAAAATAAAGACAGATTCAGCAACTATGTGAGTCATTTCAAAAAGATTCCAAATGTGACCCCTACAGGTGGATCTGATGAGCAGCAGAGCAGCAACCTTACTGGATCTGGATCCATATGGTGGTAGTGATGGTAACAAGGCTGCGCTAGCGACCTGTCAATCACAGGGTTGCCCCGCCCTAAAGCATCCCCTGCTTTAAAGGGATAGTTCCGAATTTTGGACATAAGACCTATTTTCCAACTCAACCGGTGTGTTGGAGACGTCTGGAGACGTTTTCAAGACATTTCATTCAGTTCTTCTAGTTGCCGAGTTCGCTGTGCTATGGCTAGCGCTAGTCAATGGTTCTAGTTAGCCAGGGATTAAAAACAGTCTTGCCCACTCCACAGTGCACCAGAGGCAAATCAATTAAAACACTAGACTGTCGATGTACATATCTGTGTTGATAAAATAATATTTGAAACAAAATGAACCTCGCATCGCATGAATCATCCATTTTTTGAGGGACTAGTTTCTCAGCAGCAGCGGAATTTTACTTTGCGCTGGTTAGTTGTGAAGTAACCACAACACCGCAACAGAGAAGCGCGTGACAGAAGCCCGGCGGGACACAGTAGCCTTTAGTCAGCCCTTATGCCCCCAAGGCTGTCAAAAAGCCCTCGGAACTCACTCAAACATCGGGCAGCACACGGCCCCGCGAACCCACAATTACGCACCGCAAACCTGAACCTCTGCTCCATCCGGAGAACCGTAAACCCTCGGAGGCGTTGCAGGGAATCCCTCCGGTAAATACACACCTGAACACCACCAAATTGTCGGCCCTTATGCCCCCCAAGGCTGTCTGAAAAGCGCTTGGACCTCACACAAATACCGGGCAGCACACGGCCACGCAAATCCACACATGCGGACTCTCTGTCGGACTCAAAACTCTAAGACGCGCCCCCGAAATACTGCCCGTAAATAGGCAATCGAACCGGACCGAATTTTCGGGCCTCATGCCCTCAGACCTGGGTGAAAAGCGCTTGGACCTCACGCAAACACGGGGCATCCCACGGCCCAGCCAACCCACAATTACGCACCGCGAACCCGAACCTCTGCTCCGTCCGGAGAACCGTCTCGGACGCGTTGCGGGGGATTGCCTCCTGGCACCACCAGTCTCAATTTGTTCGGTCCCGGTTCTCAGCTCCAGCGGGGGCTATCTCGGTCTCCACAGACGCTCGTTCACGTTCTGCCCTTTGAGCAAACCTCTCGCGCAATTCTTCCTCTGTATATTCAGGCTTGTACAGGTAATGTTGGGTTTGGGTGGAAAATAACTCCTCATCCGAGTCTTCAAAAGTTTCAATATATTCTCCAAAAGTGGCCATTTCTGTGAGATTGAGGAAACTAGCACTGCAGGCTACTCTGTGTCTGTAGCAATGACAGCAGGTAAACAAACTATTATAGAACCGGTAACTTATAAGTGCTAGGTGATATCAGTCCACCGCTGCCAGAGCCTACTAGGAAGTATGACATGCTCCTGCTGCTGCTGAGACATAAATCCTTAAAAATGCAAGGTTGGTTTTATTTCAAACATTCTATCAACACAGATATGTACATCGATAGTCTGCCGTTACAATTGATTTGCCTCGGGTGCACTGTGGAGTCAGTATGAGTGTTTTTAATGCCACGCTAACTAGAACCATTGACTTGCGCTAGCCATAGCACAGCGAACTCGGCAACTAGAACAACTGAATGAAATGTCTTGAAAACGTCTCCAGACGTGTCCAACACCGGTAGAGTTGGAAAATAGGTCTTATGTCCAAAATTCCGAACTATCCCTTTAAGTTCTATTTATTCATTCTATAAGTTGAATAAATGAACTAAATCGCTGTACTAAAGAAGAAGTGAGATGAAAGATCATTTTCTCATACACTTCCATGCAATCTGACTTCTTTATAGAACAGGAGAAGTCGCCCCCTGATGGCCAGCAGAGAGAATGCAAGTATAAGGCATTCAGGTTTGGCTTCACTTTGCAGACTCTTTGGTGCCTGGTCCATCCAGAAAAGACCAAAACAACCAAATCAAATGACCGGCTCTTTTAAATACAGAAACCCACATCAAACAAGAAGGACATGAGGTGTTTCAATAAACATGATCATGAATCAGAATGTTCAAAAAAATGTGTGGTGTACAGACTGTTTAAAATACCCTGCAACCTTTCAAGAGATGGACCACTCGTCATTTGAATACGCTACTTTATGCAGATCAGTGGCATCCAACGTGACCCGCCTTAGGAATTACCCCAAAAAAAATTTAACTCACCATTGTCCATCTAAAATAAAGACAGATTCAGCAACTACGTGAGTCATTTCTTTGCTGAATTTTTTTCAGAAACAGAGGAAAAAAAGATTCCAAATGTGACCACAACAGGTGGATCTGATGAGCAGCAGAGCAGCAACCTTACTGGATCTGGATCCATATTAGAGTCCGACCGATAAAGGATTTTAAAAATGTTTGTTGATTTCAAAATCCGATATTCCGATATATTGACCAATATATATATATATATATATATATATATATATATACTGTATATTGAACATTGACCTCACTCTGCTAGCTGTCCAGTCCGCAACACTCACCGATTGACTGTTTGCACGACACCCCCCCTCCCCAACACCTTCCTCTGCGGTCACTGTAACAGGTTTTCCCAACACTCCTTTCTCCTCTAGCTCCCCCTGCAGGCCCCTGGCACCATTACAGCCACTACGGAAGTTTTCTGTATCTAGCTCTGTTATTCCTGTAAGAATTACTGATTACCTTCCAGATTTATGACAAATTTAAAATCAGTAACAATTCCACCTAAGTCTGTCAACACCTCTAAAGGTGTCATTTAACGGAACCTTCGCTCTTTGCAAAGAGTGTCCAGGATAACTGATAGCACTATCCCTGACCTGCACTCCCACGTCACTACCCTCTAAAGCACAGCGTTGCCCTCAGGCAACGCAAAGTTTTCTTAGGCCCCATGTCCAACACAAGTTTCTTTAAATTATAAAAACCAATCAGATTAGTCAAATAACTATCTAAGAATAATCCAATGAGGAGTGGGAGTCACTGTGATGCATAATTTGGAGGCGGGAAGCTCTTTTCTGACATGCGGCCATCACAGCACATGGTCTGAGAAAAAGGTAAGATTTTTTGTACTACTAAACTTATATAAACTGCAAATATGTTAGCATGCATAAAGGTGTAAATAAGCCTTTTGTCGGGTTTTATGAAGTTTTTTTCATTTAGTTTCTTCAGAAATACAGTTTTTCTATTTGTTGCCCAAGGGCAACGTTGTGCACTAAGGTGAACATTGTTTTGGAGGGGTAATCACATTATTACATTATTTTGTGAAGAGTTTTAGTTTCTGTTTATTATTGATCTCATTTTTACATTGTGGAAGGGAACTGTGTTAGTTGAGATGAGGTTCCAATAATAGGTTAATATTGGTTTATACAGTAGGCACTAAACAAAACAGGAGTCAGATATCAAGCTGTAGTCTTCATATTGTGTTATTAAAGGTAATATTAAGATCAATTTCTTAATAATTTAATATATCTATAACCTTTCAAGATGGAGAAAGCGAGGATGAAGAGGAAGAGGAAGAAAAGAAAGACCCGAATGATGAAGAGCCTCCTGAAGATTACTTCCAAAAACCTTGATGGAGAACATTTCATTCAGCTACTCCACCAGAACATCCTGAATGGACCGACATTCCTCCTCCACCTGGTGATATTCAGTCTCCTTACTATTTCAAATATTTTTTTTCTGATGAGATCCTTGAGCACACTGTCAATGACACAAACCTGTACAGTGTCCAGGACAATCCTACCAAGCCCCTCAACCTCACAGTTGAAGAACTTGAACAGTTCTTTGGTACAGTGCTGCACATGTCACTGTTTGGTCTCCCAGCCACCCGTATGTTTTGGAGCCACAGAAGCCGTATTGCACATGTTGCTGATGTAATACCTCTTGCAGGGCGGGAGGCCATCAAAAAACGTCTGCATTTCAATGACAATAGCCGTCAGCCCACACGAGACATGGAAAACTATGATGAGCTCTACAAGATCAGGCCTTGTGTGTGGATTGGGGTATGAGAAGAGAGTGTAATGTGTAATCTGCCTTACTACATGGTTCATGAAGTTTATGTTTTTTGTTTAGCCTCTTTCAGTCTAGATAGGCGTACATGATATTGATGATATTTACACATTACACGTTATGTGTATCAGAAGTGTTCTTTTAATGAAATGGTTGTTTATTATTATTTTTAAATATTATGTTCTACTGCTTTCTAAGCATTGTTTCATGATATGTAAATTAGTTATATTCTCTGCGATTGTGTACCATTAGCGCACAACGTTGCCCTCAGGCAACAGAAAAATATTTTGGAAAGGGGGGTGTCCAAATATATATATTTAATTGTTTTTAAGATTTTAACTGGTCTGGCTCCTCTATATCTGGCGGAATTTATACAAGTACGTAATCCAGCCAGAGATCTACAGTCATCCAGTGAGTTGTTGTTGGATGTACCTAGATCAAAATTGAAGACCAAGGGAGATCGTGCCTTCTCTGGCTGCTCCTAAACTCTGGAACAGCTTGCCATTACATGTTAGACATGCGGGTTCCATAGAGAGGTTTAAGTGTGCTTTAAAAACACATCTTTTCACCTTGGCCTTTGGATCCACAGTGACTTCTAATCCAGCCTAGTTTTGTTTTTTGCACTGGTGTTTCTGACTATTGTAGCCGTGCACGTATGCACGTATATGTATGCGCATATGTTTGTATATGTGCATGTGCTACATGCATGGTGGGACACTTTCTGCAGCAGAGGATCTTTTGCTGTCTCCTGTACAATTTGCTGTAACATGACATCTGATGTTGGGAGTGAAGCAGTCACAATGTTGATGTGTGTTTCAGCATCATCAGTCACAGGGCTGACCGGCATGTCACTGTTTGGAGCTGGTGCTCGTGATAAAGCATCTGCCAGTACAATGTATTTTCCTGGCGTGTAAATAAGTTCAAAGTCATAGCGCTGCAATGCCATCATCATGCGCTGAATTCTGGGTGACATGTCATTAAGGTTCTTTTTCCTGATTGTTATGAGCGGTTTGTGGTCAGTCTCTGCTGTAAAGGTTGGCAGTCCATACACCTAACTGTGAAAATTTCCACACCCAAACACTAAACCCAAAGTCTCTTTTTCAATTTGAGCATAGCGTTGCTCTGTCTCTGTCATCGATCTAGACGCATATGCTACAAGTTGCCATTTGTCTTCGTTCATTTGTAGCAGTGTAGCTCCCAAGCCATCTTTTGAGGCATCAGTGGAGATCTTTGTTGGTTTTGATGGGTCAAAAAATGTGAGGACTGGCTCTGTAGTTACAGTTTCCTTTATTTTTTCCACTCTTTCTCATGTCGAGAAGTCCATTCAAATACTGTGTTGTGCTGTAGCAACTCCCTGAGGCATGCTGTCTTGGAGGTAAGATTAGGAATGAACTTGCCCAGGAAGTTGATCATTCCCATGGCTCTCAGGACACCTTTTTTGTCAGTGGGGGCAGGCATATCCAATATGGGGCCGCGGTAGCGACCTGTCAACGAGGCCGCGGTAGCGACCTGTCAATCACAGGGTTGCCCCGCCCTAAAGCATCCCCTGCTTTAAGTTCTATTTATTTATTCTATAAGTTCTATTTTACTCTAAAACTGTAAATGAACTAAATCGCTGTACTGAATTAGAAGTGAGATGTAGGATAATTTTCTCATACACTTCCATGCAATCTGAATTCTTTATAGAACAGGAGAAGTCGCCCCTTGATGGCCAGCAGAGAGAATGCAAGTATAAGGCACTTCAGGTTTGGCTTCACTTTTCAGACTCTTTGGTGCCTGGCCCATCCAGAAAAGACCAAAACAACCAAATCAAATGACTGGCTCTTTTAAATACAGAAACCCACATCAAAAAAGAAGGACATGAGGTGTTTCAATAAACATAATCATGAATCAGAATATTCAAATAAATGTGGTGTGGTGTACAGACTATTACTGATGTGAATATTCACTACATTTACACCACCAAATACACATGTGCTTCAACGTGGCATCATGACTTTTCGTAAATATAATATTATATATATTATCTGTACGCAATTCGAGCTATGCGCGTGTATGTGTACGTTCTGAGTGAAACGACCCATTACATCCGGGCATGTAAACGCCCTTTAGGGTTAGGGTTAGGGTTAAACGGCGTTGATAAACACGCGAAAAGGTGATTGTGCAGTAGTGTAGTAGTAGTAGTAGATAACACGCCATAATGGCATACGAGTTGGCGTGTCATACATACGCCACTTCATGAGATCAGTCTGTGTGCTTGGTGAGTCCCTTCGTGAATTCCAACGAATAACATGAGAGGAAGAACAAAATGCATTTTCTCATGGCTGCTGCCAACCTGCCCCTCTCTGCTGAACTAGTACAACGCCCCCCCCCCTCTCTCTGTCACTTCCTCTCACACTGACGCTAGATACCATCTGTTAATAGCAGCTGAATAAATGCAAGAAAATAGTTAACTCATCACAAACATGCAAATGCTTAGGTTTGTATCTCAGACACAATCCACAAATATGAAATATTTCTATATATTTCTGTCTGTCAATCATCTGAAATAATTACAGGCAATCCAAATCAAAATAATAATGTTTGTGCTTAATTCAGCACATGACTGGTGAGGTTTTAAAGCGTTTACAGTGGAAGCACTTTTCTATCATGTAGATATTTTTTTCTCGTGTAGTTTTTCGGTCCTCCCATCACGAACTTACCGGTAAAATCACAGACAAAACAAAAGAATATAGCAACCCACCTTTGGAGAAGAGACGTGCCCATGGCAGGATGTCCTTTGGAAATCAGGATGCAGAGGAGAAGGACTTGTCCTGTGCAAATGCAGGTCCGCAGTGCAGCATCTCCTTTTATTCTGCTGCTGAAGCCACTTTCACTTTCGTTTCACAGAAAATGCGTCACGGTGGTGTGATGGCGCTGCAGAATGAAGACACTTTATTGGAGGAAATTTATGTTCCAACATGATGCTGATTTCCTAACAACGTATCAAGGTAAACTTCAGGACTCAATTCAGTTACATTTCCACAGCCACTTCTTTTTCTCATTGTGTCACATACATAAGCATATGTTTTATTAAAATACTGGGATCTAAATGAACAACACGCCAACTGGAGTTATTTTATACATTAAAAAGTGCCTTTTTGGTGATCAACTGTTTTGAAATGATTACATGACGATTCAATTAACAAGGAACCAGGAACCAGGGCAGAATGAATTACTCAAAGTAAACGTACAGAATCATTATCAGTGACCCGTCTGGAACCATTGCATGTGTGCACAACTGTTGTGTAACCTGCTTTAACTTTGCAATGAAAAGAGTAGTGACACACACACACACACACACACACACACACACACACACACACACACACACACACACACACACAGGAGATGTGTCCAGTGAGGTCCAGATGGCATGGATGTAAACTTTTCAGGTGTTGTAATTGAAAATGTGATTGCTTTTGTTGGTCCAGGAGTCATTATGGATGTAGATATTTCTCGCTGATAAGTTTGCGCTATTTGATGTAAGCTTGACTGTCTGGTTATGACTGGGTTATGGGTGGTTATGCTTATGAGTTGAGTTGAAGGTATTTTCACTCCTCCGCAAATTCAAAACCAACACTCCAGGTATGAGTGGACACATGACTAAACAACCGGATGGTATTTTTATTATATATAATACCGCTTCTGTTGCCTTCTTACACCCGGCTGAGTAAACGGGTAAACTGAAGCAGTGGCTCTAGAGGACTGTTTTCATTGTACAGACTGGCACATGTGGAAACTCAAAAAATGGATGATTCATGCGATGCAAGGTTAGTTTTGTTTCAAATATTATTCTATCAACACAGATATGTACATCGACAGTTTAGTGTTTTAATTGATTTGCCTCAGGTGCACTGTGGAGTGGGCAAGACTGTTCCATGCTAACTAGAACCATTGACTTTTTTATTTATTTAAACCTTTATTTTAACTCGTTGGTCACTGAGGTTTCCCTCATTTACAGGGACGACGAGTTTACAAGCAGCAGCAGAACATAACAATTACATTTAATAACAGTTGCAAGATGATTTACAACGCTCAGACACCATATGTTTAAAATCAGCAAGAGTAGGAATAATCTCCAGCCCCAAAGTAAGTTGGAGAGTATTCCATGAGTTGGGAGCATAAAAGGAAAAGGCAGATTTACCAAACTCTGAGTGTACAAAAGGGACTTTAAGAAATAATAAACCACTAGAGCGAGTAGAATAAGATCCAGAGCGCCATTCTAATAAAGATGAGATGTATCGGGGCTGTTTACCAGTAAGGTAACAGCTTGTGCTATGGCGCTAGCAACCAAAGTGCTTCACAGAAAGTGCTTGTGCTTAAGTGCTAAATGCAAAAAGACGTAAAAAAAAAAAAAAAGGGACATTTTTCAGGCATTTTAAAAAGACAAAAAAGAAAGAAGAAAGAAAAGAAAAGGGTTAAAAGACAAGGTCTGAGTTAGACAATTTGAAAAGACACTAATCGAAGGCAAGGGGAAAAAGGTGGGTCTTTAACTGGGATTTAAAAATATTTAAAGACTGGGCCGCCCGGATGTGTAGGGGGAGGGAGTTCCAGAGTCTGGGGGCGGCCACTGCGAAGGCTCTGTCCCCCCTGGTTTTTAGCCTGGACCTGGGCACTTCCAACAACAGTTGGTCGGCTGACCGGAGTGCTCTAGATGGGATGTGGTGGTGGAGAATATCAGACAGGCAGGTGCGGGCCAGACCATGGAGGGATTTGTAAACAGTCAGGAGAAGTTTGAAATCAATGCGGTAGCGGATGGGGAGCCAGTGGAGTGATGCAAGGACCGGGGTGATGTGATCTCGCTTCTTTGTACAGGTGAGGAGTCGGGTGGCTGAGTTTTGAACTAACTGCAGGCGGCGGAGTTGTGATTGGTCGATGCCGGTGTATAGGGCGTTGCAGTAGTCCAGTTGTGAAGTTATGGAAGCATGGATGACTCCCTCCAGATCACTCTGGGGCAGGTAGGCTTTGGCCTTGGCAATAGTTCTCAGGTGGAAAAAGCTTTTTCGAACTACTGCGCTGACCTGCTGCTCAAACTTGAAGGCACTGTCAAAAATCACGCCCAGATTTCTGACAGAAGGCCTGAGAGGTGAGAGGCGAGAGGGCCCAGGGCATCGGTGGAGAAGGCTGGAGAGGTTTTTCCAAAAACAATGGTCTCGGTCTTGCTGTCATTGAGGTTGAGGAAGTTTGCACCCATCCATGCTTTGATTTCAGCCAGACAGTCAAGCAGTGGATGGAGTTCAGCCTGCCCATCAACCCTGAGGGGGAGATACAGCTGGACATCATCTGCATAACAGTGGAAGGAGATGTTGTGGTTAATTAGGATTTCCCCTAGGGGTAGAACGTACAACAGAAAGAGTATGGGGCCTAGTATGGAGCCTTGAGGGACCCCGCAGGTGAGGGGGGCAGCAGACGAGATATGATATGGAAATTTTGTACTTCTTGATGAGAGATATCTGAACTGAAGACTTGAGAAGGGTTGGTGTGAATGTAAATGTGTCCTGTGACCTGTGACCTGTGGCCTGTGGCCATTTGTGTGTGTTTTGCAACCCATGTGTGTTTTGCGACATAGGTGTGGTTTATGACCCAGGTGGGGTTTGCGACCCATGCAAGGTTTAGATAAACATCGGAGTTTACGACTTCCATCCCTGTGAACTGAGTGAAAACACACCCACAGAAGATGGATAAATACCATGTTGTCTCACAGCACGATGAGTCTACACATTGTAACAGACCAGCATGTTGCTCTGTGAATTCTCCTCTTGATCAAGATTAAATCCCTGTTTGGACCTTGAGCTGACTCCGATCTCCTTCCTCCAGTTCTAAACCATCGGGTAATTATTTTAACAAGATGGAATCACCAAGCTGTACAGAGAAGCTCCTGTTGGCCAGGTAGGACTGGAAGAACTTCAAGGCTGTGCCTTTGATGCCTACGTGATGCTCTAGCCGAGACAGCAGAATCCTATGATCCACCGTGTCAAAGGCTGCTGTAAGGTCTAAAAGCACCAGGATCACAGGGCTACCTGAGTCAGCGGCTAGGAGCAGGTCGTTAAGCACTCTCAGGAGAGCAGTCTCAGTGCTGTGGGCTGTTCTAAAGCCAGACTGGAATTTCTCATAGATGTTGTTATTGTTTAAAAAGGATTGCAGCTGGACATAGACTTCTCGCTCAAGGACTTTAGACAGGAAGGGTAGCTTGGAAATAGGCCTGAAATTAGAGAGAATAGAGGGGTCAAGGTTTGGCTTCTTTAATAGTGGCTGCACCACGGCATGCTTGAAGGCAGCCGGGACGCACCCAGAGGAGAGGATGAGGTTGATCAGCAGTAGAAGGATGGGGGCAACTGAGTCGAAGACTGCAGAGTCCTTGAGTAGACGGGAGGGAAGGCAGTCAGAGGGGCAGTTGGAGGGCTGCAGATGTCTAACTGCATTACAGAGGGAGGATAGGGTACTGGGCTCAAACTGCTCGAGGACAGCTGGCTGGGGGAGGGCGGGTGGGTCAGGAAATGGGGTGGCAGAGGTATCAGTAGGCCTGAGTGCTGCAATCTTTTCAATAAAGAATTTTAAAAAGCTTTCACAGAGAGCAGGTGAGGGCACGACAGGGGATTCATTTCGGGGATTTATGAGAGAATTTAGTGTGTTGAAAAGAACCTGGGGTTTGTGACTGTTTCTGGAGACCAGGGAGGAAATGTACTGGGATTTGGCAGTTTTAACAGCTCGATGGTAATCCGCCAAGCAACTTTGTAGAATCTGGAGGGACACGTGGAGGCAGTCCTTCTGCCACTTGCGCTCAGCCCGCCTACAGGCACGTCTGAGGAAGCGCGTTGCATCGTTGAGCCATGGTGATGTCTGTGCTTTAATGCGTTTGGGCTTAAGAGGAGCGACGGAGTCCAGAATTACAGTGCAGGCTGAAGAGAACATAGATAGAAGCTGATCAGCAGTCAAATCAGAGCTAAGGCCCAGTGACGGCCTACACAAGGGGGAGTCATTAAAAGCGGCTGAAAATTGCCTTGCAGTCGAGGGGTTAATCAGGCGCGAGGCCCGCCTGGAAACACCAGGGGTATTACCTGAGCATGGGACTGATACAGAGAACAGAATAGGGGAGTGGTCGGAGAAAGACATGGCACATATTTCATTCCCAGAGACAGAAACACCATAGGATAACACAAGATCTAGTGTGTGACCCTTTCGTGAGTTGGGCCGGAGACGGCTTGATTAAGACTGAATGAGTCAATGAGGTTCAGAAAGTCCCGGGTCAGAGGCTGTGACTCACAACAAACATGGACATTAAAATCACCACAAATTGTTATATGATCATATTTAACCATAAGCCCAGACAAAAAATCAGCAAAGTCATGGATACAGTCTTTGTTGAATTTAGGTGGACGGTACACCACTGCACATAAAACAGGGGACGACAGAATTAATTCAAACAGTTGCAGTTCAAAGCTAGCAAAACCAGTGTGTGGAATCTGCCGGCAGTGAAAAAACGACTTGTAAACAGAGGCAACACCTCCACCTCTACCAGTCGCTCGGGGGGAATTTAAAAAGTTACAGTCCGGTGGAAGGAGTTCAGAGAACGGCATGTTTTCGCCAGTAGAGACCCAGGTCTCACACAGAAACAGAAAGTCCAGCTCCCGGGAGATAAAAAAGTCGTTAAGCATGAAGGTTTTACTTGCCAGGGACCGCACGTTTATCAAGGCCATCTGGAGGGTTAGCTCGTTGCTCGTTGTTATAACAGAAATGACTAAAACACAGTGTTGAGCCTTCCAGGGTTCCCCAATTAGTTTTCACTGAGGGCCAAATTATGCCCAGGTTGCCAAATCGAGGGCCAAATTGTCTGTTATTTTTTTCATTGGATCACTAAACATTATTTTATGTGCAAATGTTATTATTGTTGCTGCTATTATTTGAAGTATTATTATTGTAATGATTAGTACTACCAGTGGTAGTTGGTTGTAGCAGATAGTAGAAGTAGTAGTAGTCATAGCCTGTGTTGAGGGACAAATATAAATGTACACTTGAAAGAAAATGAATCCAATATCAACGATTTATTTATTTGAATGCCCCTGGAGAATATTTTGATCAACAACAAAAAACAACAGCACTACAGCAAGTGGCGCACAAGAGGAAAACAATATTGTATAACAGTAGAGTTAATGGTTTTTGTTTGCAGCGTCTTGCTTTTGTCTTGTAATTTGCAGACGGTTCCTGTGCACTCGCCCGGCTGCCGGCTGCACATAGAGATCAATGTTCTCCGTCCAGCTCGGACGGCTTATTTATGTAAAAAATCTGGGTTTTGGTTCTTGTAGCTCGTAGTCTATGATATGAAAGAGGCATCTTTTGTGTTTGAAAACGTTTCTCTTCAGATTTATTGATCCCGAATCTGTGAATATATTTCCAACTTTACCGAACTCTTTATTTCACCTTATGGCAGGTTATTGCATAGGGTCACTGGGTCCGCACGGGCCGGACACTTTGCTCTCGCGGGCCGGATTTGGCCCGCGGGCCGCTAATTGGGGATGGCTGCATACTATTAGTTTATTATGACTATTATTATTATTATTATTAATATAAGTGGGTGACTATTCCTCAGCCTTCCTTGGTGTTTTGGTTTTGACATACGCGCACGCACTGTCAAACTCGCGCAGCTAAGGGGGGTCGGCGCGGGGGACGCCTTGCCATGGCGACTGGGGAAAACAGAACGTTGATGAACCAAACCAGCCGCGAGGATTTCCCCTTATAATAAGCGCTGCTGCCCTCCTGTTTAGGCCTATTATTAGAGCCGCTAGTTAAGTCCATTCAATGTGTGGGAAACACTGAATAGGTATCATGATGACTAATACCATTACTAACACTAGTATCATAAGTAAAAAAAAAGGCTCGGCCAAAAATCGCCATCGGCCCGATATACCCGATGGCCAGTCCAGCCCTGCTCATTCCCCACTTAGACGGGCATATTCTCTCTTTTGCCCTTTATGTCGCGCCGTCGTTCCTTTCAGTCTCTCTCTAAACTGTGTATCTCTCACACAAACATACAAACACAGACGCCTCTTTCATCCTTCCTGTCGTTCATTTAAGAAATGTGTGCTTTTCTCTTCCTCCTTTCACATCGCTTGACCTCTCTCACCTCTCAGTTCTATCCCTGTCTTTACTTTCCTCTTAACTTATCACAATTTTCTCTGTGTTCCCTCTCCCGCTTCTTATCCTCCAGGCAAAGACATCCTGAGGGAGACCATTAAATTCATGTACACGGACTGGGCCGACAGGGACAATGGCGACATGCGACGGAAGACCCTCTTAGCTCTGTTTACAGACCACCAGTGGGTGGCGCTGGCAGTGGCTACAGAGAAGCTGCACGCCGAGTTTCAGTCACCGGTTTACTTTTACACATTCTACCACCACTGCCAGACGGAGATGCGACCCGAATGGGCCGATGCTGCCCACGGAGATGAGATCCCGTACGTGTTTGGCGTACCCATGATTGGTGCTACAGATCTGTTCCCATGCAACTTCTCCAAGAATGATGTGATGTTGAGCGCCGTTGTCATGACTTACTGGACCAACTTCGCCAAGACTGGGTAGGCCGTACTGCTTATTTGATTTCATAATGGAATTCTTTTTGCCCTGTGTGGCGACTGAAGGATAAATAAGATCGTGTTGTGCCTCTTCATTAGTAGAGCTCAAGTGTCTTTGTTTCTGTATTTGCTGTCAGTTCATATTTTAAAATGTAGAACACAAGGTTGTATTCAGTACTTATGTCAACACAATCTTTCAACCAGACTAAAATATCTGCCCTGTCCTCCTCTAGGGACCCCAACTTGCCAGTCCCTCAGGACACCAAGTTCATTCACTACAAGCCTAACCGCTTTGAAGAGGTCATCTGGACCAAGTTCAACTCCAAGGACAAGCAGTACCTCCATATTGGCTTAAAACCTCGTGTTAGAGACAACTACAGGGCTAACAAAGTGGCCTTCTGGCTGGAATTAGTCCCCCACCTCCATAGTCTACATGAGGAGCTCTTCCCCACCACCACCCGCTTGCCACCAGGCACTGGCCAGGGCACACACAGACCCTGGCCCAAACCACCAGGCCCTCGCCCCACTCGTTACCCCTACCCCACCTTTCCCTCTGAACCAGAGCCGGAGGGTTCGGAGCGTCCACACCAGGCGCTCTTCCCTGGAGACACCCGGGACTACTCCACTGAGCTGAGTGTGACGGTCGGCGTGGGGGCGTCCTTCCTCTTCCTCAACATCCTGGCCTTTGCCGCCCTTTACTACAAGCGGGACAAGCGGCATGAGATGCGACGCCACCGGCTGTCTCCTCAACGGGGCGGACCTGCCAACGACCTGGCTCACAGCCAGGAGGAGGAGATCATGTCCCTGCAGATGAAGCACTCGGAGCATGACGTTCACCACGACATGGAGCCACTCCGGCCCCACAACATCCTACGACCCGCCTGCCCGCCGGACTACACGCTGGCGCTACGCCGCGCCCCCGATGACGTGCCGCTGATGACGCCCAACACCATCACCATGATCCCCAGTACCATCACCAGCATGCAGCCTCTTCATGCCTTCAACACGTTCCCCTCCACTGGCCACAACAACACCCTGCCGCATCCCCACTCCACCACCAGGGTATAGTAGGGACTGGCCCGATACAGCGCCACCTAAGGACCATGAAGACTGGCTCTGCCACTGATCAAGAAGGGAGGCCTCTGGATGTGGGCCTTTGTTCTGTTCTCTTCTACTCTTGTTTCTCCAAAAACAACTCCACCTCCTCCATCGTGTGCTGTCAGACTTAGCAGCTCCACCGATGGCGTGTGGAGAAGCAACTTAAACGAAACTGCAAGGCAGCAGACGATCCGTTCGGGGGTCATTTAGACCTTTCAAAGATACAGTTTTCAAAGGTCTGCTGTTTCCAGACAAAAGGCCCCTGACATTTGTCAAACGGACGAGAGCTTTTCGGCCCTTGCAGTTTTCATCATCTTCTTCTTTTCGCTCCCCGGTGTGTTCTGTGCAAATATCGTTCCCTTTTCTACACCTGTGTCTTATCCCCGCTTTGTTCCTCATTCATGTGATGCTCTCCCTCTCCCCAGCGCTCCTTTGCTCCGAGGACTCACCAGCTATGAGCTGTAGGCAGGGGGCATGCAGTACATACAGTAATCATTTAGCTAGGAAAACATTGATCTGTCATTGATCTGCTTTCATTCTACCAGCATTCTTGGTGCCAAGTATGTACTACTGTGTTTGCTTTCTCATCTGGGGAGAAAAAAAAACGAAAGAATATTCTAGAGTATTCCTATTTACTGTCAATTAACAGATGATGTGTGTTCTCATGACAAAGTGCCAAACTGGCCCTCGATTGTGTTTATTTTTTCTTTCTCTCATCTTCTGTTTCTTCTTTTTTTTTTAAGCATTTGTTTAACTGTTGTTTTTTTGTGGAAAGAACTTTTGCTGAAAATATAGATATAGAGAAATTATATTATATATAGTTATATATAAATGTGTACAAAGGAGAAAGTATATAAATGGGTTTTCTCAGTGGGGATCTATGCATGAATTATTTTTCAAGATGATGACGGGGGAAAGGACACTGTATCTGTCAATGCACGTTTCCCAAATCTAATCAAATCATATCGGTCCACTCCTGAGATTTTGGTTTTTGTTTTAACTCACAGAAAAAGAACATCGCTGAAGCCCACCCGTATTGACCCAACAAATCCTCTCCGCCTCCCAACACCCATTTATAAAAATAAAATAAAAAAAGTAATTGCCACAAATCTCAGAAGACGTTGAACAACTGGGAACATACTCTTCCATTCATTCCCTCCTACGTGGTGTTATTTCCTTTTTCTCCCACAGTTGATACAGCACGCCAACCGCAAGCAATCGTCTACAGTAGCTACTTTTTCTTCCAGTCTTTTTTTAGGGTATGTGAGGTACCAAATCTGTTGTTGTAGCTTGCCTGTACAGAATTATTTTTGTATTTCAGTAAGTAATGGTGAGAAACAAAGCAGAGACAGGCAGCCTTTGCTCTTTTACTTACACCTTCCTTCTCCTGTCTGCACCCCTATTTCCAGAACATGCATATTCTCTTTGATGTGTGCCTGCGAGAGGAAGTGTGTTCGGTGTGTGTGTGTGTGTGTGTGTGTGTGTGTGTATGTGTGTGTGTGTGTGTGTGTGTGTGTGTGTGTGTGTGTGTGTGTGTTTCACATGGGTATAGGTTGGTTCTAATTAGACTGCAAAGAGATAGAGAGGCAGACAGGCAGGATCCCCCCATAGTAAAAGCTCCAGAATGAGCTCTTTCCTGCTGCGTACGCCGACATCCCCCTCCGTATCGACCTCACTTCCTCCCGTCCTTTCCCTCCCTCCGTCAGTGCACTAGCTTTGTATTTGAGGCCGACGCCCACATTGCGGTGATCAGCTCCCTGCAGTGGCCGCGAAACTTCAAAACCTTCTGACTTCACTGTGTCAGCTGCGTTCGACACAATTTCTGACCTCAGTTCAACTCTGCTGTTCTCCTCACATCCAAGGGTTCGTTCACTAAGCTAGTGACTTATTTTGTGAGCTCGTCAGTTGTAAATGAAACTCTAAGCACACCGAGAGCAACCGGTGGGCCTTTGCGGCCTGCGGCGCAGAGCTGCGAGATGGAAAGGGGGCTCGGCTCTCCTAAACAGGGTAAAAGCAACACAGTGGACAACTGCTGTTTCTGATTCTTTTCTTTGGGGTGAGAATGTGCAGGCCTGCAGCTCGGCGACGCCCATCCACTCCGATGCTCTGCTACGGATCCCAAACATGGTTCATGGCTAATACAGGATGTTAACTGAACTGATGTGCTGTTGATGGGCCCGCAGGAACACATGGAAGCTTACGTCAAGTAAGGGACGACCGTCCGTCACCGGTGCTGACTCCGCTTGTGCTCTAGCTTTAGCCTGTTTGTTTGCTTGTTTTCTATTGTATTACTGCCTCACGGGGTGGCAGGGGAGGGCTGGAAGGGGAGAGATATACCGGGCTGCTCCTGTCAGAGATTTTGTAATAAAGGGAAATGTGCACAATGTAACACACAAAACAACTGGGCTACTGCAGGTGGACCAATGCAGTGGACAGTCGTGCAAGGAAAGGTGCACGCTGTGGGAGGAGACTGGAAAAAGACTCACAGCCTTAAATGTAGAAATGAGAATCAATAGAGGAGAAGGAAGAACTGATCACAGACATTCAAAGGCATGGCCATCTTTCTACCCACAATGTTTGCCAGGAGGATACCTTGCTCATCCGTCCTACGAAGGATCTGATATGTCTGGTGAACCCTTTTCTATTCACGCCTGTGGATACGGAGGCAGTGAGGGGTCGAGAGGTCAACCTCACCACAACACAGCCACAATGATCCCACCGGAGGTGAAAACAGAAACAAGGTATCGAGTTCGGTCTGTTCTTTTTCCCTGTCTATTTTATAAGCTAACACCGGAGGGCGCCATTGTGGCAGCTTCACCCCAGTCTGCCCACACTGAGGGAGCTGGATGTGTGAAGAAAAATACCAAACTGGGCAGCAGGACAGAGACAGACACAACATCTGGAAGAGGATCAAAACTGTACATTTTTAAGTGTAAGAATCAAACAGACAAAATATTTGTAAATATTAAGTTTCTTGTTTGTTTTTCATTTTCTTTTTTTTTTTTGAGTGAATGAATGAAATGCTTATTTTGTGACAACAAAAGACAACAGGTGCAGTTTGCAAAAGAAGCCCACTCGCTAGAGGTTTCAAACAATATGCTTGCCACTGATCACTTTTCATGCCATTAGAAAATGACCTTGTTTCCTTTAGTTTGTCTGATGTTGCCCATTACCATGTGGGCTTCCTGTAGCATCATTGGTCCTAACCAGGAAAGTCACTGTAGCAGAAATCCATCTTCACTACAGCCCCCACACCATGGAGGGCCTGAGATCATGTGTAGTTTCCAAAAGTTTGAAAAATATCATTTGAATCGGTTGGTTTCATTGCTCTTTCTTCCTGGGTTGTAGTAGATTTTTTTTCTCCTTTTTGTTGTTCAAGCTTTAGCAAACTTTTATTTTGAAATACATCTTGTAAGCTAACTATAGTCTTCTGCGTTGTATTATTATTATTATTATTATTATTATTATTATTATTATTATTATTATTATTATTATTATTATTGCTAATATTATGATTGAAACATCTGGGAGGCTGAGAGCCCTGATGAAAGCCAGCTTTGACCAGCTTACTGAATGGGGGTGTAGAAAACTGGCCTGTGATTCAATGACCAGACTTGGAAAGTGAGACACTAAACTAAAGTGCAGTCAACTCAGTGTTAAGCTCACTTCACATGTAGCCGTGTTTCCATGCAGCCACTTAATGACATGTGCGACAGACATGAGGGCTTTGATACCATACGATGCCTCATCGAGTAATGAGATCACACAGGTGGTCTTTTCCCTCCAAAACACTGTGTTGCATTGTGGGTATGGAGGCTGCGGTGACCTCACGCCGAGGTCATGTAACAGTTGCATGTTCTAAACCGTTGACAGATGAATGAAATGTTAAGTCAATCTGAACAATCCAGCACCCCTTCAGAGTCTGATTGTGTTCATCAGTGGAGCCGACTGGATGTATGTCGGTTTATTCTGATTTCAACGTGCCCCAAATCCAAAATGGCTTCATGTCACCGAGGTTATTCAGAGAACCTGTGTCAGGTCAGCGGTGCATGGGCCGAATGTGGTTAACAGCCCACAGAAGACACTCACTCACATAAATCTCCAGCCTGGTCTCGATTGCATCAAAATGCACCTGTTGTCTTGTTTTTACATTCTTTGTTGAATTCAGAAACCCAAGACTTGAGATGAAGAAAAGTGTTAAATAATGGGATTTAAAAAAAGATAATTATTAAAAAAAAAAAGTATAGTAAAACTATAAATAAATGAGGTGATGATATTTCTGTTTACTTTAGAAGTTATTATACACTGTATGCTGTGATTCTGATCTGGGAAACATTAAAGACATTCATAGCCAGGCTCCGATTTTGTCTCTTTATTGAACCAGGGATGAGAAGTGGTTATGTATGTGTATGTTGATGCAGAATGAAGGATATTTTAAACTCTGAGTATGCCAGACTTCCCATCATGAATACATGTTAAGTATACCACATCTAGAAAGAATGATCTTTTAAATATAAATATGAAGAATCAGTTACTTCACAGAAACAAAAACAAACAGAGATAAAGATCAGATCAACCTAAAGATGGAAATATGTGGCATAATGTACTTAATTGAAAAACAAAACAAGACAAATTCTGAGATAAGACAATAACATGATACTCAATTAGATAAGAAAATCACTCATATATAACCTACATGTTGACATTTAAACTTTACACTGAAAATGTGAATATTAACAGAAGTTGAAGTTGGAATAATTCGCTCATGGAACACATCTTTAAAATCAGTGCAAAACTTTTCCTTGTTCTGATTGTTCTTTATGCATTTCCTGAAACTGTCTGGCTGCAACTCCACAGATGTGCTGTTTTAGAGAAACTTCAAACTCAATCTTTATCTTAAAAAGACTAAATTGTGACTATATATTAAATCTATTGTTGTTGTGGCCTTCACTGTGGTATACATGCCATGTGGGGAAGTGTGTGAACCCTGGTTGCTGGAACTTGTTGCACCTGTCAGTCTGCTCCTGTTGTCCATCAGCCTGCTGCATGCTGGGAGGTTTGTGGAGGTTTTTGATTTGGACTGATGCTGCTCAATTCTCAGCACCACCAACTTTCATCCCCTTCTGTAAGAGTTCACCTCCATCAACCGTGCAGCCATTAAGTCGAATATAAACCAGATTGTGTTTATTTTGATGTGTCTGAATCATCATATATTATTATTTATCATAATAATCATTTGTCATTTCTTGAATTAAACCAGCCACAACTCTCCTCCATATGAATTGCATGTGATGTGGAAGCTGTTGGTTTAGACATCTATTTTCTATCCAGCCATCACTCTAGTTTAATAACATGGTACACATTCAGACATTTATGTCTGTCTGTAGCTTGAAATAATGCACGAGTGAGATATTCATCTTTATTTCTTCATTATACACAAAATACTTAAACAAAATACTATTCAAAGTAATTGTGCTCTTCTTCTGATGGGTACTTGAAGGCAGCAGGTATATCAACATGCACAGAGGGCAGGACGTGGGGAGATCAATCAAACTTGTCTCTGGTGCCGTCAACAGGTCATGTGACCATGGACCTGCATGTGGTTTATACAGATAAGAGAAAGTCTTCCCTTGTATCTATGACAGTCAGTCAAGGAAGGTCACCAATCAGGGGCCACGATTCTGGCCCCTGATTGGACAAGCTGCACTCCATCAGGGTGTGTTAGCGGTGTTAGGTATCATATAAATATGAATTACTGCTGGAGCCGATCCCAGCTGTCATTGGGCGAAGGCAGGGTACACCCTGGACAGGTCGCCAGTCTATCACAGGACCAACATATAGAGACAAACAACCATTCACTCTCACATTCACACCTACGGGACATTAAGAGTCATCAATAAGCCTATCCCCATCCTGCATTGGAATATTAGCTTATAAACTAAACAAAACTAAACTGCCAGCAAAGATGTGCTACTGCTCTCAGCCACTAGATGGGGTAGTGAGGGTGTTATAAGCACAGTTACAATTGGAAATATTCAACCCCGTAACCTCAACAGACATTATAGTGATGTGAATCAAGGTTAATGATAATACATGACCCAATAAAACTCATTAAACAACAAAGCATATTTGTTGATACATATTTGAGTTATTTTGAGATCATTTTGTTTTGCTTTGAGGACAAACTTGCGCGACCAATATCAGGTGTGAACGTCCCTTAACACTTATCTGTAAAGTTGACCTTTGTTAACAGCTTCACACCAGAATCCACATGGATCCAAATCTAGTAAGGTTGCTGCTCTGCTGCTTCTGTTGTCGGATCCACCTCTCCCTTCTCCACAGTCCAAATATGGTCACTTCCTTCACTGGTTGCAAAAATTTCAAGATGGTGACGTCCAAAACCTAAAAAGGTGACGGCCAATATGCTGAACACTCTAAACGTAGAAGAAAACGTAGTCCACAAACCAATGTGTGACATCATGACGAGGTCCAATTCTTTTATACAATCTATGGTTTAATTCACAATTCAATTACCTAATTAAATACTTAATTTGATCGCATTAAAAACGTAATTTGATCGGATTAAATACGTAACTTGATCCAATTAAATAATTAATTAAATACATTTGTTGTTGTTACCCCAACACTATTAATTTCTTACATTTTGTTTTACAAAGTTAGAAAAGCATTAGTTAAGTCAAACCTGCTGTATGATCCCAATCACCACCACACAGTGAGGCATATAGTTTATTCATTTAACACTTGTTGATCCCTTAAACCCTCGCTATCGCTATCAGGACTGAAACAGTCTGATCAGTACTTCATTGTGATGTGCTTTTTATGCTTCAATGTGATGCAAGTCTAGTCAACAACAGACATGTCCATCTGGCTATTCTAATCATGAATTTATTTTCTGTTGCTGTTATTTATTCAGAAAACTTACTATATTATACAATATATATTGATAGTGCAATTGAGGATTTTCCATAGATCCCAACTGTCTAATACATTTACTTTATTCTCTGGCACTCCATTTGCAAAAATGTTGGTTAATGAGTTTCTACCATTTCATCAAGTGAAAAGTCTAAAATAATAATAAAAGAAAAAAACTTCAAACGTGAGTTGTCTGACTGAACTCATTTTGTTTAATAGCTGAACATTCTGGTTTTATGAAAAATTCCTCAAACAAATTAGATCAAAATATTTTAGTTAATGATTAATTTTCCAGATCAAGTAGAGACAATTAAGGAATCACTCATGAGGAGGAAATTATGGAATCACTTTTTAATTTGTATTTCTGAAACAAATACCAGCACAAGTCTGACAATGAGTCCGCAGTAAAAAGGGAGTGTTTGCAGACCTTAACGCTGTTGGACTTGACTAACTGAAGCGAAACATGACTCCATGAGAGCAATTGAAACAAAGGAAATAATTTTCAAACTCAAGATTCAAGAAGGAAATCCAACAAGTGTGGTAAATGATGTTGGTCGTTCCCAGTCAGCTGTGTGTAAATGTGGTGCAAGTAGAAAGTAAATGGGAAGGTTATGAAAGGAAAACATCAACATATCAGGATAGAAAGGGCAAAAAAAAATGGCCTTGAACATAGAAAAGACCAAATCACACAAAACAAAACAAATAGGTTGAAATGAATCAGCTCACACAAGTAAATAATGTATCCATGTTAACACCAAGTATTGAATGATTATATTTGAATACTATTAAAGTCCCAGTCAGCAACTTTTTTTTATCATATTCACTGAAGCCGACACTACGCTCCGATAGAACAACATAAATCATACGGTTTTAGAAAAAAAACGCGCCTCTACGTACACGTAGAGCCTGTTGTTTGTTTTGCAAAAATATCAACAAAGCCCGGGTCATCCTGTCCAATCAGCACGCAGGGCTGTGTTCGTGCACACAGACCCCTCCTCCCTCGGGTTGTTCCACTATCACAGGGGGGAGGCGGAGGGGAGTAGCAGCAAGCTTCCAATTCCTCAGTTAAAAACCGAAATGAGGAGGTCGAAAACACTTCACAGAAACAAACAGAGTTTAAAGTCTGGCTATGAAAAAAAGACCACATATCATACATAACTTCATAAAAACAAGCTTTCTGTCATGAATACAGGTTGACAAAACACGGATATGTCATGTGGCCATGAATGATCTTTTGTTTGATTCACATAAACAAACATTCTAAATTTGGAGTTAAAGACGAATACATGAACTTAAGATATAAATATTTAACACCAGATACCCCATTGAAATTAAAAGCAAAAACATCAAACATTTTTAGTTTAGAAAATGTTATCTAATAAAAATACAATCTACATGTGGATATTTGGACTGAATGATTTGAAAATTTTATTTTTTTGCATCAGATATTTATATTCATTCAGATACACAAAAGCAAATATATTCTAACTCTACTGAGTAAATAATCGCATATCATACTTGATTATACATAATCAAAGTGTTGTCGAATTGTGACGATACCACATAAAAACTGAATGATTTCTTAAAAAGTAAAATTGTAGTTCACTTGTTGCCACTAACACATACAATATAGACTGAATCATTCAACAATGTTAATATTTGGCATTTTTATGAATCATAGAAACAAAAAAATAGATTTAAAGACATAACATAAACTTAAAAATGCAAATGTTTTGAAGCAGGTAATTATTTGATATAAAAACAAGACATTATAAACTTTGCAGTTAGAAATGTAGATATTAGACTTAATTATATAAGGAAGAAAACTATATTTAGACTAAATGATCTTTCGTTTTTACATCAGTTATTGAACAGAAACAAAAACAAATAGATTCTGTGATAGTTCACCATGGCTGCTACTCTTTGTTTCCCTCCTCCTTTCGTTCTTCCCTGCTGTCTGTCTGTGGGCGTGGCTACTCCCTCTCATGATCACCAAGATATACACCTCGGTTCCTGTACTCAGTCTTCGCTGAATTGTTCTATCTACTTGTGCTTCAGTGCTCTCTGGCTCTATTTGTCTTGATTTTTGAAGATTTTTGGTTTTTGTTGTTTTAGCCTCTGTGCTCCATTATCTGGAGATCCTGTTCATCTGTTGCCAATCTACTCACCAGCCAGCACACTCATCTGTCTTCAACACTCAAGCCACGGACTCATTCTTTCTCGTGCCACAACCATCATCCGACCCCCTGAACCTTCAGTGACCCCAGAACCCTCTCACAGTAAACCACTTCCTGCTTTTGTGCCGAAGTCCAAGGGCCCTAGTTTCGTAGACCAGGCGCAGTCAGCTTTCAGCGCACCTGCGCCGCACCGACGGGGTGTGTCCGCCTGGACTTTGCAAGTTTCGTGCACCGCGCAGGTTCGCGCAGGCACACCTCCAGTCTCGCCCACCGGCGCAAGTGGGAAAGAGGGAGGAGAAGAAGGCGTGAGTGGGAGACGAGGAGGAGACGAAGCGTGGGCTGGGATTAATACAGCCGATTCAGATCTTCACCAATCAAATGAGCTTTGAACTCAGGTTCAGTGCAAGTTCCGTCACTTGACAACCCGATGACAGAAGCAGCGCCGCCGCCCCCACCACGTGCATCACACGCTGTGCGTGCGTACCATAATAATAACAATGCCGATATTATAAAAAACAGGAGAGAGAGAGGGAGATGTTTTGGTCCGAGAGGCTGAGTTTCCGTTACGCGTGCCATCCGCCTTTGATCTGACGTCAGATGTGACGGGACAATCTATATAGATATAAATTCACGTGTTGATTCAATTAGTTGCATTAAATAGTGTTTGTTGTGATTATTATTTGCATTTAAATGTGCCTGGAACTGTGGAAACCTGCCTGTGAGGTCTCGGTGACGTGTGCGCACTGCGCGCCGTCAGCCAAACTTCCGATCCACCAGCTGTGATTCGCATTGAATGAATGGACTTTATTTACGCCTTGCGCCTAGCGCGGAAAGAAGACCAGGTCGGAGCTGGCGAGCTTTCAGCGCAGTCTCGGCGAGGCTTTTTGCCACGAAACTTCCGCTACGCCAAGCTGAATCTGTGACGCCTCCCCCTGCTGCGCCGCCACACCCATGTTGGCACAGGCGATCCACCAAACTGCCAAACTGACGGTGTGGAAGGCTGCGCGGGTCGAAACTTGCATTGCGCCGGCTCCGCCACCCTGCGCTGCGCCACGAAACTAGGGCCCCAAGTGTTGTCTGTTTCTGCTTTCAGGTCCACCTTCTTGTTAAAATCATAACAATAAAGAACAAGTATAGAAATAGAAATCTAGTATATCTTTCTCTTGTGTTCATGATGCAAGCTGTACTAACAATATCTTCAAACGTTATATGGTATAAGACAAGCAGGATGTAAACATCCATGTGAGGGTAATGAATGTAGAGGAGGAGGAAATCCACCACTGTAACCACATATCATGTAGTCTCTCACTTTACGTTAAATGACACTTTGATGCTTGCTTCTGCTTCCTTATGTGTGATATATTTCCACGTTGCAGGAATATCAGCAGGCTTTGTATTGTACACTTCAGCAAACTGCTTGTTAAATGTTGCCAGTACGTATTTCCAGTAGTCTGATGCCTGAAGACTTTTATCTGGAGCAATTGTCCAGTCTGGGAAAATGTCTTGGTAATGCTTGTAGGGGTGCGGTTCACCTTTTGTGGCAAGGCAATGAAAACTGTTGTCACTGATCACAGAGGAAGAGCATACGTCAGTGGCAAGTTTTTCTGTCCCATCCCACATGAATCTACCCAGACCTTCAGGGCGATGTAGTGAAGTCCAGTGCTGAGCGTGGGCTGTTCCTCCTGCCTCACAAGGTGCTTGGCAGAAGGGACACTGTTTACCACATCCGATCAGTTCGGTGAAAAGCACATTCTGGGGATTCACATGAAGTTTTTCAAGTTTCATTTGGATGTTTGTTTCTTTAAACTTCTCTCTCAGAGCTTGTGCCATTTCCTTGACACACTCAGTAAGCCAGTGAGCAAACTGTTCCTGGTCAGCATTGTTCAGGATCATGAAAGCCCCAAGAGCATCTTGGGAAATGACCAGTTTATCACCAAGTTCCTGACAGACATTTTGAACGAAGGACTTCAAGTTGCCACTCTTTCCTGTTTTAGCTTTGTTGATAGCATAATTTATGCTCCTGATACATGACTGAACATGTTGATCCTCAATCTCAAACACTGAAGACCCATTTGAGAAGCGTTTAACTATTTGGTCAAGTATCCATTCCTTTATATACTCCTCATATGAGGATATATAGGTCAGGAAATGTACAAAGGCATTGTTTGAGAGCAAATCCAGTAAAAGTGAATACTGGAAGAACATCCGTGTACTGAACTGCAGGCTTGTCTTCATTTCACCGATGATAATAGGACCCAAGGAACGGTTGACAAAGCATTCGACTGCAGGCTTCAAGCAGCTCTCTGTGAATTCCTGTGCCTTCTTGTGGCACTGGTCTCGCTCATGGAACACATCTTTAAAATCAGTGCGAAACTTTTCCTTGTTCTGATTGAGACATCTGTGGGGATCATTTGCATGTACGAATTCTTCATGCATTTCCTGAAACTGTCTAGCTGCAACTCCACAGATGTGCTGTTTTAGAGAAACTTCAAACTCAATGTCCGTCTTAACATCCTGATTGTTTTGCAGCCTCTCATCAATCATGTTTAAAATCTCCTGGATGTAAGTGTCATGGTAATTGTTTTTTCTTTTCATTTTTTCAATTACACACTGTGTGCAAATCGCTATGATGTTGTCTGCAATTTGTTGTACAGCCTTTGTGCTTCTAACTCGCTTGAAGAATCCTTCAGCTGTGTATTTAAAAGGCATCAGTCCACAATCTTGCAGCCTGGTTTGACTTAACAATTGACATGCATGACTTCCCTTGTGCTGGACATTTGCCATCAGAGAGTGAGACACACTGGTGTACATGTCCTCGACATTAATTTCTGAAAAGGACAGTTCCTTCTCGGTTTCAGCCCACATCTTGTCAAATTCTTTGTCCAGCTCCTTTTCTCTCATTTGCACCTTTTTCTTCTGACATTGTTCAATCAACGCACAGACTCTCTCCTCTAATTCTTTTGTGTGTTTCTCCTTGATTCTATCAAGTTCTGTCATTCCCTGTCTGATTTCAGCTGCAGCTGTGAGCTGATTTATTACAGAGCTCTCCATTTCTCGTCGAAGACTCTTTGCACTGTTTGAGAATTCCTCTCTGTATCCTTCAACCAGATAGACATGACCCTCAGTTTGCTTGAAGTATTGTGCCAGATTGTCAAGAAGCTGTTTCTCCCATTTAGACAGCACTGTGGAGGCTTCACTTTTCAAATATGCAAGAAGTTTTCTCATGTCAGTAATCTCAGATTTTACAGCAACTGTACCAAAATTGGAAATTTTTGTTTCAGCCGTAGTAACCCACGTGTACATGTCTTTTTTGAAATCCCATTCCCATTTGTTGAATTCTGTGCACAGCCTCATGTATGCATCAGCCACCAGGCTGTTTCTGAAGCTGAAGATGAAGTTTTCATGCTTTACTGCATTCCAGAGGCTTTTCATCCACTCTGTAAACTCCAAGATATCATTAGAAGATGATGCACAACTTCCAAGGATTTTAATGATGTTCTTCTTGAGCTCATATACAGCTTCGCTGTACCCTGCATTGACTGGTGCCATTGGTGGGTTCCCATTCCAGAGTCCAGGGATGTACCAGTTGCCAGTGTCTGGACTGTACTCCATCACATCAGTGAAGCTCTTGTTCTCCTCTTTCTTTTCCATTTTGGCTGCTGCCTGCGTCATCTCGTTTAACTGTTGCAAGAGCAATTTCCTGTCTCGCAAGTTCTTGTCGTGGGCTGAAACATCTGACACATTCTGGTGAACAAACTGACACTTGTGCTTTTTGCCCACCTCTTTCATCCGGAGGAAAGCATGCACAACTATTTGTAGGATGTCTTTCATTTCTGTTGAATTCTCCATTGCAATATTGATGATGGTGATATCACTAAGCCCCACAACGAGTGTTGCCAGCTCATTATCGTGCTCATGGCTGTGGTCTAGTTGTGCAAGCTCTGGTGACTTTAAGCCCTCGGTGTCAATTATAACCACAAAGTCACTGTTGAGTACTTTCTTGACATCTTCATTGACTCTGATCAGCAACATAAAGGCACCTCGAGTGCATCGACCACTGCTGACTGCAAACTGCACTCCAAACATAGTGTTGAGGAGAGTGGACTTTCCTGTGCTCTGAACTCCAAGAATTGTGACTACTAGTATCTTGCTCTCAGGGGACACCAAGTCATTGAGCTGAAAGAGAACATCACTCACCCATCTGAGAGGTATGTTGGATGCATCTCCATCTACAAGCTCAAGAGGATATCCATCACGTAACAATTGTGCACATAGTTTGGGCAGATGCTGTAATTGTTGACGCGATAGGTCGTTTATTGGAAGGGAAAGTGAAGCTTCATAGATCTGACCAATTTCACGGAAGAAGTGTTCAGTACCTAGAGAGCTGTTGGAAAGTTGTCGGTCAATGTCTTTTATCTCCTCTTTGTTTTCAGAATCTTTGCATTTTTCTTTGTACAGCTCCCTGAGGCCAGACAGTTTGTCTCGAGACAAGTTATCAAGGTTCATTCGCATCCACTTCAGGAAATAGCACCTCTCTGTCCCTGGGCTTGAGATTGCCCTGATGAAACAGATCATTGCATTTGACACATTGTAAGAGTTCTCTTTATCCCGAAGTTTGGTTTTCTCTAACTGAAGATCACTTTTGTACTTTTCTATGTCCTCAGACCCAAGGTTTCGAAGCCGGAATTCTTCTTTCTCTAAGCGAGTCAGTTCCTTCCATATTTGGCCTTGCAAGGGTAACTGATTTTCTTTGTATTCAAGGATGTCTTTAATTTCAGCAGTGATGGCATCTGCATTTTTCTTGGCAGTCTGGCACTCCAAAGAGTCTTCATCAACCCAGATTCCCAGTTCATGGGCAATGTCGGCCATCTGCTCAACTCCCATCTTCAACTGTGTGTTCTCAACTACACTGCTGACCGTTTTCCGCAAATTTTTGACAAAGTCTGCATCATTCATTTGTTTAGTCTTCAAAAGGATGTTGCTGTTAGTCAAGCCCAACTTGGTTGCTACCTTTTCTAAAGCATCTATAGAGCGACTGCTTTGAGGGTTACCCACCAAGAAGATCTGTGCCTTGTGGTGTTGGTTGGTAAGCAGCTGGCACTCAGAGTCCAAAGTGTCAAAGAAAACAAAAACTGCTGTAGATGTCTGACACAAAAAAGAAAATTGTGTTTCAAACAAAGCAATGTCCCCACGAAGGTTAGCTACAGCTACTGGTTCACTGAAGACATCCATGTTTTTGTTCCCACAAGGAAGGTACCATGTGACTTCAACCAATCCATTAGAGATTCTCCGTGGACTGTCACCACTCTCCATATTATGGTGAACAAATGTATCATGGTACTGCTGAGAATTGCTCAGAAGCTTATTGAGGATCACAGACTTGGACAAAGAACACTCACCCAATCTTACAAAAGATATCATTGGAAGTTTAGCGAGAACAATTCTGTCTTCAATAAACCCCTTGGATTCTGAAAGCGACTGAGGTCTGTACTTTTTGACAATGTCTCTCATGGTCCAAAGCATGAGCATGCACTGTTTTGTGCCACAATCCGGAAGCAACAGAGGCACGGAAAACTGACACGTAGACATTTTGAGTGCCATTTCCTGACGTACAAAGCCATCAGAACACAGAAAGAGGGCAGTGATTATGTCAAGGGGGTTTAGGATGTCACTTAAACGAAGACTATTAAACAAATAATTAACATTTAAGACTTCCTTTCCTGATGCAACATCATCATCGTTTGACTCACATACTGATGTACATTTCACGTTCCTCGCTGTCACATTGACCATCATCAGTTTCTTCAGAAAATACCACGGAAGATCTGAATTACACCGAGGAGGTTCATCAGTCATGGTCTTTCCGTCAATCTGAAGCATTGTCCTCAGGGATAGCTTCTCTGGATAGAGCTTCTCCAACCCTAGATCCTCCAATAACATCTCCAGTTGTGTCTCTGTGGATGTGAAGATGTCTATTATTTCAATCAAATCATGAATTGTCTATTATTTCAAGCAAATAACCACATTTCCAACACTGAGTAAAGTGACAGATTGAATGTTTGAATGTTTTGGGGCACAATGTACAATTTTGCATTCAGGCTAAATTAAGCAAACATCCAGAAAATGATCTGAGTTGTGTTATTTTGTTCGTCTTAGGCTTCACATACACATCAACATATGCTTAAGGATGGAAGGATCTCTGAGGCAGCCGGTGCGCCAAGTGCGGCCGCCGTGCTGAAGAGCAAACTGAGGTCTGCATGAGTTGGGAGGGGAAGATGGGCACGCAGTAATAATATATAATGTAATGTATTGGATTTCTATGGCGCTTTTTTCAAGAGACCCAAAGCTGTCTGACAGGGTTCCAGGTTCCATTTATTCACACACAGTCATAACGGTGTCATATCAGTCATATCAGTGTTGTGTCAATATACGCTTGTTACATGCACAGTGTCTTATTTACTCTGTTTTCATTTATTTATTATTATTGCTGAATTAATGACATTCTAAAAAAAAATGATTGTGCTTAGCTTATAAAGTCATTGATTTGTTGTAATGCAAAAAATGTATATAATTCACCAAACTGTTTTTTAATTTTGTTCTGATTATTACAGCATGAGGTTTTAATAGATAATTAATTGTTAGAATAATTAAATGATTACATTTGTGCGGTTACTATATTATGACTTGCTTCATTGTCACTTTTACCAGTTAAAATGAGTGACAAATATGGCCAGCAGCAGGTCTTTCTAGCTGTCGCTAATTCACATCGATTCTGTTAGTATCTTAATAGAAGTCCAAAATCATGTGTTCAAGCTGATGTCTGAAATTCAGCCAAAGATTGTGATGACAAAAGCATCAATCTATAACAACAATGTACAACCATGAGTGGACTGTTCCAAAAACAGGTGGTCAGGAAGACCTAAAAGTGCTATGTATCTAATGCAGGTCTATTTACCAAAATGTACAAATGGATGTTCTTTTACTTACTAGTGTGGACAACCTTGCTACTGTCATGATAGGCTGCCTTTTCACAGTGGGGCTTGGCTCTGTGGACAATAATAATGGTTGTAATTAGACATGAGATGTTGTGAAAATGTCACATCATGATTTTCCTGGACAAAATAATCGGATCACAATAATCATCAAAATATGCTAAGTGGGGTCTTTTTGGTCAAAAATGTTTGATAAATACATTATTTATATATTTTTGTATCCTGTATTTTTGAATCAGGTTTTGTCTACCATGATAGCGAGTTAGACGGTTTTTTCAAGTCACTCGTTAAAGCGATGGTTCGGAGTAAAAGGCGCCCTAGGTCATTTCCACCATGACATCCAGCCAAATACCCCCTCAGAAGCATTTTTAGCGATGGTCAACCTTGGTCAAGATAGGGCTATCAGCCGAATGGCTTAGTACTAGCGTGAATGGTACATTATGTATATCTCATAAATTACCCCACTAATAATGCATGGAATGTTACCAAACTTCTGCAGTAGTACACATAGGGTCTGTACTCACAAAACGAGGCATTTGAAAGTTTGTAAGTACACCAGGAGTTTATTTAAAAGAACACTTGCCTGATAGCTTCTATCCTCTGCTGCTAACGCTAGCGCTGCGCTGACGCCACTTCTGTGTTTACCCAGCTTTTGCCGTCATGCGAGTTTCACCGAGAGTATGAAAAAGTTGTGCTGAATTTTTATAAATGCTTGTATTATCAGGTCAACACATTTTTTATAAATGCTTGTATTATCAGGTCAACAAGTGTTGACAAGGCGCAGCGCTAGCGATAGCAGAGGATAGAAGCTATCAGGCAAGTGTTCTTTTAAATAAACTCCTCCATACTTACAAACTTTAAAATGCCTCGTTTTGTGAGTACAGACCCTATGTCTGCTACTGCAGGAGTTTGGTAACATTCCATGCATTATTAATGGGGTAGTGTACCGTTCGCGGTAGTACGAAGCCATTCGGCTGATAACCCTATCTTGACCAATGTTGACCGTCGCTAAAAATGCTTCTGAGGGGGTATTTGGCTGGATGTCATGGTGGAAATGACCTAGGGTGAATTTTACTCCGAACCATCGCTTTAAGATACTTACGATGATCCCAACAACAGAAATACACCATGATCAACTTATTGTGATCAACTTTATCCAGATCCACAATAAAATCTGAGAAAGAAGAATGGATGGTATCAAGCTGACCTTTACCACTTGTATCGGCGTGTTGACAGTCACGCTTGGTGTTGGACCATGGTGTTGTAGTGTCTTCCACTTCTGCACAGTAAAGATCACCGAATGAGTCTTCATCACTGGTTCCCTTGATGAATTAGAAAAATTAAAAAAACAAAATGTTCAGGTGTGATGAAACAACTCATAATCCCATACACTTTAGTTGAATGAATGAATGAATGAATTAATTTATTTATTTCGGTATATATCAAGCTTATATAACTGAAAGGGTGTAGGTTGAAGCCAAAGCTTGTATACCCCTACCCCTTTTACCTTAAAAAAATATACACATTAATACAGAAGGATCAGATAACAGACATTTGAAATTAATTAGTACACTTAAATTTCGGATCACAGCAAAATAAAGAATAGTACACAGCGTATAACCCAAAATAGTACAAAATCATTAAACTTAATTTTCCATACTGTAAAGAGTAGGGGTGTGACGAGATCTCGTGCCACGAGAGATTAAAGAGTAGGGGCCCTAGTTTCGTGGCGCAGCGCAGGGCGGCGCAGGGTGGCGGAGCCGGCGCAATGCAAGTTTCGACCCGCGCAGCCTTGCGCACGGTCAGTTTGGCAGTTTGGTGGATCGCCTGCGCCAACATGGGTGTGGCGGCGCAGCAGGTCAGTCACAGATTCAGCTTGGCGTAGCGGAAGTTTCGTGGCAAAAAGCCTCGCCGAGACTGCGCTGAAAGCTCGCCAGCTCCAACCTGGTCTACTTTCGGCGCAAGGCGTAAGGCGTAAATAAAGTCCATTCATTCAATGCGAATCACAGCTGGCAGATCGGAAGTTTGGCTGACGGCGCGCAGTGCGTACACGTCACCGAGATCTCACAGGCAGGTTTCCACAGTTCCAGGCACATTTAAATGCAATAAATAATCACAACAAACACTATTTAATGCAACTAATTGAACCAACACGGGAATTTATATATAGAGAGATTTTCCCGTCACATCTGACGTCAGATCAAAGGCGGATGGCACGCGTAACGGAAACTCTTAATGCGGAAATGCATTAAAGGAGAGGAGAGGAGCTCATTTGATTGGTGAAGATCTGAATCGGCTGTATTAATCCCAGTCCACGCCTCGTCTCCTCCTCGTCTCCCACTCACGCCTTCTTCTCCTCCCTCTTTCCCACTTGCGCCGGTGGGCAAGACGGGAGGTGTGCCTGCGCGAGCCTGCGCGGTGCACGAAACTTGCAAAGTCCAGGCGGACACACCCCGTCGGCGTGGCGCAGGTGCGCTGAAAGCTGACTGCGCCTGGTCTACGAAACTAGGGCCCTAGAACTTTTATTTGGTTTTGCACATATTTACACTTGGGAAAAAGAAATATTTTATTTCATTTATTTTATTTTAACTTATAAATTTTAGTTTTAGTTTAAATTTGTGAAAGAAGAAGTTTATTAAAAGATCATGCTTACACAATGCATGTAAAGAGTTATAATAAAATATTTAAAAAGGCATGTGCAACTGTGTTAAATTAAAGTCTGTTGGTCCAGTCATATATTTTGTCATTGTAGTTTTCTTAAAATCTCGTCTCGTCTCGTTCTCGTGGACCCAATATTGTGTCTCGTCTCGTCTCGTGAGCTGAGTGTATCGTCACACCCCTAGTAAAGAGAAATTATGTTGTTCTTATAAAGTCTTTTAAAGCCGATTAGAGTACAGCTTAATTTTATATTTTCAGGACAATTATTACAGATATTAACCCCTCTAACAGAAAGACAGTGATTTTTTAGTAGTTCAAATCTTTGGTTTCTCAAATAATAGTGGTCTTCTCAGGTTATAACTGGAGTCCTTCATTTTAAACAGATTCTGGATATTTTGAGGAAGAAGTTTATTTTTTGCTTTGTACATGGTTTGTATTGTAATGTAATCAACTAAGTCCCTGAATTTCAAAATGTTCAAGCAACTAAATAGTGGGTTGGTTGGCTCACGGAAAGGTTTATTACTCATGGTTCTAATAGCCTTCTTTTGCAATAAAAACATAGAATTTGTATTTGTTCTTTATGTGTTTCCCCAGACCATAATGCAATATGTCATATATGGGGCAATTAATGAATAATATAATGTGATAGTGATTGTTGAGAGAGGAAAGCTTGGGCTTTATAGAGAATTGCAATGGATTTTGACATTTTGGATTTGACATCATTTATGTGTGATTTCCAATTTAACTTATCATCAATGATAGCTTCAAGAAATTTACTTTCAGGTACAAATTCAATTTCTGCATAATTTATTGTTAAGTTTCTGCTTGAATTCCTGGGCTTTTTTCCAAATATGATACACTTTGTTTTACCGAGATGGAGCGATAATTTGTTTAAGTCAGACCATTCTTTGAATTTCTGCAGCTCCTTCTCTACCATATCCAGAAGCTGCCCCAAATGTTCCCCACTACAGAACACAGTGTCATCAGCAAATAAAATAAATTTCAGGAATTTAGAAACCAAACATATGTCATTAATATATAACAGAAACAGCAATGGACCCAGGACTGAACCTTGAGGCACCCCATATGTGACCTTCAGGAATTCTGAGTTTGTCTTATTGTAGTCCGGCAGACCTTGCGGCAGTGGAAAGACTGGAGGCAGTGCGTCAGATGTTTGGCCCAAAACAGTTGAATGTAATTATTTTCAATATGCCAGTCAGGAGAAAAAGAAAATCAATGAAATTTAATAAACAAAAACTCCCAAACCATTCTCAATTAACACTCAAACTTAGACTTCAAAATTAGAATAACTTCAATAATCAAAAATAGTAACTCTCCACTGACAGCTGAATCCTTCTGTCCATGGTCTAGATGCTGGCAAGCTCACCTCAGACCCCTCTCTTTCATAGACCTGTTTAGGCCAAGCCTATATCACCTACGGCCTGACCCATTCCCATCAAAAATAAATTATTTCTAAAAACGTACATTAACATCACCAGACAGAGTCAACACCTTACCCCCCACATATTTACCCCCCCTAACTTCCCCTAACACACAACGCCAAAAACACCCCTCTCATCCCACACACTTGAACCCCGCACATCTCTGACGTCACACCCCCCACTGCACAAAGTTCCTCCTGACTTCACGTCGGGTCCTTTCACAGCCTCCAGCACCCGGAAGCCAGCGCAACTGCAGCGTGAGTGTTTCACCGTCTTTGTCCATGCTTGGGAAATGTTTGTACCGTGTTTCCTCAACAGTTGTCCGTAATGTTGTGCCTTATGTTTGTGTTGCAGGCGGCGTCCTGAATGCGCTGGAACGTCATGTTCGTGTATGCGCCGGGATGCTACATCCGTGCTAAAATAATAAAAATGTGTCCGCGAATCCCGGCATCAGTCCCGTTCAGCTCAGCTGCGCCAGTGGTAACGGGCAGCCGCACTACACCTATTAATATGGACATATTGATATCTGTTATGTAAGTAGCTGGTTAACCAATCATGTGCCAAACTTCTGATGCCATACCTCTGTAACTTATCCAATAGTATAGTGTGGTCTATCGTATCAAATGTTGTCTGTAAATCAAAAAATACCCCCACCGTATATTGTTTTTTCTCAATTGCATTTGTTATTTGTTCAACAAAGTCCATTAAAGCCAATGAGGTGGTTCGATTCTTCCTAAATCCATATTGCTGTTCACAGAGTATTTCTTTTTTTTTTCTATGAAATCATTTAATCTGTTTGCAAATACTTTTTCCAAACTTTTTGACAATTGTGGTAACAGTGAAATTGGCCTATAATTTGAGAAGATATGCTTGTCACCAGATTTAAACAATGGAATCACTTTAGCAATCTTCATTTTTGAAGGAAATTTCCGAGTCATTAGTGACAAGTCACAGATGTAAGTTAGGTGTTTAACGATACAATCAATAATACTCTTAATCAAGAACATATCAAAATTATAAATATCAGTTGATTTTTTACCTTTTGATTTCCGAACGATTTCGATTATTTCTTTTTCATCAGTTTTTTTAATAAACATTGGATACGAGATTGTATTGATTGTATTGTTATTATCCTGGGAAGACATTTTGGGGGAAGGGGATAGAATAGAATTTGCTAAACTTTTACCCACAAAATACTCATTAAAGTGATCTGCTTTAGATTTATTTTCCTTAATGATTGTGTCAGTATCCGCATAAAAAAAAGATGGGTACTCTTTAACAAGTTTTTTTATTTTTAATGATTTCCTTTCAAATCTTCCAGGTGCGTTTGATGTTGGTTCTATTTTTTTCTAGTAATTCACTGTAGTACTGCTTCTTACAGGATCTCATGATACCGGTTAATTTATTTTTGTATATCTTATAGTTCGTTTCTGCATCCATTTAAAAAATGTCTTATACAATACATTTTCCTTTTTAGATACATTCTGTAGCCCCTTTGTTATCCATGGTTTGTCCACATACCGTCTCTTATCGACTTTGGCCACAAGTGGGCAGTGTTTGTCATATAATTTGGAAATAATAGAAATAAATGATTCATACGATTTGTCTATATCCTCAACATAAATCTCATTCCAGCTTTGATGCAGTAAGTTCGCTCTAAGATTTTCAATGGTTGCATCTATTATTTTCCTTGTTAAATTTCTAGTTTCCTTAGGACCATCATTATTTTTAACAGGTGATTCAAAGGCAGTGAAAACAGCTAAATGATGAATGACATAAGTAATCCACCCTTTAAGTTCCCTTCAGTGACATTCGTTATTATCAATAAAGTGTCACTGTGTTCATAGTTATCCTGCTTGGATGTGTAATTGTAGGATACAGACCCAAACAAAACACAGAGTTAATGAATTTCATTATTTGTGGTTGACTATGTGGTTGACTGAGAGCATATAATTATATTTTTGATTTTCACATTTAATCTCAACTGTGATACATTCAATAATATTTTCTAGGGAAAAGGACATATTTCTGATAATTTCACATTGATTAATTGATTTAACGTAAAGTACAACCCATCCGCTCCTTTTATTCCTCCTGTTTGTAGAGAAAAAAATCATATCCCTCAAACTGGACAGCATCCTCTTGAGCATCTTTTAGCCAAAAATTGCAATTATGTAGAAATGGTTGTTGGGCAGTTTTAGTTGGTTGGATAATATTTCCATTATATGTTTTTAATTGTTGGAGACATAAAAAAAAAAAACAAGCTGTTTACCTCCATTGTAGGGCCAGTCTCAGTCACACTTGGTCGAGATTATTCAAACAGCTTCTCACTGAAAGTAAAAGGGGCAAATCTATTAGTCTTTATTCAGAGTACTATAATATCCCATGAAGTTTAAAATACCCTGCAACCTTTCAAGAGATGGACCATCACGTTGGCCACTCGTCATTTGAATAAGCTACTTTATGCAGATCAGTGGCGTCCATTGTGACCCGCCTTAGGAATTACCAAAAAAACGTTTAAAATCACCACTGTCCATCTGAAAGATTCAGCAACTATGTGAGTCATTTCAAAAAGATTCCAAATGTCACCCCAACAGGTGGATCTGATGAGCAGCAGAGCAGCAGCCTTACTGGATCTGGATCCATATGGTGGTAGTGATGGTAAGGAGGCCGCTGTAGCGACCTGTCAATCACAGAGTTGCCCCAACCTAAAGCATCCCCTGCTTTAAGTTCTATTTGACTCTAAGGGCCCTTCGTAGACCAGGCGCAGTCAGCTCTCAGCGCACCTGCGCCACGCTGACGGGGTGTGTCCGCCTGGACTTTGCAAGTTTCGAGCACCACGCAGGCTCGCGCAGGCACCTCCCGTCACTCCCACCCGCGCAAGTGGGAAAGAGGGAGGAGAAGAAGGCGTGAGTGGGAGACGAGGAGGAGACGAGGCGTGGACTGGGATTAATACAGCCGATTCAGATCTTCACCAATCAAATGAGCTCCTCTCCTCTCCTTTAATGCGTTAGGGGAGGTTCAGTGAAAGTTCCGTCACTTGACAACCCGATGACAGAAGCAGCGCCGCCGCTCCCACCACGCGCATCACGCGCTGTGCGCGCGTATCATAATAATAACAATGCCGATATTATAAAAAAAACAGGAGAGAGAGAGGGAGATGTTTTGGTCCGAGAGGCTGAGTTTCCGTTACGCATGCCATCCGCCTTTGATCTGACGTCAGATGTGACGGGACAATCCATATAGATATAAATTCACGTGTTGATTCAGTTGCATTAAATAGTGTTTGTTGTGATTATTTATTGCATTTAAATGTGCCTGGAACTGTGGAAACCTGCCTGTGAGGTCTCGGTGACGTGTACGCACCGTGCACCGTCAACCAAACTTCCACTCCGCCAGCTGTGATTCGCATTGAATGGCTGCGTTTCGGATCGCATGCATTTGCGCCGATGCATGAACGAGACTTGAGAGGATCCGCCGGAACTCGTCATAAACACGTCAAGTTCCCACCACGTCAAGTCGGACACAGGTGCACTTCACGGACTTTTTTTTTTTTATTTAAACTTTATTAATAATTGTATACATAACAAAAACTATCGCGCCAGTGGAAACTTCACAGACTTTGCACAAATAATATGGCCTGCCCAGTGGCGCTGGCTTTCTTCGTCGCTGACGAACTCGAGCCGAGGCATTTGAAGTCCCGTTGTTGACGGAGGCTGAGGAATTTTCTCATGTGGGAAATACCACGTGATAATTCTAACCAACTAGGGCAACGTTGAGGGGAGTGTCTTATGTCCGCACTTATTTCAGACCATCTGCAGAGAAAAGCATGCGAAGGGAGGTACCCTGGAGATCCCGCGAGTTTTTAAAGTCATGTGACATGTCGCAAAGGGAAGTTATCACCAGCATTTGTGACGTTTTTTTCCCAGAATGCCTGGTTTTGCGAGGCAAATGCATGCGCATGCTTGATTCGAAACAAGCCTAATGGCTGCGTTTCGGATCGCATGCATTTGCGCCGATGCATGCACGAGACTTGAGAGGAGCCGCCGGAATTCGTCAGAAACACGTCAAGTTCTCACCACGTCAAGTCGGACCCGGATGCACTTCACGGACTTGTGACACTGGCTTTTGCTAAGGCAAGTTTCGACCCGCGCAGCCTTGCGCACGGTCAGTTTGGCAGTTTGGTGGATCGCGTGCGCCAAGATGGGTGTGGCAGCGCAGCAGGGGGAGGTGTCACAGATGCAGCGTGGCGTAGCGGAAGTTTTATGGCAAAAAGCCTCGCCGAGACTGCGCCGAAAGCCCGCCAGCTCCAACCTGGTCTACTTTCGGCATATAAATAAAGTCCATTCATTCAAGGCGAATTACAGCTGGCAGAGTGGAAGTTTGGCTGACGGCGAGCAGTGTGTACACGTCACCGAGACCTCACAGGCAGGTTTCCACAGTTCCAGGCACATTTAAATGCAATAAATAATCACAACAAACACTATTTAATGCAACTAATTGAATCAAGACGTGAATTTATATCTATATAGATTGTCCCGTCACATCTGACGTCAGATCAAAGGCGGATGGCACGCGTAACCGAAACTCAGCCTCTCGGACCAAAACATCTCCCTCTCTCTGTCCTGTTTTTTATAATATCGGCATATTATTATGATACGCATGCACAGCGCGTGATGCATGTGGTGGGAGCGGCGGCGCTGCTTCTGTCATTAGGCTTGTTCAGGATGGTCTTGGCTTGACTTGACTTGACTTGTCACGCCGACAAGAGCTGCAGGTGTCTGAGGGGGTGGTGCTGCAAGAAGCGGCTCTTAAAAAGCGTGCAATACTGGAAAGCGGCGCGTCCACTCGCGTTTAAAATCGCCCCTGTGGACACGTACCTTCAGTGCTAGCCATCATGCATCGCTTTCAACCCACAATACATCACGTTAGGTAGCGCGCTGCAGGAGACTACATCAAGTCGAATTCGCCTACTGGGTTGTCAAGTGACGAAACTTGCACTGAACCTCCCCTAACGCATTAAAGGTGAGGAGAGGAGCTCATTTGATTGGTGAAGATCCGAATCGGCTGTGTTAATCCCAGTCCACGCCTCGTCTCCTCCTCGACACACCCCCTCGACCTGGCGCAGGTGCGCTGCGTACTGACTACACCTAGTCTACGAAACTAGGGCCCCGTTTGTTAATAGCAGCTGAATAAATGCAAGAAAATAGTTAACTCATCACAAACATGCAAATGCTTGGGTTTGTATCTCAGACACAATCCACAAATATGAAATATTTCTATATATTTCTGTCTGTCAATCATCTGAAATAATTGAGGCAATCAAAATTAAAATAATAATGTTTGTGCTTAATTCAGCACATGATTGGTGAGGTTTTAAAGAGTTTACAGTGGAAGCACTTGTCTATATTGTAGATATTTTTTTCTCGTGTAGTTTTGTCAGTCCACGCATCACGCACTTACCGGTAAAATCACGGACAAAACAAAAGTATATAGCAACCCACCTTTTTAGAAGAGGCGTGCCCATGGCAGGATGTCCTTTGGAAATCAGGATGCAGAGGAGAAGGACTTGTCTCGTGCAAATGCAGGCCTGCAGTGCAGCCTCTCCTTTTATTCTGCTGCTGAAGCCAATTTCACTTTCGTTTCACAGAAAATGCGTCACGTGGTGTGATGGCGCTGCAGAATGAAGACACTTTATAGGAGGAAACAGCCACAGCCACTTCTTTTTCTCATTGTGTCACATACACAAGCCTGTTTTATTAAAATACGGGGATCTAAATGAACAACACGCCACCTGGAGTTATTTTCAGACTGTCCTCCTCGAGAAAACGACCACATAGGTCGTGTGTCAAGCACCGAATTACGACCATATGTTACGTTTCAAAATAGCGCGCCCTCTAGCGGTCAAGTAAATATCGACACTCCGGTGTCTCAGACGATCGCCCCCCGTCAATCATCGGCAGAGACCCCCCCCACACGTCGACCTAAACCTACCCGTTTCAGGTGTTGTAATTGAAAATGTGATTGCTTTTGTTGGTCCAGGAGTCATTATGGATATAGATATTCCTCCCATTTGGTAAAAGGCAGAGTCAGAGTCAGATCAGAGTTGATAAGTCCCCACAATTTGATGTAAGCTTGACTGTCTGGTTGTGACTGGGTTACTGAGTTGAGTTGAAGGTATGTTCATTCCTCCGCAAATTCAAAACCTAGACTCCAGGTATGAGTGGACACATGACTAAACAACCAGATGGTATTTTTATTATATATAATATCGCTTCTGTTGCCTTCTTACACCCTGGCTAAGTAAACGGGTAAACTGAAGCTACAGTGGCTCTACGGGACTGTTTTCATTGTACAGACTGGCACATGTTCAGGGATGCTGAGAACATTAATTATTGAGGAATATACATCAATAGATGTTATATATCAGCAAATGTGTTCATGGTGTGGTCATTACAAAGACAATACATTCACACATATGACAAAGATGGCGCCGCCGATGGCAGCCACGGTGTATTGGTGCGCATTGTTTTGTCTTGTTTTCGTTGTTCACTTTTCTGCCGCGGTACCTGGAGCTCTTTCACCAGAGATGAGCTCATAAACATCAGGGCAACAACTCCAGCGGATTTAATCCCTACTTTTCTGGCTCCTTCCGTGGATTTATTGGACATTCTGGTAAAAGGTTCACTCACCTTTGCCAATGCATTGAAAACCCGGAGGAGACACCGCAGACACCGTTACCTGGGATATTCCTTTCCAACGTGCGTTCACTGTGCAACAAACTGGACGAACTTCAACTACTGGTGGGGAAAAACAGAGACTTTTCTACATCCTCCGTTTTGTGCTTCACGGAGACATGGCTTAGTGGATCGATTCCAGACTCTGCGCTACAGTTGCCTGGGTTCCAGCTGCTCAGAGCGGACCACGACACGGAGCTCTCCGGCAAATCGAAAGGTGGAGGAATCCATCCATCCATCCATTGTCTACCGCTTATCCTGTATTCAGGGTCACGGGGGGGCTGGTGCCAATCCCAACTGTCATTGGGCGAAGGCAGGGTACACCCTGGACAGGTCGCCAGTCTATCGCAGGGCTAACATGTAGAGACAGACAACCATTCACACTCACATTCACAACTATGGGCAATTTAGAGTCATCGTGGAGGAATCTGTTTTTATACTAACAGTGATTGGTGCAACGATGTGTCAGTGATCCTACAGTACTGTTCTCCTGATCTGGAAACTTTTTTTATAAACTGCAAACCCTTCTACTCACCTCGTGAGTTTGCTTCATTCATTCTGGTCGGAGTGTACATTCCGCCACTAGCCAATATGCAAGAGGCTCAACGCACGTTAGCAGACCAAATACTGTGCATGGAGCGGACAACCCCGGACTCCTTAGTTATCGTCCTCGGCGACTTTAACAAAGGTAACCTCAGTCACGAACTTCCCAAATACAGACAGTTTATTAAATGTCCAACCAGAGAGGAGAATATCTTGGATCACTGTAACACTACAGTCAGCGGTGCCTATCACGCCGTGCCTTGTGCTGCACTGGGACACTCTGACCACGTCATGGTCCACCTGATTCCCTCATATAGGCAGAAACTAAAACTTTCTAAACCTATTGTGAGGACATCTAAGAAGTGGACCAGTGAAGCCATGGAGGATCTCCAGGCGTGCTTGGACTGTACAGATTGGGATGGTTTCATGACTAATACCAACAGTCTGGATGAGTACACAGTGACATCATACATCAGCTTCTGTGAGGACAGCTGTGTACCATCACACACTAGGGTGTTTTACAACAACAACAAACCCTGGTTCACAGCCAAACTCAGACAGCTAAGGTTGCTAAAGGAAGAGGCGTTTAGGAGTGGGGACAGGGAGTGGTTTAAAGAGTCGAAGTACAGGTTTAGCAAGGCGGTGAGAGATGCTAAAAGACTGTACTTGTCCAACAACAATTCTCAACTAACGACTCTGCTTCTGTCTGGAGAGGCCTCAGACAGATCACCAGCTACAAACCAAAAGCCCCCCACTCCATCAACGACCTGCGCCTGGCAAATGACCTGAACGAGTTCTACTGTCGCTTTGAAAGACAATGGGAATGTCCTGACACCTTCCCCTGTGACTCCTTTAACAGCTCCAGCCAATCAGCGCCACCTCAGCCTCTTCATCACTGCCCACCTCAGAGTTGTGGTTATGAAGTCCTTTGAGTGCCTTGTGCTGTCTCATCTCAAAACCCTCACTTGGCCCTTTTCCACCGAGGCATTTTGAGGGCCGGTTCGGAGCCGGTGCCCAATCGCGAACCAGTTCTTCCTGTTTCCACAGACAAAGAGCCGGCTCTCGGCCAGGAAAACTGGTTCCCGAGCGGCCCCAACTCCTTGCTGGGCTGGAACCGGCCCGGCTTATGTTAGGTGCTGGGGGCGGGGTTAACGCTTGAGGCAACGAGGGAAAATACTAATGTTTTACTAAGTTTTACTAACGTTACTGTTCCCGGTAAGTTTCACTTTTAAAATGTTTCACCTCGTTGCTAACCAACGACACATTTCTGTTTAGTTTACCAAGCTAGTGATTACGTTTGTAACAGCAGCAACTAGTGGCTATGCTTCCTCGGGTAATGTAAGCCGACCGGCTAGCTAGCCAGCTAGCGTGATATTGCTAACAACAACGTTAGCATGCCACTTTCTGACTGCCGTTTGCTCACTAAACGTTACCAACTACCAACGTAGCATAACATCTGTGTTTGCAGCGTCGTGGACACGTTTGTGATTAAACCGCTGTTCTCTGGTTAGTGTTTGTAGAGCTGTCAGACATCGGCGATATTGAACGGAGGTCCAACCTGCAGATGACTAAACATCAAACTATCTATCTATCTATTGATCACACACTGTTTCTACACTTAAAATTTTTTTCTGATTTTAGTATTTTGTGTATTTTATTGTTATTGTATTACAACAAATAAACACTTTTTCTGAAGAGACATGTCTGCTATGCTTGAAATTAGCGCTGCGGGGAAACCTCAGACGTATACAGTGACGTAATGACGTGGTTCTCTGGGCTCTCCAGCTGGTGGAAACGCAAACAGGTTCTCAGAAGGTTCGCAAGTTGAACCAACTGTGAACCAGCACAGGCACCGGCCCGGTTCTTGAACTAGGTTCGCGTTGGTAAAGGGGTAACTGACCCACTCCTGGACCCCCTGCAGTTCGCCTACAGAGCCAACAGATCTGTAGATGATGCAGTCAACATGGCCCTTCATTCCATCCTCCAGCACCTGGACTCCTCAGGAACCTACGCCAGAATCCTGTTTGTGGACTTCAACACCATCATCCCGGCTCTGCTGCAGGACAAGCTCTCCCAGCTGCACGTGCCTGACTCCACCTGCAGGTGGACCACAGACTTCCTGTCTGACAGGAAGCAGCACGTGAAACTGGGGAAACACGTCTCTGACTCTCGGACCATCAGTACTGGTTCTCCTCAAGGCTGCGTTCTCTCCCCTCTGCTCTTCTCCCTGTACACCAACAGCTGCACCTCCAGTCATCAGTCCGTCAAGCTCCTGAAGTTTGCGGACGACACCACCCTCATTGGACTCATCTTTGGTGGGGATGAGTCCGCCTGCAGGTGGGAGATTGACCATCTGATGACCTGGTGCAGCCAGAACAACCTGGTGCTAAATGCTCTGAAGACAGTGGAGATGGTTGTGGATTTCAGGAAGAACGCAGCCCCACCCGCCCCCATCACCCTGGCTGACTCCCCACTCAACACTGTGGAGTCCTTCCGCCCGCCCCCATCACCCTGGCTGACTCCCCACTCAACACTGTGGAGTCCTTCCGCTTCCTGGGCTCCATCATCTCCCAGGACCTCAAGTGGGAGCTGAATACCAGCTCCCTCACCAAAAAAGCACAACAGAAGATGTACTTCCTGCGGCAGCTGAAGAAGTTCAACCTGCCAAGAACATTGATGGTGCAATTACTGCCATCATTGAGTCCATCCTCACCTCCTCCATCACCATCTGGTATACGCTGCTGCCACCACCAAGGACAAGGGCAGACTGCAGCGTATCATCCGCTCTGCGGTGAAGGTGATTGGCTGCAATCTGCCGTCCCTCCAGGACCTGTACACCTCCAGGACCCTGAGGCGGGCAGGAAAGATAGTGGCCGATCCTTCCCACCCTGGTCACAAACTTTTTGAACCACTCCCCTCTGGCAGGAGGCTGCGGTCCATCAGGACCAAAACCTCACACCATAAGAACAGCTTCTTCCCGACTGCAGTGGGCCTCATCAACAAGGTTCGGGACCCCCACTGACAGACTCTAACCCCCCACCCAGTAACTACATGTTACACTAACACACATCCTGGACTATTATCCCTGATCATTGCACATATCATCATCTCTTTATATATTGTATATATACTGTGAACTTGCACATCCAGTTTTTTGCACTCCCTGCACAAACTGCACTACCTCAAAACAGTTATATTGTACATACTTCTTCATGTTATTTGTTATAGTGTCTCATATATTTTTTTTACTGTAAATTTCTATTCCAGTACTTTTTCTCTTTTTTATTACATGTTTATTGTATGCACCATACACAACCAAGACAAATTCCTTGCAAGTGAAAACTTACTTTGGCAATAAACCTGATTCTGATTCTGATTCTGATTCCACAACCAGGAAGCCTGGATGAATGGAAAGGTGAGGGGCCGAACCAGAGCCCCAAAAAACCTGCCTTTTGGTCAGGTGACAAGGAAGCATTCAGCATCACGGAGCAAAATCGAAAGTTGGCACCATGGAGGTGAAGCAGAGGCATCAAGTGAGACTGTAGACTCTACAGTCTCACTTGATGCCTCTGCTTCACCTCTACAGTGTAGAGAAACCACAAAACCAACAACACTAAAGATGCCATGTGGCAGGTGATCCAAAAATGAAAACTTGGGAGGGATATTAACACCGAGTTAGCTTAAGGTGTCTGCGTGGAGGGAGAAACCAGATGGATCCAGATCCAGTAAGCTGCTCAGGGTGCCGCACTGTCACTTGTGTTCATTGGATCAACCTGTTGCTCCTCCTCCGTTCAGGTGAGGAAACAGTCTTCCCTTCTCTTCCCGAGTTTTTTTTTTTATGGCTGTGTTGATGTGTTTTTCCTCTTATTTAAGTTTAATTGCTAGATATGTCTGTGATTTGTTATTAAATTCAAAGTGGCCATGTCTTATGTGCTTAAATTAAAAACTGTTTCCATAGTCGTTGGAGAGTTAATGTTCTTTGTCTTATTTTCTTCTTGTATGATGAATATGAGATTACTGAACGACTGTTTTGCAGACTTATGTTGAGTTCTTCAGAGTGATTTATGCCCATGAAGGATGAACACTGTCCTTAAAAATCTCTCTCTGGGTCGCTAAGCAGTTTTGAATTGAAGCGCCATCTGGTGCTTATTTGTGGAACAGCTTACTGTGGAGATCACTTATTACAATTGAGTGGACTGACGAATCTGGTCTGGTTTATATTTATTAGTGAGACAAACTTATGTTCTGATCGGTCTGTTATTGGCTTTTCAATAACAGCTTTAGCTTTTCAAGGCTTGACAGACATTTATCATTATTATCATCATCATCATCATCATTATTATTATCGTTGTTATTATTATTGTGTATTGTCATTATCATCATCATTATTGTTTTTTTAGCTTGTTTGTAATGTAAAGCCATTTTGATTGCTTTTTATGACCTCCACCGGGACAGGTGGTGGCGGTATGCACCAATCTAAGATATGTTGCAACCCGCCATTGAACTCAAAGAAGAAGAAATCCTGTCAGACCAGTGTTATACTTCCGGGGCGCTCACAATCTTAAACAGCTTAGAATATGTTATACTATGATTAAACATATAAGTGAGGGGGGATTAATGAAAATATTAACACTAGGCTATACAATAAAGTCTGGAGAGAGGGTAAAGTCCCACAAAGCTGGAAAGAGGCGATAATCATCCCAATCAGGAAGCCTGGGAAAGATCATAGCAAGCCAACAAACTACAGACCCATAGCTCTTATGTCACATATAGGAAAAATAATGGAGAGAATAATTAATGAGAGGCCCATGTATTATATTGAAAAGAGGGGACTGGTGACTAGGTATCAAAGTGGATTTAGAAGAGGTAGGAGCACAATGGATCCGATATTATGTTTAGAAGACGACATTAGGAAACCACAGGTAAATAAAGAAACGGTGGCCGCAGTGTTCTTTGATGTCGAAAAAGCATACGACATGTTGTGGAGAGAAGGTTTGCTGATTAAGATGCATCACATGGGAATTGAGGGAAAGTTATTTAACTGGGTCATGGATTTTCTAAGGGAAAGGGTCGTCCAGGTTAAAATTGGGTCAGAAATCTCAGAAAGTTATATTGTAGAGAATGGTACGCCGCAGGGGAGTGTTTTCAGTCTGCAAATCTCTGTTTGCAGATGATGGGGCAGTATGGAAGAGGGGAGGCAACATACACTCTTAGAAATAAGGGTTCCAATAGGGTTCTTCTACAAGGGCTGAGGTTCTACCTGGAACCATTTGCTTCTGAAAAACCCTTTCCCGAAGAAAGGGTTTTTCAAGGGTTCTTGGTAACACTAATGGTTCCAGTAAGAACCATTTAGATCCAGAGAACCCTTTAATACCCCTTTCCTGAATAAAGGGTTTTAAAGGGGTTCTTAGTAAGACTAAGGGTTCCAGTAAGAACTATTTTGATCCAGAGAACCGTTTTTGGAAGAAAGAGTTCTTCAGGGATCGTTGAAAGCATGGGTATAAGATCCTGTGTCACCAGGGAATACTTCCTCATAACACTTACCAATAATGGTCGTAAATACAATTCCTTGTGACTACTGATACGAACACTTTTCATTTCCATGTTTTTTTTGTTCATTTGTTTTTTTCTTCTTCTCCAGATCCTGTTGATCAAACTGTAACATAATTGCCCATCTTGGGATTTGAACACCTGCCACCCAGTCTAAAGTCACTGGCAGTAGTGACTGAGCTTACCAGCTAGCTACATTGAGTCTTCAGGTCCACCACACTAGTCTATTACCTTACACATTCTGATCAGACATACAAATAACGGCAGTCCTATAACTGAAATGTTCTGTTACCAATTTATTTTCACAACCATAAATTATAGGAAAGCAAGACCTTCATCAGCAAATCTTGCTGACCCAGGCAAAGATTAGCTGTGACTGGGATTTTAACCCCCACCCTCCAAATCTAAAGTCTGTACCATTACCCACTGAGCTATCCAGGAGAATGTGTAGAGCAGGGACTCCTCTGACTCGCCACACTCACTCATAAAGCCAGGTTGACAGCTCCTTCATGTCAGTGGTCAGACAGAGGGAGCTGGTCATGTGTCTGTTAAGCTCTGTCTGTACAATGTGTGACTTCTGCTTTTAGGTCAAATGTTCAATTCCCATGTTGACACATATCATACCGTGCTAATCACATTTCCAGACAATTAGCTCAGTTGGCTAGGAGCTGGTTCTCGTTGCCAGATGATGTGGGTTCAAGCCCCAGAGAGGGTGATAATGGTAATAAATCAAAATAATTCCTGGTGGTCTTTGTGAAACAAATGTACAAATTTTTAGAGCCATGGTAGATGATGTTTGACAAAAACATATCACAATTTTACCTAAAAAACTGATTTTTTTTTACAGTGGTTTCAAAACTGCGCGACAGTGAATGGCTTACTCAATTTGTGAAGCCACAGTTGAGTTGCCACTTGCCAATTAGCTCAGTGTGATAGACAATGGTCTTTGGTTCCAGAAATTGTGGATTTCAGCCTCAACTGGTGCAAAATGAACATTATAATGTCAACTGTCTTTCCTTCCTATTGTCTTGTTTGTTGCTCAGAATTGCCAAAATATGCTAAAAATAGCCCAGCCCAGACCCGTCCCATCGCTGCGCAGCAGCTATAGTTGTGTTTATTTTTTAAAGTTTAGTTACACTACTACTCCCTTCTTCAGGAGGAAATGACACACAGCGAAGAAGTGGCTGGGGGAATTGAACCCTGGGTACCTACAGCAAGGATATAATCCCTCTTTCTGGGGCATCTAAGTGAACTGTACGACTCACTGGACAAAGGCTTTTGAAAGTTTGTTACAAGTCACGTATTCTACAGATACAGTTTGAAGTGAGTTCAAGTCCTGGTTGATGCAGAGTGACCATGTTAATGCCGACTGAGGTGATGTGTGGATTAGTGACAGACAATTTGAAAAATATTAAACACTTATTTTACAGACAATTTTACTCATGTATTTGTCTTCTCCTTATACTTTTCCATGATCGGCCTCATCCTATGGCTGCTGTACCCTGCTGTTGGGGACCTAACCGTTAGGACTACACAATGCGGCCTACAAAAGCCTACACATGCGGCCAGGACAAAGGAACAAAGGAGATAAAAACTACAACCACCATTTTAGTGTCACCTCACACCTGGGTGCAAGATGTGACGTCACACAACTGGTGCCCTATTGGCTGACAACTGCAGGGGACTCCAGGGGGTCCCCTGGACCAGCCGTGAGCTATAAATCCCGGCGCCACCGGAAGAACTTTCTCTTTCCACCGTAACTCGCGTTACAACAGGAGGTGAATATTACGTCTGCAGCGTTTTCCTTTGTCCTAGGCCGCAGTCTTTCCCCCAAACTCGCTGGACGAGCAACAGACTGTTTTACCCCTTTTTTCCTCTACTCGTTTTATTTTTCTTTTGTTTATCATTTTGGATCCCGAGGAGACCACCGCGACAGCGCAACTCTCCCGTTCCCCGCGGTAAGAAGAAAAACTTTCTTCGTCCCAGCTGCCAGCAGAACGGATAACTCGACCTGTCTTTGTCTGAAATCAGCTGACTAAATCGCCGAGCCCCGCGATTGTTCATCGTTCCCTGCAGAAGGAAGAATTACTAACGGTTTTCTTCAACCAATTGGATCCGGCGCTGAACAAGCGCCCACGAACTGCCGTCCGTTGCCGGCGTCAAGGAACGCCATCGCCGCACAGGACGAAACCCTCACATCGACGCATCTCACATCGACAAAAGTAAGAGGCTATTTGTCTGGGCAGAAGCAGAGATTCGATAGTGTAGGACATGCTTGTAATTCTTGTTAATGTGTTTTAAGTTCTGATCGCGGACCGCCGAGTCCGTTTGTTCATGTGCTGCTGTATGTGAATGCTGATCGCGATCAGCCGCTGGGTTGATTTCTGTAACAGTGTTTTCGACTAACCTCCGCCATATTCGCGAGCTCAGAAAGCCTCTACTATCAGTTAAAAGACCAACAAACAAAAACAAACAAACAAGCAAATGAACAAAACATAACAAGAAACAAATGCTTAGTCCAACTTTCACCATAAAAGTCCTCAGCTAGGGTCGAGCATGCTGAAATAAGATATTATATTTAGCTCACCTTGTTTCTCTGAAGTTTCTTCTGTTCTCTCTCTCTTCTGTTCTTCTTTGTTCTGTTCTGTTCACAGTAATCACTATTGGTATGTCACACCTGGTTTGTAGAGGGGGAAGACCAGACTTTATGGTGCAATCCATGGGGCAACCAGCTCTTAACTCACACATGACAGCCACCATGGGGCCAGCTCCCAGGCCCAACACACCAAACCTCGCCCTTTCCCCTGGGAGATCAAGGTTAAATTCCCGACATCAACAAACCCTGATGCGGTAGCCCCAAAGTCAATGTTACAATATGATTTTTGCATCAATTAAGGTTTGGCCTCTGATGTCCAAGACCTTCCTTTATCACTGAACTTATCTGCAGCTTCACAACTTGACTAAGCCAGTCAGCAGGGTACAGCAGCCATGGGATGAGAATTGTCTGTAAAATAAGTGTTTAATATTTTTCAAATTGTCTGTCACTAATCCACACATCACCTCAGTAGGCATCAACCAGGCCTTGAACTCACAACCTCAAACTGTATCTGTAGATCATGTGACTTATAATAAACTTTCAAAAGCCTTTGTCCAGTGAGTAGTATAGCTCACTTAGATGCCCGAGAAAGAGGGGTTATATCCTTGCTGTAGGGACCCAGGGTTCAATTCCCCTGGCTACTTCTTTGCTGTGTGTCATTTCTTCCTGAAGAAGGGAGTAGTGCAGGGGTGCCCAACTCTGGTCCTGGAAAGCCCCTGTCCTGCATGTTTTAGGTTTCTCCCTGCTCTTACACACCTGATTCTAATGACGTGCTCATTATCAAGCAACTGAAGCCTGTCACAGGTTTGAAAATAGTTTGAATCAACGTAAAGCCAAAAGCTTAATTAGCCAAGGATTCCTAAAAGAATAAATTGTAATCAAAACGGAGTAGATAACCGGACATAAAATACTGGATGCAACTGTTTTAAAAACCTCTTTAAGAAGTAATCCAGATCAGGAGTAAGGATGAGCTGGACAAATACGATAACTAAGGTATGACTCATAAACACTCCCAAACTACAGCACAGCAAAGTTCAACGGTTCTTGCACGGACTGAAAGACTGATGGGAATATCTGAAAGGATTGCTGAGCAGGGTAGTGTGGAATTTACTACAAATCGACATGTGGATTATACCTTATCGGATACCTTATCTGACCCGAATGACGGAATTGACCCGGACAACCACTTCTATTCCAACAGAACTGGGAAATGTCAGTACTACACTGAAGTTCAATACAATGATAGCACTGAGATGGATGGGAAACTGTCTCTAATCCACTTTAATAGCAGGAGTCTATACACCAACTTTGTCCACATCAAGGAATATCTAAATCACTTCAAAAACCCTTTCACCATCATCGCGGTGTCAGAAACATGGATTAATGAAGACAAAGGCACAGATTTTTTTTCTGGATGGATATAATCTTGTATGTATTAACAGGAGGAACAAACGTGGAGGTGGAGTGGCCTTATTCATTGACAGTAACACCAAGTATGAGACAGTACAAAATATGTCTAAAGCTGTGGATCATTTGTTGGAATGTGTGACAATTGAAATCTGTGTAACGAAAGGTAAAAATATAGTTATAAGCTGTGTGTACAGAGCAGCTGACTCGAAAATAGTAGACTTCAATGAATGTGTGGGTGAGATATTTTCTGAAACAAGCCAGAAGAGAGTTTTTATCTGTGGTGACTTTAACATTGACTTGATGAACCCAAAACAAAACACGGAAATCGATGAGTTCATTAACATGATGTATACAATGGGCTTACAACCCCTCATCACACGCCCTAGCAGGATCACTACACACAGTGCTACTCTGATTGATAATATCTTTACTAACGTTACTGACACAACAAGTGGACTCCTGATAAATGATATAAGTGATCACCTACCCATCTTTGCTATCTATGACTGCAAATTTACTGTGGGCCAACCTCCGAACAAAAACTTATACATAAGGGTCAGAACTGAAGAAGGAATGAATGCGCTGAAAAATGAGCTACTGAGACAAAATTGGAATAATGTTTACAATGAAACAGATGTGAATGATGCGTATGATTCCTTTTTGCAAACATTTAAAACACTGTATGACAGACACTGTCCTGTGAAAAAGAGTCATCCGAAACGGAACAAGGAACAGAAACCTTGGCTTACGAAAACATTGATAAATGCCTGCAGGAAAAAAAATACTCTGTACAGACAGTTCATTAAATCTAGGACGGCTCAGTCAGAAGTGAGATACAAACGATATAGAAATAAATTAAATACTAGTCTTAATGAACGCAAGAAAGAATATTACAGCAATTTACTTGCAGAAAACATGGAGTACACAAAAAAATTATGGGATATTTTAAACAATGTCACTAATAATAAAAGTAAAAAACCAAACTACCCTCCCTACTTCAAGATAAACAGCACACAGGAGGATAACCCGGAGGTCATTGCAAATAGTTTCAACCAATTCTTTGTAAACATCGGGCCGGAACTAGCGAATAACATCCCTGAATCATCCCTGCCTTGGAATCATTTTGATAATGATGGAGACAGAAATCCCAACTCAATGTTTCTCACACCAGTGAAGGACACAGAGATAAGACACCTGGTCAACTTATGCGTTGCCAAAACCTCTACTGACGCTGACGACCTAGACATGAGATTAATCAAGGAGGTATTAGATGGAATCATTTCACCCCTGACCTACATTTTCAACCTGTCTTTCCAAACTGGGACGTTTCCTAACAAAATGAAAGTTGCCAAGGTTGTGCCGCTGTTTAAGAACGGTGACACACACGAGTTTACAAATTACAGACCAATAACTATACTGCCACAATTGTCAAAAATCCTAGAGAAGCTATTCAACAATAGGCTCGATAACTTCATCAACAAACATAAACTGTTATATGACAGCCAATACGGCTTCAGAAGGAACCATTCGACTGCTCAAGCTTTAGCAGAGTCTGTGGAAATCATCACCGACGCTATTGACCAAAAACAATATTCCATAGGAATTTTCATAGACCTGAAAAAAGCATTTGACTCTGTTGATCATGACATTTTAATGGCTAAACTGGAGAGATATGGCCTTAGGGGTGTAACATTGCAGTGGGTCAAGAGTTATCTACACAAGAGATCCCAATATGTTAAAATTGGGGATAACACATCAATGAACTTGGACATAGTCTGTGGGGTCCCACAGGGGTCAGTTCTGGGTCCAAAGCTGTTTATCTTATACATAAATGATATATGTAAAGTGTCAGATACTCTGAAATTAATAGTATTCGCGGATGACACAAATATTTTCTGCTCGGGAAGTGACTTGAACCAACTTGTGGGAACAGTAAATCAGGAAATGGCTAAACTTCAAGTGTGGTTTAATACAAATAAATTATCTCTAAATCTTGGTAAAACTAAATACATGCTATATGGTAAGAGAGGCTGCAATAACAATCCCAACATTCACGTAAACGGAGTTAATATTGAGAGGGTCCGTGAAAATAAGGTTCTGGGAGTTATTATCGATGACATGTTAAGTTGGAAGCCACACATAACACAATTAAAAAGGAAGTTGGCCAGGAGTGTGTCTATACTTTGGAAAGTACAAAAAATCCTAAATCAAAAAGCACTTCATCTGTTATACTGCGCACTAGTCTCTCCACACCTGCAATACTGTGCAGAGGTGTGGGGACACACATATAAAGGCTCCACACAGCCCTTGTTAATTCTCCAAAAAAGAGCCCTGAGAATCTTACACTATGCCAACTACAGGGCACACACAAATCACTTATTTATCGAATCGAAAATACTTAAACTATATGACTTAGTAAGCTATCGCACAGCACAAATGATGTACAAAGCTTCTAACAGAACTCTCCCTCAGAACCTACAAAATCTCTTCATACACAGAGAGAGACACAATCTTAGAGGGGACATGATTTTCAGGCAAAGAAAGGTACGAACTACGTTAAAATCCTTTTCCTTATCGGTCACAGGGGTCAGACAATGGAATGTGTTAGAAGAAGAAGTCAAAAAATCAGCAACACTAAGTGGCTTTAAGAAGAAGTATGTAAATTCAACCGTTGACCGGTATAGATTATTGCATGAGAGTTGATAAATGTCTGAGACACGAATCAGTAGACATGGTGTTGTGACGGGATGTAGTACCTACACTGGACTTTATTTTTTATCTTTATTTTTATTTATTTTTTTTTCATTTATTTATTTATTTTTTTTTACTTCTCTTTTCCCTTGGACCTTGTCTACATGTTGAGACTGTTGCTCTATCGTGATGAATAAATATGGACACGTGTGCAGCGACGTCGCTTTTTGACACACACGTAATCTGTATGCACTGGACTTCAGCTCTCTGTACCACCTACTGCTGTAACATGTTATGTCAAATGTCACTAGGAAAATGAAAAGTTATGTCAAGTGAAAAATGCAATGAAAATGTGACCGGGTGAGTTATCTCCCTCCTGGTCACTGCATGGCGCTGTGTCAGCCTGGCGCAGGTTAATGGGGGGACGGCACTGTTAGGTGATTAAAACAGCTGTGTTGGTCGACATTTTCCCTCTCTGCTTCTGCTGTGCGGTGCGTCCGGTGAGCTGGCCGGGGTGCTTGTTTGTGTCTTCCCGTCGTATCATTAAGGTAGGAATTCTGCGTATTTGCTGGTTTGTGTTTGCTGTTATTGGGCCTGAGGCCTCATCCTTTCGCTCCGTTGCAGTGTTGGAGCAACGGCGAGCTGGTGGAGCGACGCTGTGTGTGTGATTGGGACAGGTGTGTTTGGTCGCTGTTCTCCCTCTCTGCCTCTGCTGTGCGGCGCGTTCGGTGAGCGGGCTGGCGTGCATGCCCGAGTCTCCCCGTCATATCACTAAGGTAAGCATGCCGTGTTAGTTATTGTTTGGTGTTTTACTTTTATTGGCCCTGGGGCTTCATCCTCCCGCTCCGTTGCAGTGCTCGGAGCGGCGGTGAGCCGGAGGGAGCGAGCGGTTCTGGTGGGCGCGTGTTGGGTGCAGTAGAGCTCAGAGGTAGGCTGCTCTAATTGTCTGCTGTTGCAGTTTTACATCATTGCGCTAGTTGTGACACTGTCTCTCTCTTGCTTTACAGCGGGGCGCTGTAACCAGCAGCCCCCACTCTCCTAGTTCTGCACACTATCCTGCGTCCTGGTGTGTTCCGGTCATCGGCCACCATGATGTTTGCTGCTGTTTTGTTTGGCTCGATTACATGGTTTTGATTAAATGATTGTTGTTGCCGACGATAGTGACCTCGGAGACATTTAACAATTTATTTCTTTTTTTTCTTGTTTTCCTTTTTTTTCTTTTGTGGGGGGGGCGGGTTTGATAATTGTTTAATTGTTTTCCTCTAATTTGTATTTGGATATTTTAAGAAGACTTCATTATGTTTAATTTGGTTTTGTATGATAAATAATCTCTAATTGTTTTTGGTGTGTGTGTGGGGAGGTCAGCTAGACTGCGACCATCTTAATTTTTCCCTCTCTCCCTGTGGACAGGTGCTGTAGTCCAGCGCGGCGGCCCAATCCCTGGTGGTGGCTTCTTCACTTCTCCATTGCGTGTGTATGCAGTGTCACGGGTGATATTATTTTCTTGGTTTGTTTCTCCTTCCCCTTGGTTTGGTTTAGGGTCGCCGTGGCTGGCCCAGCCCGGTCCATTCCCCTTTCTTTGGCCCAGTCTTTTGTGAATGTGAAATATTTTGGCAACTATTGAAGTTTTATAGAAATAATATTGTGACAATAAATTATTATTCTTTTGATACCTGAACTCTCCCCTGTGGTGATTCGAGCCTGCGTGACCTTTTTCATTTTTATAAAAAAAACAGTAACTATTTCCTGGGGCGAAACTCCCCAGGTGGCGTTGTTGGCAACCACACACCACTACTCACCACTCCACCTCGCCACATTTTGGCGTTGTTGACAGGATCACCACATTTAAAGGGGCAGGGACGTGTGTTTTTTTGTTGTGTTTGTTTGTTTTTTTGTGTTTGTTTGTTTTTTTTTTGCTATTGAGATTGATTTATTTTTATTTTTCATTGATATTATTGTTTCTAGTTACAGAGTCAAAACAGCAGCATCCATCCCAAGAACCAGACTTCGGTATCGTGAGTATTGGTGCTATTTCACAGCCATCATGGCGGATGAGGTACAGCGACTTAGGGATTTAGTGTCACAGCTAGAGGCAGACAATGAGCAGCTACAGCGGGAGCGCACTGCTTCCCGGGACGTGCCCGGTGGAGCTGTTGCAGGTCCCTCCGGTTCAGCTAGCTATGCCCCATCTAGTGCTGCTACTGTCACGGAGCGGTTGGTTGTGGTTCCCAGAGACCGTAAATGTCCTTTGTTTAAGGGGAAGACAGGTTTAGGGATAGCTGAGTGGACGGAGGAGATCGAGGCATGCATGCGGGTTCGCCACCTTTCCGCCGCCGACAAAGCCCTGTTCATTTTTGATCATTTAGATGGGGAAGCCCGAGAGCAGATCCGGTTTAGGCCCAGCACAGAGCGAGGAGATCCCGCTAAGATTTTTGCTATTCTGAGGGAACTGTATGGCTGTGCACAATCTTATGTAACGTTGCAGCAGGCCTTCTTCTCTAGGAGACAACAGGAGGGGGAGACTCTGCAGGAGTATTCCTTGGGCCTGCTGGCTTTAATGGAGCAGGTTGAGCGGTGCGCACCCGACGGGATTCCTAATGCTGGGGATCTTTTGCGTGACCAATTTGTAGAGCATGTTCTTGACAGTTCTCTCCGTCGAACGCTTAAACAGTGCGTCCGTAGCAAGCCGACCGCTTCCTTGTTGGACGTACGCGCTGAGGCTATCAGATGGGAAAGGGAGGGCCAATCAAGTGGGTTTAGGGGGCGAAGCCATTCGTTACCATCAGCTTACGGTCTCCAGTATGGGGTGCAAAGCGACTCCCACCCACGTCATCCCGTTGCCCCTCCCAGGTCAGAGATGAGTGATTTAATGGAACTTTTGAAGCGTCAACAGGCCCAACTTGACCAGCTCACGCAGACTGTGGCTGCTCTGCAGGCCCCACGACCACCAGGGAATTTCTTTCGAAATGGTCCTTTAATTTGTCGAAGGTGTCAACAGCCAGGCCACATCGCACGGGAGTGCCGGGGCCCAACCGTACCCCCTCGTGCACGGGCCAACTCTTTTGGTGGTGCAAACCCTCAGGTTACCAGGGCGACCTCCTCGGCTCATCAGCCGGAAAACTGACACCCTCTGAGTCGGCGGGCCTCCGCTCAGATGGGGAAGTCAAGGGCCCACAGGAAGAGTTAGTTGCTGGTTTGATGTCGTCATGTCCAAAAATTGATGTTGTGTTTAGTGGTGTTCATGTCCCTTGTTTGGTCGACACTGGGTCTATGGTGTCCACCATTACTGAGAGCTTCTTTCAACAGCAGTTCTCATCTTGGGACCAGGATCGGCTTCGGTCGTGCAATTGGCTGCAGCTGCGTGCCGCTAACGGGTTAGAAATTCCCTATGTTGGTTACTTAGAGCTTAATGTTGTATTGTGTGGAAAGGTCATTCCTCGCTGTGGGGTGTTAGTCGTCAAGGACCCCCCCGGCACTGTGTCTTCCGTCCCTGGCATTTTGGGGATGAACGTCATTCGCAATTGTTACAGAGAGCTTTTTGGAACTCATGGTTCTTCCTTGTTTGCCTCGCCACCCGTGTCGCACGCTCCAGGTCCAATCTTTGAAGCGCTGCAGCAGTACCATAAGTCTTCAGTCAGCGAGCCAAACCCGTGCACAGGCACTGTGAGGGTCGGGGGTGAGTGGACGATACGAATACCTGGTGGGGTCCTTAGGCTTGTCGCCAGCACTTGTCCCGAGCAGGCCAGCGATCAGGCTGTGCTTTTCGAACCCTTGGAATTTGGTCTGCCATGTGGCTTGCTTGCTTCTCCCTGTCTTGTTCGTGTCATCCGAGGCACTGCTTACATCCCGGTGATCAATGTGGGGACGACAGATGTTCTTCTGTACCCTCGGACTCGTCTTGGCTCCCTCTGTGGGGCCCAGGTAATCAGTCTACCTCCGGGCGTGACTGAGGTTAAGTCGATCACCGCCAGTGTTTCTGCCCAGGGAGCAACCAGTGTAGCACAGGATGAGCTAGCATCTATTGACTTGGCTACAGTGTCTGATGAGGACCAGAGGGAGGTGAGATCATTATTGCAGCGGTACCGTTCTGTCTTTTCCACCCACGATGGTGACTTGGGTTGCTCAAATCTCATATCGCATAACATACCACTGCTGGATGATGCGCCAGTCCGGCAGCGTTACCGCCGCATCCCACCCTCTGAGTACGAAGAGGTGAAGTCTCATATCAACCAGCTTCTTGAGACCAAGATCATTAGGGAAAGTTGCAGTCCTTATGCGTCGCCGATTGTTTTGGTCAGAAAGAAGGACGGGAAACTTCGACTGTGTGTAGACTATCGTTTGTTGAACACCAAGACCCGGAAGGATGCGTTCCCTCTCCCTCGCATTGAGGAAAGTTTGGATTCTCTCTGTGGTGCTCATTGGTTTTCCACGATAGATCTGGCTAGCGGATACAACCAGGTTCCAGTTGCAGAGGAAGACAAACCCAAAACAGCATTCTGTACACCGTTTGGACTTTTTGAATTTAATCGAATGCCTTTTGGGTTATGTAATGCCCCGAGCACTTTTCAACGATTGATGCAGAGAATGTTCGGGGGTCAGCAAGGTCAGTCTTTGCTTCTTTACTTAGACGACATTATTGTCTTCTCTTCCTCCGTCAGTGAGCACTTACAACGGCTGGAGGCCGTTCTGGGCCGGCTCCAACAAGAAGGCCTGAAAGTTAAGCTGGGGAAATGTGCGTTCTTTCAGCAGAAGGACAATTATTTGGGGCATGTTATCTCCAGCCAAGGTGTTTCCACCGACCCTGCTAAAATCGAGGCCGTGGCAAAATGGCCACGTCCACGCCAAGTGGCTGAGTTGCGCTCGTTTCTCGGCTTTGCGAGTTATTACAGGCGGTTTGTAGAGGGCTTCGCGAAATTGGCTGCCCCCCTTCACAAGCTGGTGGCGACTCTTGCTGGTACGAAGTCCAGAAGAGGGTCAGGGCAGGCCTTTAGTGATGCTTGGACGTCCCACTGCGAGGAGAGCTTTGAGGCCCTTAAGTCCAGGCTGGTTTCTGCTCCTGTGTTGAGCTATGCAGATTTCTCGCGTCCATTTATCCTGGAGATCATTGCGAGTTATAGTGGTTTGGGAGCTGTCCTTTCCCAGGAGACAGAAAATGGCGTAAGACCAGTGGCTTATGCTAGTAGAGGCCTCCGGCCCACGGAGCGCAACATGAGCAATTACAGCTCGATGAAACTAGAGTTCTTGGCACTTAAGTGGGCCATGTCTGAAAAATTCCGTGACTATCTGATGGGGCACAAGTGCATCGTCTTTACAGACAACAACCCACTGAGTCATCTCAATTCGGCCAAGCTTGGGGCGACAGAGCAGCGATGGGCTTCGCAGCTTGCCATCTTTGACTTTGAAATAAAGTATCGTTCGGGTCGCAGTAATAAAAATGCAGACGCACTCTCCCGGAAGCCCGAGGTTGTATCCAGCGCCATCGGTCAACTCTTGCCTGGTACGCCAGTCCCCAAGGTCCTTCAGGAAGTGTCACGTCCAGCTCCTGGGGCGACGGTGACCCAGTCCATCGTTTCGGCCCTCCCAGGCCAGTCCACTGTCGACATTGGTTCCTTGCAGGAGGCGGATCCACTCCTGAAGGAGGTCTTGTCTTTCTGGAGGAGGCAAACTCGGCCTTCTGCAGCTGAACGGCGTCAGCTTTCTCCATCAGTCATGGCTGTGTTACGTCAGTGGGACCGTCTGGTTGACCATGAAGGGGTACTGCATCGTCGGATCTTCCTCCCGGAGGGTGGAGAGGGGATTCTTCAGCTCCTCCTCCCAGCAGTTCTCAAAGAGGAAACTCTGAAACAACTTCATGAACAGCATGGTCATCAGGGTGTTGAACGGACCACCGAATTGGTCAGGCGTCGTTGTTATTGGCCAGGAATGTTCCTGGACATAAAGAGATGGGTACAGGAATGTGAACGTTGTCAAGTTGCAAAAGACTCTGGCTCGGTGCCACATAGCTTTATGGGCCATTTGTTGGCCTCCCGGCCAAATGAAATTGTGGCTGTGGATTTTACACTGCTTGAGCCTTCCCGAAGTGGTTTTGAAAATGTTCTTGTCATGACTGATGTCTTTAGTAAATTTTCTGTAGCTGTCCCCACCCGGGATCAGCGGGCTTGTACCGTTGCTCGTGTTTTGTTACATGAATGGTTCTACTGGTACGGGGTTCCGAGTCGCATCCACTCAGATCAAGGTCGTTGCTTTGAGAGTCTGTTGATCAAACAACTTTGCTGCTTGTATGGTGTTAATAAATCCCGCACCACTCCATACCACCCTGCCGGGAATGGGCAGTGCGAACGGTTCAATAGAACTCTCCACAATCTTCTTCGCACCCTGCCAGTTTCACAGAAACAGGACTGGGCTTCTTGTTTGCCACAGCTGCTTTTCAGTTATAACAGCACACCACATCAGGTTACTGGCAAGTCCCCCTTTTTCCTGATGTGTGGGCGGGAGCCACAGCTTCCCATCGATTTCCTTCTTGGTCGAGTTAAGGACCCGGTCCCAGGCGAGGTACAGGATTGGATCATTGAGCATCAAGCGAGACTTGAGGTAGCATTTGAGGGTGCTAAGGAGCGGCTGTTGGATGCTGCAGGCCGCCGAAAGGAGAGGCATGACCAGAGAGTCAGAGAGGTGCCTTTTCAGGTTGGTCAGTTGGTATATGTGCGGGACCTTGGTGTCAGAGGTCGGCACAAGATTCAGGATGTCTGGAGCTCTTTGGTCTATCAAGTAGTGAAAGCTCCAGGTCAGGGTGCAGTGTACACTATCGCTCCTGTGGAGGCTTTGCATCAAGAGCGGACAGTACACCGTGACATGTTGAAGGCTGTCGTCAGGCCCGAGCCCCTTACTCCACCCCCGGAGGAGCAACCTCCCCCAGCTGTGCTGGAAGCTGACAGCGACTCTTCTGTTGATGATCTTTACTTGCTGGTTCCAGAAACCCCATTGCCCCGCACCCCAGTGGTGCCAAGCTCGGTTGGCTCCTCACGCCAACTTTGGAGAGACCACCTAGGAGGTGGGTCCAGCCCCGGCGCTGCTCCACAGCCGGGAGGTTCTGTACCAGCTCCGTCGCACCCTCCCAGGGATCCACCCTGTTCCAGTCAGCAGGCTCCACGTCGTACACCTCGTTTAACAGCTGGTCTGCACTCAAATGTCTATCATCTCCCACGCTCCATCGGTCAGGTAGATGGTGCTACCAATGAGCAGCCCGTACTTACCGCTCAGTCTGCTCACTTTAGGCCTTGGAGTTGAGGTTTCACGGTGGTTCACCGTCGGGACGCCGATGCAAGAAAGGTGGGATAGATGTGACCGGGTGAGTTATCTCCCTCCTGGTCACTGCATGGCGCTGTGTCAGCCTGGCGCAGGTTAATGGGGGGACGGCACTGTTAGGTGATTAAAACAGCTGTGTTGGTCGACATTTTCCCTCTCTGCTTCTGCTGTGCGGTGCGTCCGGTGAGCTGGCCGGCGTGCTTGTTTGTGTCTTCCCGTCGTATCATTAAGGTAGGAATTCTGCGTATTTGCTGGTTTGTGTTTGCTGTTATTGGGCCTGAGGCCTCATCCTTTCGCTCCGTTGCAGTGTTGGAGCAACGGCGAGCTGGTGGAGCGACGCTGTGTGTGTGATTGGGACAGGTGTGTTTGGTCGCTGTTCTCCCTCTCTGCCTCTGCTGTGCGGCGCGTTCGGTGAGCAGGCTGGCGTGCATGCCCGAGTCTCCCCGTCATATCACTAAGGTAAGCATGCCGTGTTAGTTATTGTTTGGTGTTTTACTTTTATTGGCCCTGGGGCTTCATCCTCCCGCTCCGTTGCAGTGCTCGGAGCGGCGGTGAGCCGGAGGGAGTGAGCGGTTCTGGTGGGCGCGTGTTGGGTGCAGTAGAGCTCAGAGGTAGGCTGCTCTAATTGTCTGCTGTTGCAGTTTTACATCATTGCGCTAGTTGTGACACTGTCTCTCTCTTGCTTTACAGCGGGGCGCTGTAACCAGCAGCCCCCACTCTCCTAGTTCTGCACACTATCCTGCGTCCTGGTGTGTTCCGGTCATCGGCCACCATGATGTTTGCTGCTGTTTTGTTTGGCTCGATTACATGGTTTTGATTAAATGATTGTTGTTGCCGACGATAGTGACCTCGGAGACATTTAACAATTTATTTCTTTTTTTTTCTTGTTTTCCTTTTTTTCTTTTGTGGGGGGGGCGGGTTTGATAATTGTTTAATTGTTTTCCTCTAATTTGTATTTGGATATTTTAAGAAGACTTCATTATGTTTAATTTGGTTTTGTATGATAAATAATCTCTAATTGTTTTTGGTGTGTGTGTGGGGAGGTCAGCTAGACTGCGGCCATCTTAATTTTTCCCTCTCTCCCCTGCTGTAGTCCAGCGCGGCGGCCCAATCCCTGGTGGTGGCTTCTTCACTTCTCCATTGCGTGTGTATGCAGTGTCACGGGTGATATTATTTTCTTGGTTTGTTTCTCCTTCCCCTTGGTTTGGTTTAGGGTCGCCGTGGCTGGCCCAGCCCGGTCCATTCCCCTTTCTTTGGCCCAGTCTTTTGTGAATGTGAAATATTTTGGCAACTATTGAAGTTTTATAGAAATAATATTGTGACAATAAATTATTATTCTTTTGATACCTGAACTCTCCCCTGTGGTGATTCGAGCCTGCGTGACCTTTTTCATTTTTATAAAAAAAACAGTAACTATTTCCTGGGGCGAAACTCCCCAGGTGGCGTTGTTGGCAACCACACACCACTACTCACCACTCCACCTCGCCACAAAAAGAAAAGATTATGATGATGATTTTATCCTGTGTGTAATGGGTGCGGGACCAGATAAGCCTTGGCTTCTCCCGCTTTCCCTTTCGGCCATGTGTATTTTACTATGTGAAAATGATGTGTGATGATGATTTAACTGACATGCCCGAAATAAACAAATAAATAAATAAATAAAAATAAATAAGAAGCTGTAGTAAATGTAGGCCTACTGCCAAACTACTCTACTGTGGAGTCCTCTATTTCATAAAACCTTAAACAGGGATCCTACAGCTTAAGGCAAGTTAAATTCAAGACCTTAAGACTTTTTTAATGCCACCTGGAATGAAATTCCAGAGCAATTTCACAATAAAATAAAAACAAAAAAAACGTGGATCTGCTCTGCGCCTCCCTGTCGCAACCACATTACTGGTTTGTTGGTTCCATGGTGAGAGGCATTCGGTAAAATATTTAAAAATGCATTTTAAGATTTTATGGATCCGCGGGAACCCTGTTATATGGCTGAAATCGTTCTATCCAACGTGTCGTTTCCAAATATAGCACTGATGTAATCGCGAGTCGAAATAGCGCACCGTCCGCCACCAACAGAAAGTACTGCCGCATGCAGCCAGCCAGCCAGCCACGGTCAGGTCTGTGGCTGCAAATGAGTGGGGGAAGGGAAGCAGCGTTGTGATTGGCTGCAGTTTAACAGGCAATTATACAGCCTGCAAGTGACTTGCACCTCGCTCTTTAGTCAAGCCTGTTTCTTTTTTTTTCTTTTTTTTTTTCTTTTTTTTTCAATTTAGAAATCTTTATTTTAGATTGCGAACAAGCAGACAATCGGCAAAAAATAGATATTCCTAAATAAAACCAGTGTGCAAATAATACACACAAAAATATAGCTAAACTGTCATGACTGTGGGTTTTTGTAGTGTTGGTTTCCTGTTGCTATGACAACATGTGAACGCTGACGGTAGCGGCGTTTATTCAAATAAATATAAATGTAAATAATATGGGCGATCAAATAAACGCCCATGAAATGACAATTTGGCGCAGGTAAATAAAATCAACGCTAACCATCAAGAGCCATTACCCTAAGGACCTTAACAAATGTATTTTCACAAGTTGTCATATCATATTTCGAAAAATAAATGCGTAGATCATTGCGGGGTTACGCTAGCTTAAATGACGGTTTCCACTATAGCACCGTCATTACAGTAGTCTACAAACACACTTAATGTTACGTTACTAATATAAGAAAGCACAGTCATTTAAACGGAGCAATATACACCTTTTCAAAGATGTAAACATAAACATTACAAACAACATAGGCCTACTGTTGTATCTGGAAATATACTATACTGTAAAAAGAATAACAGTTGAGCAAATGCATATAAATACATTTTGTGCCACATTTGCATGATCTTGAGGGTGCAATTAAATCTGTTGAACCATGTTAATATGTTTTAATATCGCCCAATGCTGGTTTAGGATACAGGCCATTTTAACGAATACCTGTCTTTGGAAAACAATGTGAACCTTTTTTGAGCATTTTTTTATTTAATTTAGGTCTATGACCAGCAGGGGACACACTAACAATGGGGCTTGTTAAAACCTAAACAAACCTCTTTTTGTTCAGAGATTAGGTACTCATCAGACATATTTGGGTAGCCTACACAGGTGTTATTTACCCATTTTAATGGATGGTAGGCTATAGCCTTCTAAAGACCTTCAGGATTAGAATGAGTGCTTAATAGGTCAGATAATAATTTAATTTGGCTTGCTTGACAGCAGATGTTAACTACTTTGTCAAAGTCCTTTTTTTTTTATTAAAGCCATTTACCTGAGAATGTAAGTGTTTGGCCAATTATTTAAAGGCAAAGTCTATTTCCCCATGGTACAAATTTCAATGTATGCTATTTGTAGCCAGGTGTAGCCTATTATTCACTGAATATCAACCAGAATTAATTTATGGCTGCTTTTCTGACCATTTTTATGCTGGTCTAGCAATGTGACAGACTTAAAATGGCTTACTGACAGTATGAAAAGGCTGGGAATGATGTGATTCCACTGCAAACTGCTCAAGACAGGAAACAAATTACAGACAGTTGAATATTATAAATTAATGTATATTATGAATGAATCAACAAAACAATGAATGAATGTTATTACAACAACAACAACACTAATAATAATAATAATAATAACACATCTGGTAAAACATGTCTCAACTCTCGGTTCTACTTGCCGACATCCAACAACACCATGCCATCTTTATTGCAGTCATAATCATCTCAGTCTGCTATTTCTTTGTATTTTTCTTTGATTCATCAAAATGCCTTTCTCCAAATAATATTATATACAGTATTTATCTAGCAATCTTGTGCACACAGTGGCAACGAAAACCTTCCCCCAGGGGTGCAAGCAACCACAAAACTAACATTAACTATAATAATATCTATAGTAATGTGATTATGACTAACACATTATGGCAGATAATATACCAGAGTGATATGATAGTAGAAACAATGGCAGTTAAGGTGAATATGAACAATAATAATGATGGTTGTGAATATGATCAAAAGATACAAGTACTACCCATAGCAGCTGCAATAAATATGACTGATAGTGTTTTTATGGTTGCGAATGTTATAAAATCCCGTAGCCATGGTGTATGGGAATGCATCATGTTACTCTCACACTTGGCATTTACAGAGTCGCAACCTAACAACACATATAACTAGTGATGTCCAAATGAAGCTTCGTGAGGCATTTTCTTTATTTTCTGAGCCCAATAGATGGCGCTCTCTGTTCAACAAAGGGTTGAAGGCCGATATATTTCCATTGCTTTCAACCCTTTGTTGAACAGAGAGCGCCATCTATTGGGCTCAGAAAATAAAGAAAATGCTTCACGAAGCTTCATTTGGACATCACTACCTCTGCAAAAAAAAGTTATGTTTATGTTGGGTATATTGATGTATTTTTGTTGATTGGACTCTGGTTATTTATTCTGGTGGTGTTTTTTGGATTATGGTAAAGTTAATGAGTAATTGGGTTTTTGGAACTTTTTACTATATGGTAAGAAATAAACACACCTTTCTCATGATGGTCTATTTCTGTGGGTCTTCTGATGTAGAGCCAGGTGCAGTTTGAAATATTTTCTGTTAATAAAATAGCTTATTAAGCACTGTGCAGCTTCAGCAGTATTCACTGTGCTTTCTTGTTATAAAAGGGAAAATGCATATTCTGTTCTTATGGTCAAAAGAGAAGAAAATATAAAAACAATATAAAATGATGTCAACAGGGCTTCCCACCCCAAGCATCAAAATAAAACCTGGACATACTTAACCTGTATTTTACCATTTCATCAGGAAGAAGAGTATACGGTAGTATGATATGCCCCCTGCTGGTCATATATTAAATTAAAATGCTCAGAGGAAAGTTCCATGTTTTCCAAATTCAGATATTCATTAAAGCATTGAGTGAGTACCATTGCAGTAACGTTTTCCTGACAAGATTGTTAATGTTTTTAAGGCTATAAAATTAAAGTTTGAAGAATGGTGTTAAAGCTTGAATGCTCACTATAGTGGAGCAAAAGGAGGCAATTTTATCCTGATAAAAAAAATCTATAATTTAATAACTAATAATTAGTAATCATTAATAAAGTAATACAACTGCAATCCAAATGTCTTATTTTTATAAGCTACACAATAAAGGAAGAAAATGGCAAGGAAATAAGAGGTTCCTTATCATGTTAAACGACACGTTAACGACGCGTGAAAAAATTGACGCGTTGACAACGTGTTGTCTACGTGTTGTTAACGTGTTGTCTACGTGTTGTTAACGTGTTGTCTACGTGCAGTCTACGTGTTGTCTACGTGTTGTTAACGTGTTAGAATTCACGTATATTTGAACTGGATGGCCTTCCATACGAATGGCGCGTCTGACGCGGCGCGAATGGCGCGTCTGACGCGAATGGCGCGTCTGACGCGAATGAAGCGAATGGAGCGTCTGACGCGATGGCGCGAATGGCGCGTCTGAAGCGACGCGAATAAAGTTGAAAATATCGAACTTTTCAGGCGGCATCGCGCCGCGACATCCAATCAGCGACGAGTTCAAGCCGACAGACAGATGAGCTGTTTTTAGCTGTTTTTAGTCATTTGCTTCGTCGTCTCTTGAGGAAGCTTTATTTCTTTGGGTTTTTGGGGGGATATGGTTTGTTAATTCCTGGTGGATTCAAATGTCTAAATATTGACACAGACCAATAAGCTTCATTAAGCTTGCAAATAAATCAGCCAGGCGGGTTGTCTCGTCTGATCTGAGATCGTAGTCGAATGTGGCCCCGACTCTCCCTGGGGAGAGGTGCGAGGGACGTGGCTCCCGGAGGAGGCTCACGGACTCTGGCATCGGGTACCCCGAGGCGGAGGAGGAGGGCCCGTCGACGTGACCCGCGCTGCCCTCGTTTCCCCCGCTAGAGCAGCACCGGTTCAAAAATGAGCGTCATGCGCGAATGACGCGAATGAAGCGAATGACGCGAATGAAGCGAATAGTCCAAAATGATCAAGCGGCGCGATACACGCGTCTCACGCGATTGTATTCGCGTCTATCGCGTCCGGTGTGAACGCCGCAGCGTACCGCCACCTCATGACGCATCTAGGTACGCATATTGTAGTTCTTTTATCATGTTGTGGATACCTATAATAAGCTATGCAGTTAATGAATCTTGTCTTCATTTTAGATCGACAAGATTCAGTTTAAAAGATTTTCGAGCGCTTGCGTGAGGCTGCGTCGCACTGTCTCTCCACACTTGCCGTCAGTCGAATGCATTTCAGGGCATACCGTAAATCCTCTAATATAGCCTCAGCCAAAATCTTTGCGACGCGAACCTGACAATCTATTATCATAATCTATTTATGTAGAGGGAGCAGAAATGGAAAATAAAACCGATCACCCTCTCTGGATGGAGAGGACTAGACAGAGGAATTCAAGAGTGAGTATCTAAGTTGTGATATCTTTATTCCAAGACACACACACACACACACACACACACACACACACTCTCTCTCTCTCTCTCTCTCTCTCTCTCTGGGACTAGGGCAAGCAAGTTGAGAGACAGAGCAAACAAGCAAGCAGAAAGCAAGTAGCTACAATAAAACAACATATAGTTGCCATCTCACTGTACATTGTATCCATTTAGACAAACAATATTTTCCTGTACAAAAATATGAACAAAATAAATTTGAAGATACGGATTGACGTTTTTTTTACAGAGAAATGTGTGTGTGAAAATTATCAATTATTAATTATCATTAAAAAAACGATCACCCTCTCTGGATGGAGAGGACTAGACAGAGGAATTCAAGAGTGAGTATCTAAGTTGTGATATCTTTATTCCAAGACACTCTCTCTTTCTCTCTCTCTCTCTCTCTCTCTCGGTACGGATTGAAGTTTTTATTTATTTATTATTTTTTTACAGAGAAATGTGTGTGTGAAAATTATCAACTAGTATATGGTTTATCTAAGCAACTAGTAGAGAGTTTATCTAGGTAAACCAGGCAAAAACACATGGTATCCACGAGAGCCACAAGCGCGTGTGTTGTGCAGTTGCTGCTGATTTAGAGTACTGGCACCTTTTTTATTCCAATTCAAGCACTGTTTATACAGATAAGAGAAAGTCTTCCCTTGTATCTATGACAGTCAGTCAAGCAAGGTCACTTACGTTACACGATTCTGGCCCCTGATTGGACAAGCTGCACTGCATCAGGGTGTGTTAGCGGTCACTCACCACCTGAGGGTGCAGCAAAACACACTATGGCAGAGACAGAATTACATATTTTGGAAAGAAGACAGAAACCTGGAGGTGATTATGCACCGTGGATTATGGATCCATGAGAGGTATGATATAAATATGAATTACTGCTCTAGATTGAATTACCCAACAGTATATTAATAGAAATATCAAAGGTGGAAGTCATTGAACAAAAGGGCCCAAGCATGTTTAGTAACAAGTCAGAGTTGGAGTTAAACTTGAGGACATGGTAATTTCAATACATTGAAATATGTGGAAGGAAAACAAATACACAATATATGTATTTATTTTATTGCCACATTTAAGTGGAATAAGAGGGACCATGAAGAAATACATCCTGAATGTTGTCATGTTATCCCTGACAATGTCTCATACACTTGTATTTTTTTACTGCTGTATTTGGAATATTATCTGATAAACAAAACTAAACTGCCAGCAAAGATGTGCTACTGCTCTCAGCCACTAGAGGGAGGAGTGAGGGTATTATAAGCACTGTTGCAATTGGAAATATTCAACCCCGTTACCTCAACAGACATTATAGTGATGTGAATCAAGGTTAATGGTAATATATGACCCAATAAAACTCATTAAACAAAACATATTTGTTAATACATATTTGAGTTATTTTGAGATCATTAAATTTTGTTTGCTTTGAGGACAAACTTGCGTGACCAACATCAGGTGTGAACGTCCCTTAACACTTATCTGTAAAGGTGACCTTTGTTAACGGCTTCACACCAGAATCCACATGGATCCAGATCTAGTAAGGTTGCTGCTCTGCTGCTTCTGTTGTCGGATCCACCTCTCGCTCCTCCACAGTCCAAATATGGTCACTTCCTTCACTTTTTGCAAAAAATTTCAAGATGGCGACGTCCAAAACCTAAAAAGGTGACGGCCAATATGCTGAACTCTCTAAACGTAGAAGTAAACGTAGTCCACAAACCAATGTGTGACGTCATGACGAGGTCCAATTCTTTTATACAATCTATGGTTTAATTCACAATTCAATTACCTAATTAAATACTTAATTTGATGGCATTAAAAACTTAATTTGATCACATTAAATACGTAACTTGATCCAATTAAATAATTCATTTTATGACATTTGTTGTTGTTACCCCAACACTATTTATTTCCTACATTTTGTTTTACAAAGTTAGAAAAGCATTAGTTAAGTCAAACCTGCTGTATGATCCCAGTCACCTCCACACAGTGAGGCATATAGTTTATTCATTCAACACTTGTTGATCCCTTAAACCCTCGCTATCGGTATCAGGACTGAAACAGTCTGATCAGTACTTCATTGTGATATGCTTTTTATGCTTCAATGGTTCTTGCGTTCATGTTGCTTCAATGCTCAGGCAGCTGCCTCCGCGACCCGGCCCCGGATAAGCTGAAGACAATGGATGGATGCTTCAATGTGATGAAAGTCTAGTCAAGAACAGACATGTCCATCTGGCTATTCTAATCATGAATTGATTTTCTGTTGCTGTTATTTATTCAGAAAAATTACTATAGAATACAATATGTATTGATAGTGCAATTGAGGATTTTCCATAGATCCCAACTGTCTAATACATTACTTTTTTCTCTACAGGTGGCACTCCATTTGCAAAAATGTTGGTTAATGAGTTTCTACCATTTCATCAAATGAAAAGTTTAAAATAATAATAATAAAAAACTTCAAACGTGAGTTGTCTGACTAAACTCATTTTGTTTAATAGCTGAACATTCTGGTTTTATGAAAAATACCTCAAACAAATTAGATTAATTTTCCAGATCAAGTAGACGACACACTTATGGAATCACTCATGAGGAGGAAATGATGAAATTATTTTTTTATTTGTATTTCTGAAACAAATACCAGCACAAGTCTGACAATTAGTCTGCAGTAAAAAGGGAGTGTTTGCAGACCTTAACGCTGTTGGACTTGACTAACTGAAGCGAAACATGACTCCATGAGAGCAATTGAAACAAAGGAAATCATTTTCAAACTCAAGATTCAAGAAGGAAATCCAACAAGTGTGGTAAATGATGTTGGTTGTTCCCAGTCAGCTGTGTGTAAATGTGGTGCAAGTAGAAAGTAAATGGGAAGGTTATGAAAGGAAAACATCAAAACATCAGGATAGAAAGGGCAAAAAAAAAAGGCCTTGAACATAAAAGACCCAACAAAACAAATAGGTACAAATGAATCAGTTCACACAAGTAAATAATGTATCCATGTTAACACCACGTATTGAATGATTATATTTGAATACTATTAAAATGTAAATATGCGGAATTAGGTACTTCACAGAAACAAAAACAGAGTTTAAAGTCTGGCTGTGAAAAAAAGATCACATATCATAGATAACTCATAAAAACAAGCTTTCTGTCATGAATACAGGTTGACAAAACACGGATATGTCATGTGGCCATGAATGATTTTTTGTTTGATTCACATAAACAAACATCCTAAATTTGGAGTTAAAGATGAATACATGAAATTATGATGTAAATATTTAACACCAGATACTTAATTGAAATTAAAAGCAAAGACATAAAACATTTTTAGTTTAGAAAATGTTATGTTGTAATAAAAAAAATACAATCTACATGTGGATATTTAGACTAAATGATTTGAAAAAAACATGTTTTTGCATTAGATATTTATATTCATTCAGATACACAAAAGCAAATTCTAACTCTACTAAGTAAATAATCGCATATCATACTTGATTACATAATAAAAAAAATTGTTGTCCAATTGTGACGATACCACATAAAGACTGGATGATTTCTTAAAGAAGGAAAATTGTAGTTCACTTGTTGCCATTAACACACAATATAGAGTGAGTCACTCAACAATGTAAATATTTGGCAATTTAATGAGTCACAGAACCAAAAAAAATAGATTTAAAGAGATAACACAAACTTAAAAATGTAAATGTTTTGAAGCAGGTAATTATTTGATATAAAAACAAGACATTATAAACTTTGCAATTAGAAATGTAGATATTACACTTAATTTTATAAGAAAGAAAACTATATTTAGACTAAATGATCATTCATTTTTACGTCAGTTATTGAACAGAAACAAAAACAAAATAGATCCTGTCATAGTTCACCATGGCTGCTACTCTTTGTTTCCCTCCTTTCGTTCTTCCATGCTGTCTGTCTGTGGGCGTGGCTACTCCCTCTCATGATCACCAGGATATACACCTCGGTTCCTGTACTCAGTCTTTGCTGAATTCTTCTATCTACTTGTGCTTCAGTGCTCTCTGGCTCTATTTGTCCTGGTTTTTGAAGATTTTTGGTTTTTGTTGTTTTAGCCTCTGTGCTCCATTATCTGCAGATCCTGTCCATCTGTTGCCGATCTACTCACCAGCCAGCCCACTCATCTGTCTTCAACACTCAAGCCACGGACTCAGTCTTTCTCGTGCCACAACCATCATCCGACCCCCTGAACCCTCAGTGACCCCAGAACCCTCTCACAGTAAACCACTTCCTGCTTTTGCACCGAAGTCCAAGTGTTGTCTGTTTCTGCTTTCAGGTCCACCTTCTTGTTAAAATCATAACAATAAAGAACAAGTATAGAAATAGAAATCTAGAATATCTTTCTCGTGTTCATGTTGCAAGCTGTACTAACAATATCTTCAAACGTTATATGGTATAAGACAAGTAGGATGTAAACATCCATATGAGGGTAATGAATGTCCACATATCATGTAGTTTCTTACTTGATGTTAAATGACACTTTGATGCTTGCTTCTGCTTGCTTACGTGTGATATATTTCCATGTTGTAGGAATATCAGCAGGCTTTGCAGTGTATGCTTCAGCAAACTGCTTGTTGAATGTTGCCAGTATGTATTTCCAGTAGTCTGATGCCTGAAGACTTTTATCTGGAGCAATTCTCCAGTCTGGGAAAATGTCTTGGTAACGCTTGTAGGGGTGCCATTCACCTTTTGTAGCAAGGCAACGAAAACTGTTGTCACTGATCACAGAGGAAGAGCATACGTCAGTGACAAGTTTTTCTGTCCAATCCCACCTGAATCTACCCAGACCTTCAGGCCGATGTAGTGAAGTATGGTGCTGAGTGTGGGCTGTTCCTCCTGCCTCACAAGGTGCTTGGCAGAATGGACACTGTTTACCACATCCGATCAGTTTGATGAAAAGCACATTCTGGGGATTCACATGAAGTTTTTTAAGTTTCATTTGGATGTTTGTTTCTTTAAACTCCTCTCTCAGAGCTTGTGCCATTTCCTCAACACACTTAGTGAGCCAGTGAGCAAACTGTTCCTGGTCAGCATTGTTCAGGATCATGAAAGCACCAAGAGCATCTTGGGAAATGACCAGTTTATCACCAAGTTCCTGACAGACATTTTGAACGAAGGACTTCAAATTGCCACTCTTTCCTGTTTTAGCTTTGTTGATAGCATCATTTATGCTCCTGATACATGACTGAACATGTTGATCCTCAAACTGAAACACTGTAGACCCATTTGAGAAGCGTTTCACTATTTGGTCAAGTATCCATTTCTTTACATACTCCTCATATGAGCATATGAAGCTCTGGAAATGTCCAAAGTCATTCTTTGAGAGCAAATCCAGTAAAAGTGAATACTGGAAGAACATCCGTGTACTGAACTGCGGGCTCGTCAGCATTTCACCGATGATATCAGGACCCAAGGAACGGTTGACAAAGCGTTCGACTGCAGGCTTCAAGCAGCTCTCCGTGAATTCCTGTGCCTTCTTGTGGCACTGGTCTCGCTCATGGAACACATCTTTAAAATCAGTGCGAAACTTTTCCTTGTTCTGATTGAGACATCTGTGGGGATCATTTGCATGTATGAATTCTTCATGCATTTCCTGAAACTGTCTGGCTGCAACTCCACAGATGTGCTGTTTTAGAGAAACTTCAAACTCAATGTCCGTCTTAACATCCTGATTGTTTTGCAGCCTCTCATCAATCATGTGTAAAATCTCCTGGATGTAAGTTTCATGGTAATTGTTTTTTCTTTTCGTTTTTTCATTTACACACTGTGTGCAAATCGCTATGATGTTGTCTGCAATTTGTTGTACAGCCTTTGTGTGGCTTGGAATGTTCAACATCCCACTCACTTTGCTTGTGAATCGCTTGAAGAATCCTTCAGCTGTGTATTTAAAAGGCTTCAGTCCACAATCTTGTAGCTTGGTTTGACTTAACAATTTACATGCATGACTTCCCTTGTGCTTGACATTTGCTCTCAGGGAGTGAGACACCCTGGTGTATATGTCCTCGACTTTAATTTCTGAAAAGGACAGTTCCTTCTCGGTTTTAGCCCACATCTTGTCAAATTCTTTGTCCAGCTCCTTTTCTCTCATTTGCACCTTTTTCTTCTGACATTGTTCAATCAACGCACAGACTCTCTCCTCTAATTCTTTTGTGTGGTTCTCCTTGATTCTATCAAGTTCTGTCATTCCCTGTCTGATTTCAGCTGCAGCTGTGAGCTGATTAATTACAGAGCTCTCCATTTCTCGTCGAAGACTCTTTGCACTGTTTGAGAATTCCTCTCTGTATCCTTCAACCAGATAGACATGACCCTCAGTTTGCTTGAAGTAACGTGCCAGATTGTCAAGAAGCTGTTTCTCCCATTTAAACAGCACTGTGGAGGCTTCCCTTTTCAAATATGCAAGAAGTTTCCTCACGTCAGAGATGTGAGATTTTACAGCAACTGTACCAAAATTGGAAATTTTAGTTTCAGCCGTAGTAACCCACGTGTACATGTATTTTTTGAATGTCCACTCCCATTTGTTAAATTCTGTGCACAGCCTCATGTATGCATCAGCCACCAGGCTGTTTCTGAAGCTGAAGATGAAGTTTTCATGCTTTACTGCATTCCAGAGGCTTTTCATCCACTCTGTAAACTCCAAGATATCATTAGCAGATGATGCACAACTTCCAAGGATTTGAATGACGTTCTTCTTGAGCTCATATACAGCTTCGCTGTACCCTGCATTGACTGGTGCCATTGGTGGGTTCCCATTCCAGAGTCCAGGGATGTACCAGTTGCCAGTGTCTGGACTGTACTCCATCACATCAGTGAAGCTCTTGTTCTCCTCTTTCTTTTCCATTTTGGCTGCTGCCTGCGTCATCTCGTTTAACTGTTGCAAGAGCAGTTTCCTGTCTCGCAAGTTCTTGTCATGGGCTGAAACATCTGACACATTCTGGTGAACAAACTGACACTTGGGCTTTTTGCCCACCTCTTTCATCCGGAGGAAAGCATGCACAACTATTTGTAGGATGTCTTTCATTTCTGTTGAATTCTCCATTGCAATATTGATGATGGTGATATCACTAAGCCCCACAACGAGTGTTGCCAGCTCATTATCGTGCTCATGGCTGTTGTCTAGTTGTGCAAGCTCTGGTGACTTTAAGCCCTCGGTGTCAATTATAACCACAAAGTCACTGTTGAGTACTTTCTTGACATCTTCATTGACTCTGATCAGCAACATAAAGGCACCTCGAGTGCATCGACCACTGCTGACTGCAAACTGCACTCCAAACATAGTGTTGAGGAGAGTGGACTTTCCTGTGCTTTGAACTCCAAGAACTGTGACTACTAGTATCTTGCTCTTAGGAGACACCAAGTCATTGAGCTGAAAGAGAACATCACTCACCCATCTGAGAGGTATGTTGGATGCATCTCCATCTACAAGCTCAAGAGGATATCCATCACGTAACAATTGTGCACATAGTTTGGGCAGATGCTGTAATTGTTGACGCGATAGGTCGGTTTTTGGAAGGGAGAGTGAAGCTTCATAGATCTGACCCATTTCACGGAAGAAGTGTTCAGTACCTAGAGAGCTGTTGGAAAGTTGTCTGTCAATGTCTTTGATCTCCTCTTTGTTTTCAGAATCTTTGCATTTTTCTTTGTACAACTCTCTGAGGCCAGACAGTTTGTCTCGAGACAAGTTATCAAGGTTCATTCGCATCCACTTCAGGAAATAGCACCTCTCTGTCCCTGGGCTTGAGATTGCATTGATGAAACATATCATTGCATTTGACACATCGTAAGAGTTCTGTTTTTCCCGAAGTTTGTTTTCTCTAACTGAAGATCACTTTTGTACTTTTCTATGTCCTCAGACCCAACGTTTCGAAGCCGGAATTCTTCCTTCTCTAAGCGAGTCAGTTCCTTCCATATTTGGCCTTGCAAGGGTAACTGAGTTTCTTTGTATTCGAGGATGTCTTTGATTTCAGCAGTGATGGCATCTGCATTTTTCTTGGCAGTCTGGCACTCCAAAGAGTCTTCATCAACCCTGATTCCCAGTTCATGGGCAATGTCGGCCATCTGCTCAACTCCCATCTTTATCTGTGAGTTCTCAACTACACTGCTGACTGTTTTCCGCACATTTTTGACAAAGTCTGCATCATTCATTTGTTTAGTCTTCAAAAGGATGTTGCTTTTAGTCAAGCCCAACTTGGTTGCTACCTTTTTTAAAGCATCAATACTAGAGCGATTGCATTGAGGGTTACCCACCAAGAATATCTGTGCCTTGTGGTGTTGGTTGGTAAGCAGCTGGCACTCAGAGTCCAAGGTGTCAAAGAAAACAAAAACTGCTTCAGATGTCTGACACAAAAAAGAAAATTGTGTTTCAAACGAAGCAATGTCCCCACGAAGGTTAGCTACAGCTACTGGTTCACTGAAGACATCCATGTTTTTGTTCCCACAAGGAAGGTACCATGTGACTTCAACCAATCCATTAGAGATTCTCCGTGGACTGTCACCACTCTCCATATTACGATGAACAAATGTATCATGGTACTGCTGAGAATTGCTCAGAAGCTTATTGAGGATCGCAGACTTGGACAAAGAGCACTCACCCAATCTTACAAAAGATATCATTGGAAGTTTAGCGAGAACAATTCTGTCTTCAATAAACCCCTTGGATTCTGAAAGTGACTGAGGTCTGTACTTTTTGACAATGTCTCTCATGGCCCAAAGCATGAGCATGCACTGCTTTGTGTCACAATCAGGAAGCAACAGAGGCACAGAAAACTGACACATGGACATTTTGAGTGCCATTTCCTGACGTACAAAGCCATCAGAACACAGAAAGAGGGCAGTGATTATGTCAAGGGGGTTTAGGATGTCACTTACATGAAGACTATCAAACAAATAATCAAAATCTAACTCTTCCTTTCCTGATGCAACATCATCATCGTTTGACCTACATACTGATGGACAATTCACGTTCCTCGCTGTCACATTGACCATCGTCAGTTTCTTCAGAAAATACCGCGGAAGATCTGAATTACACCGAGGAGGTTCATCAGTCATGGTCTTTCCATCAATCTGAAGCATTGTGCTCAGGGATAGCTTCTCTGGATAGAGCTTCTCCAACCCGAGATCCTCCAATAACATCTCCAGTTGGGTCTCTGTGGATGTGAAGATGTCTATTATTTCAAAAAAATCATGAATTGTCTATTATTTCAAGCAAATAACCACATTTCCAACACTGAGTAAAGTGACAGATTGAATGTTTGATGAATTGTCTATGGGGCACAATGTACAATTTTTGTTTTTTAGTTCGTCTTAGGCTTCACATACACATCAACATATACTTAAGGATGGAAGGATCTCTGAGGCAGCCAGTGCGCAAAGTGCGGCCGTCGTGCTGAAGAGCAAACCGAGGCCCGCATGAGATGGGACACCCATAAAATAACAATTTGGCCCGTATAAATAAAACCAACAATAAGCATCAAAAGCCGTCGCCCTAAGGACCTTGACAAGGCGTTGACACACGTTGGGATGGATTAATTAGACAAAAAATGTAATAAATGCCTGCATTCATGGGAAGTTAGCTAGCGGTTGTTTGTTAGCATCGTAATAAAGTAGCATATCTGCAACATTTTTCCCGGAATATCACCCCCCCTCTCGGCTCCGTTATATTTTTCACACTCAGGCTGACACACCTGCAGCATATCCAACATCGTTGCAGCCAATTACCAGCCTGCTGTATAAGCCAGCAAGGGCAGTTGTTCACGAGGAACAGACCCAGCAGCACTCCTGTCCCACAGCATGATTTGAATACCTTTTTTCCTTTCAGTAGTTCTGAACCTAGTTGTTATTGTATTTTGGCCTGGAGATGGCCGGCAGTCCTCCTTTTCGGTTTAGTTTTTAGTTTGATTTTGTCAGGCGGAGGGGGGCCAGCTTCGACGTCCCTATAGGGGGTGGCCTGGTTCCCCCTCCTTTTTGATGAGTTGGCTGGCATCTCCAGGTCCCTTTCGGGTTGCTGACTTCTTTATTTGGGTAAAGTATTTATGTTGCATATTGGTTATGGTTTCGTTAAAGAATGTTTATTTCCCTTTGGCTAATAAAACCCGTTAACAAGTTCCATTTCCTGGTGTTCTTCTTTATGTTGAGGTCTCCAATTTCGAGTCACTGGTCGATGTACCTAATTGTTTGGAGGCCGTAACAGATCAACTTTATCCAGATTCACAATAAAATCTGAAATCATCCAATCCCTAATGGTTATATTAATGGTTTAACTTCAAGCTACTAAATAATATGATAATATCACGTAAATAAACCAGCACCTCTTTAAAAGAGTCTGGCTGAGATTGTATTAGGCAGCATGGCATGCTGGAGAAGAAACCGCTGTCAATCACGTTAACCCTACATCATCCAAGTGGACAGTAACGTACTGCGTGTGCTAACAGATGTGTTGAGTGAGAGAGAAGAATGGATGGTATCAAGCTGACCTTTACCACTTGTATCGGCGTGTTGACAGTCACGCTTGGTGTTGGACCATGGTGTTGGAGTGTACTCCATTTCTGCACAGTAAAGATCACCGAATGAGTCTTCATCACTGGTTCCCTTGATAAAACAAAATGTTCAGGTGTGATGAAACAACTCATAATCCCATACACTTTAGTTGGTTGGATAATATTTCCATTATATGTTTTTAATTGTTGGAGACATAAAAAAAACAAGCTGTTTACCTCCATTGTAGGGCCAGTCTCAGTCCCGCCACATTTGGTCGAGATTATTCAAACAGCTTCTCACTGAAAGTAAAAAGAGACAAATCTATTAGTCTTTATACAGAGTACTATAATATCCCATGATTTTTTTAAATACCCTGCAACCTTTCAAGAGATGGACCATCACGTTGGCCACTCATCATTTGAATACGTTACTTTATGTGTGACCCGCCTTAGGAATTACCAAAAAAAACTTTTAAACTCACCATTGTCCATCTAAAATAAAGACAGATTCAGCAACTATGTGAGTCATTTCTTTGCTGATTTTTTTTCAGAAACAGGAAAAAAGATTCTAAATGTGACCACAACAGGTGGATCCGATGAGCAGCTAGGGTTGCAAAGGGGCGGCAAATTCCCAGTAATTTTCCGGAAAGTTTCCGGTAAATTTCCACGGGAACTTAAGCTTGGGAATTTTGGAAATATTCCATATTTGGAAACTCTCCATGGGAATAATGGGAATTAATGGGAATTTAGGGGAACTAACTGGGAATATATTATATCCAAGCATAAATATGAACAGAAGTCATAAGAAAACATCCATACAAAATGTTTTCAACAGATATTTCAACAGATTTATTTGAAAGTAGAACAGAACATGTTTTAATTAGTTGTTTCATGGGTGAAGTCAAAGACAGGAATGTTTCAATACTCCCAACCCCACTCATTCAAAAATGGAATGGAATGTTCCCATTCATGTCTATGTAAGAAGCCGTGCAATGCCGTCGCAGAGCGGCGAATTTCGAGAGACGGAAGGCCGCTGCCCGCAAGCTCTCGAAAATCTTTTAAACTGACCGGTGTCGATCTAAATTAAAGACAGATTCAGCAACTGCATAGCTTATTTCTCACCTAAAATGTTTTCAGAAACACATTTCAGTGAACTATTTTCATAAAATAAGAGGGAGGGGAGAACGATACGAGCTCGGAGGAGCACAGAGGGGAGGGGTGTGTGTGTGTGTGGGGGGGGGGATACTTTTTTCAAATCGTAGACTAGAGCTTTAATAAATATATTTCCCCATAATAGCATCAAAACTTACTTCACTTTGTTTAGTCCAGAAGCTCAAATGTGTGCCTTCAATAGTCTTTGTGCTTCAGGCTCAAAAGTGTGGTCCAGTCTTCTAGTGATCTTCTGTACATGTGATGGAGGCATGCACAGTGCCAGTAGGGGGCGTGGTCTCAATAACCATGCACTAAGCAGTGTGCTCTGTGCATGTGGTTGAGGAATGGCATGGCTATTCAAGTGTATTTGAATGGCATCTGTTTGTTTCAGTCAAGATTATGTTACAAAATAACTTTCCTCAGCTTTATTTAAGTCCCCTTTGAAGAGCCAACCATCAATTTTAAAAATTCCCAGTTTATTCCCGTTTATTCCCATAAATTCCCATGGAAAGTTTCCACTTTTGAAAATTCCCAGAATTTTGCAACCCTATGAGCAGCACACTTACTGGATCTCTCTGCTGAACTAGTACAACGCCCTAGACCCCCCCCCCTCTCACTTCCTCACACTCACGCTAGATACCATCTGTTAATAGCAGCTGAATAAATGCAAGAAAATAGTTAACTCATCACAAACAAGCAAATGCTTGGGTTTGTATCTCAGACACAATCCACAAATATGAAATAGTTCTATATATTTCTGTCTGTCAATCATCTGAAATAATTACAGGCAATCCAAATAAAAATAATAACGTTTGTGCTTAATTCAGAACATGACTGGTGAGGTTTTAAAGAGTTTACAGTGGAAGCACTTTTCTATACTGTAGATTTTTTTTTCTCGTGTAGTTTTTCGAACTTACCGGTAAAATCACCGACAAAACAAAAGAATATAGCAACCCACCTTTGTAGAAGAGACGTGCCCATGGTGAAACAGTATTCTTAATGCAGGATGTTCTTTGGAAATCAGGATGCAGAGGAGAAGGACTTGTCCCATGCAAATGCAGGAATGCAGTGCAGCCTCTCCTTTTATTCTGCTGCTGAAGCCACTTTCACTTTTGTTTCACAGAAAACGCGTCACGTGGTGTGATGGCGCTGCAGAATGAAGACACTTCATAGGAGGAAATATGTTCAGTTACATTTCCACAGCCACTTCTTTTTCTCATTCTGTCACATACACACGCATATGTTTTACTAAAATACTTGGATCTTAATGAACAACACGCCACCTGGAGTTATTTTATACATTAAAAAGTGCCTTTTTGGTGATCGACTGTTTTGAAATGATTACATGACGATTCAATTAACAAGGAACCAGGAACCAGGGCAGAATGGATTAGTAAAAGTAAAAGTACAGAATCATTATCAGTGACCCATAAAGTGCACAGTAAAGATCACCGAATGAGTCTTCATCACTTGATAAATTGAAAATGACCCGACTTAGGAATTATCCAAAAAAAATAAGAAAAGTTAACTCACCATTGTCCATCTAAAATAAAGACAGATTCAGCAACTATGTGAGTCATTTCAAAACGATTCCAAATGTGACCCCAACAGGTGGATCTGACGAGCAGCAGAGCAGCAACCTTACTGGATCTGGATCCATATGGTGGTAGTGATGGTAACAAGGCTGTAGCAGCGACCTGTCAATCACAGGGTTGCCCCGCCCTAAAGCATCCCCTGCTTTAAGTTCTATTGATTAATTCTATAAGTTCTATTTGACTCTAAAACTGTAAAAGAACTAAATCACTGTACTGAAGAAGAAGCGAGATGTAGGATAATTTTGTCATACACTTCCATGCACTCTGACTTCTTTTTAGAACAGGAGAAGTCGCCAGTCATCCAGAAAAGACCTCTACAACAACCAAATCAAATGACTGACTATTATAAAAACAGAAACCCACATCAAACAAGAAGGACAGGTGTTTCAACAAACATTATCATGATTCAGAATGTTCATATAAATGCGTGGTGTACAGACTGATGTGAATATTCACTACATTTACACCACCAAACACACATGTGCTTGGTGAGTCCCTTCGTGAATTCCAACGAATAACATGAGAGGAAGAACAAAATGTATTTTGTCATGGCTGCTGCCTGCCTGCCCCTCTCTGCTGAACTAGTACAACGCCCTAGACCCCCCCCCCCCCCCCCCCCCTCACTTCCTCTCTCACTTCCTCCCTCACTTCCTCTCACAGATACCATCTGTTGAAATAGTTAACTCATCACAAACATGCAAATGCTTGGGTTTGTATCTCAGACAGAATCCACAAATATGAAATATTTCTATATATTTCTGTCTGTCAATCATCTGAAATAATTAGAAGCAATCCAAATCAAAATAATAACCTGTTAAATCACAAGTCAGTCACCTATAGCAAGTCAAGCTACCTGCATCACATGTCACTCAATGAGTTGGCCATGTCCCCCAAGGCTATATAGGTTGATCCTTCACTCACGTGGCTTCCTTGATGTCTCCATACCAAACCCCAGCAAGAACAAAGGAAGCGCATGGACACTAAATCATCCGTAAATCATCCGTCAAATAAAGGATTGAACAGCAACCTGGATCCCGTGTTTAAATGTGCACACCACATCAGATGTTCCCTGATCCACCCCATACAAACGGTGCAGTTTTTTCAAACCTTTGTGTTTCTTTCAGCACATGACTGGTGAGGTTTTAAAGTGTTTACAGGGGATGCACTTTTCTATAATGTAGACATTTTTTGTGATGGCGGTTTTCACAGCCACTTCTTTTTCTCATTCTGTCACATACACAAGCATATGTTTTATTAAAATACTGGGATCTAAATGAACAACACGCCACCTGGAGTTATTTTATACATTAAAAAGTGCCTTTTTGGTGATCGACTGTTTTGAAATGATTACATGACGATTCAATTAACAAGGAACCAGGAACCAGGGCAGAATGGATTACTGAAAGTAAACGTACAGAATCATTATCAGTGACCCGTCTGGAACCATTGCATATGTGCTGTGTTGTCTAACTGTTGTGTAACTTGGTTTAACTTAGTAATGAAAAGAGTAGTGACCAACTTATATGAAGTGATGATATGAAGTACATGCACGCACACACACACACACACACACACACATACACACACACACACACACACACACACACACACACACACACACACACACACACACACACACACACACACACACACACACAGGAGATGTGTCCAGTGAGGTCCAGATTGCATGGATGTAAACGTTTCAGGGGTTGTACTTGAAATTGTGATTGCTTTTGTTGGTCCAGGAGTCATTATGGATATAGATATTCACTCCTCCACAAATTCAAAACCTACACTCCAGGCATATATACATTGATATATGCCTACTTCAAGAAACCCCTGTGTCAAACTCTAACTATAATACTATAAATACTATAAATACTATAACTATATTATTACCAAATCAAAATCATCAGAATTCAAGTTCTGTGCTACATATAATCCAAATCAAAAGGAGTGCATGTTGATTCACAGGAGAATCACATCAACTAATATCCCCACCATTAATGACTCACTAGACAGCCGAGGGGCTGCACGGTGGTGTAGTAGGTAGCACTCTCGCCTCACAGCAAGAGGGTCCTGGGTTCGATCCCCGGGTCGACCCGGGTTCCTCCTGTGTGGAGTTTGCATGTTCTCCCCGTGTAAGCGTGGGTTCTCTCTGGGTTCTCCAGCTTCCTCCCACAGTCCAAAGACATGCAGGATGGAAATAGGTTCATTGATGACTCTAAATTGTCCGTAGGTGTGAATGTGAGCGTGAATGGTTGTCTGTCTCTACATGTCGGCCCTGTGATAGACTGGCGACCTGTCCAGAGTGTACCCTGCCTTCGCCCAATGACAGCTGGGATTGGCACCAGCCCCCCGTGACCCTGAATACAGGATAAGCGGTAGACAATGGATGGATGGGTGGATTGACGAATCTGGTCTGGTTTTTATTTATTAGCAGTGGCGTGCACAGGTAGACACTAGGTGGTGCTAAAGCACCTCTGGACCAAGCAAGTGCCCTTTTGAAAGTTAGTTTTTTTTCACACAAAGAAACACGAGACAATCCGGTCAATTTTCAAAATAAAAGCAGTGTGAACGCGCCTCAGTTGCCAAGCTGCAACTTGCATTTATTTGTCTCTGTTGTGAAGTAGCCGGTCTAAACGGCACACAGCTGGGCACAAATTAATGGCTGCTTATCTGCTTAACAAGCTAGACGCTACCCAAAATCAGTAATAGATATGACATGATGATGACCACCGGTAGAGTTTGTCATTGGTATCCTACAGCATGTGAATCTATCTGTATACTTAAGAGGAATATTTAGTAGGCTATTGTGTAGGTTTACATGATTAGGCTACATAATTAGCAAGTGCAGTAATGTATTTGCTAAATGACAAACAGGCAATTCCCAATTGCCTGCAGAAAAAGTAGCCCTGTGCCTTGTTGAAATATAACCAAACAGTCTTATTCATATTGTTGGTCTCTTTTTACTTACCAATTGCAGCATAATGCCTAGAAAGGAGAGGATAAGAAGGGAAAAAGAAAGGGAGCTACAGCAGGCAGCCCAGGGGAGCAGCTCTCTGGGAAATAAAACAATAGCATATAACGTTCAACATGTGCCTGTAATGTTTGTTTATTTTTTAAATCTCACACTGCTATAATAAAGCAGCCGTCAGTTCTACATGCCGCATAAAGTGCCCTTATTTTTCACTGAGCACCTGCCCCCCAAAATGTCTGTGCACGCCACTGTTTATTAGTGAGACAAACTTATGTTCTGATCGGTCTGCCCTCTACTGCACGGTGTTGCCATATGGCAACATACCCTTTCTTTGGCCATTTCTTAAAATTTTAAAATAAACATGGGCTCTGATTGGTCTTAAAACTGGGGTATGTAATGTTAGAAAGCTAGCAAGAGAGCTTGGTAGAACCTGGTGGTAACCAATAATATGCTTAGGTGACATCACATGACCCTACACACCCCTGCACTTGTCATTCTTTCCACACACTTTTGATGACTCCAGTTGCTGAAGAAGTGCTCGTGAACATGTAAAGATCTTACTCAATTTTTCAAATTTCTTCAGAATCTAAAATTACAACAAGCATCTGGTGTAAGTTCTTATCTTTTTTCAGTCATTATCACATTGTTTTGATACGACTATTACCTTTTTATTCAATAAAGTAGGTATGTTGCCATATGGCAACATTGTGCAGTAATGGAACAATATTTGCCCATGCTAATGCAGAGTAGCTTAGTTGGATGGTTGTATTTTACTCACACACACACCGCACACACACACACACACACACACACACACACACACATATATATATATATATATATAATTTTGAAGTAAAAGTAAAATATGAAAGTAAAATAAATATATACGCTTATTTTATTCAGAAATTAAGCCATCAGTGTTCTATGGCAAGGCTGAGAGGAGGGCTGAAATGTACAGGGTACAGGTGGATATACCATTTCAAAGTGAGGATGAGCTAGAGATCAGTGATGAGGAGCATGAGAGACAGGCAGAATTAGGCCTAGTGGACTCAGAGGACGAAGAGACAGGTATGTATCTTTTCCAGTATGATCAACATTCAGGTTACATTTCACCCGTACACACACATACACACACATGCTCTCTCTCTCTCTCTCTCTCTCTCACACACACACACACACACACACACACACACACATGTTCTATCATCCTAAACTTGATTGCAAGTAATCATCTATGAATTTCATGTCATTTTGGGATCATCAGGCTGTTCCATTGTCGCACAATGAACCCAAAAGAACCCCCCCCCCCCCAAAAAAAATAAATAATAATAATAATAATAAAAATAATAATAATAATAATAATTAAAATAATAAATAAATATATTGTTATCTATTTCCATCCTGCATGTCTTTGGACTGTGGGAGGAAGCTGGAGAACCCAGAGAGAACCCACGCTTACACGGGGAGAACATGCAAACTCCACACAGGAGGAACCCGGGCCGACCCGGGGATCGAACCCAGGACCCTCTTGCTGTGAGGCGAGAGTGCTACCCACTACACCACCGTGCAGCCCCTCGGCTGTCTAGTGAGTCATTAATGGTGGGGATATTAGTTGATGTGATTCTCCTGTGAATCAACATGCACTCCTTTTGATTTGGATTATATGTAGCACAGAACTTGAATTCTGATGATTTTGATTTGGTAATAATATAGTTATAGTATTTATAGTATTATAGTTAGAGTTTGACACAGGGGTTTCTTGAAGTAGGCATATATCAATGTATATGTATTCAAATGATTGGCCATGGATGGGGCTGCACCTGCATTACAGTGCACATCCTGTACTGTATACTTCAAATAAAGAGAGAGAGAGAGAGAGAGAGAGAGAGAGAGAGAGAGAGAGAGAGAGAGAGAGAGAGAGAGAGAGAGAGAGAGAGAGAGAGAGATTACGGCAAAGTAATGCAAGTTGGCATTTACTTTTATAAACATATACTTTCCTTGTTTTATTGAGGTATGTCAATTATTTTAGCTTTTGGCTTGACAGACGTTTATTATTATTATTATTATTAATATTATTATTATTATTGTTATTATTATTATCATCATCATCATCATCATCATCATCATCATCATCATCATCATTATTATTATTATCGTAATTATTGTTATAATTATTTTTGTCATAATCATCATTATTATTATTGTTGCTGTTTTTTAATTCGCTTGTTTGTATTGTAAAACCATTTGGATGGCTTTTTATGACCTCCACCGGGACAGGTGGTGGCGGTATGCACCAATCTAAGATATGTTGCAACCCGCCATTAAACTCAAAGAAGAAGAAATCCTGCCGGACCAGTGTTATACTTCCGGGTCGCTCACAATCTAAACGGCTAGTTCAGCTGGCCAAAGCGTAGGATGCTGCTTTGACAGAAATGCTCGTAATCAGACGTTCGCGGTGAGATAAGGAGCCTTTTCCAGCTTGAACTCGTCTTCTGGAGGTGAGTGTGCTGATCACGTGGCTGCAAGAACGTCACTCATGCGTCACCGTGAAATAAACAGTTAGCTAGCTAGGCTAACATGTATGCGAAGGTTCTCCGTCGCGCAGGTCATGGAAATCGTTGATGAACGCTGTCGGCTGTCCTTCAGAGCTGAACAAGCCTCCTAAAGCAAGTCCACTTTTCTGGGATAACGCTTTCACGGATTAGCTCAGCCGACCCGCAGCGCTAGCTAGCTACTGTGTGATAGCTTCGCCTGTGAGCTCTGCCCGTTATAACGATATACACTCACATGGCGTGATTTTATTAGCGCTGGACGTTGGGCACTGCTCCAGGCAAACATTAGACCACTAATGGAAGACATGACACGTCTGTGAGATCACCAGTATACACAGTAACATGCAAGCTGCTGCTGGATGATGGGGAAAGTTATGCGACTCGCCTGCGTCTCTGCAGTATTATCATATCACTTCATTAATGTGTTCATAACTTAAACGTTGCAGCTGGTGAAGGTGGAGCTCATTTGAACTACTTAATATTCTGCTGGTAGTTCATTAATCTATATGAACACGTCATCATGTATTAATTATTTATGTTGTTTTAATCTGAATCTGTAAAGTTGTCAGATAAATGTAGTACAGTAAATAGTACAAATATTTAGATTATCTGCATTAGAAGTATAAAGCATTATAAAATAAAGTACAGGTACTTCAACATTGTAACATAGTACAGTAATAGAGTAAATGTAAGTTACATTTCCACCTCTGCGGAATTTTTTTCAACTCTAGTCAATAAATGTGATGGCAGTTATGAAATATTTCTAAAATGTTTCTACTCAATATAATAATTATCAACAACCACTGATATTGTTAACATCACAGTTTATAATGAATCTATAAACTAGAAGACGGATGCTTCAAAATAGAGGATGTTGAACTGAAACTCCAGTTGATTGATAGAAAATAGAAATCATACCCTGTATGATAATCCATGCATTTTTCAAGCAAAAATATGACGTTTCTCAATTGTGAGTAATTACTTTGTCTTATGGGATACTAACTCGGTTTCTTTGGGGTTTGGACTGTTTTTGTTTTGAAGATATATTTTTAAGAAAATGTCGATTGTAGGAAACTTAAAATGTTTAGACCGATTATTTGAGAACCTAATAATTGGATAAAGAGATGATGAATCTTTGCTGGAAGCTATCTTAGAACATTTCATCAACTTCTGTCTACTAAACTTTCATCTTTTTCAGCACATACATCCACTGAGAAACATGACGGAGCCACGCACCCCAGGAATGTCCTCCATCCCTCAGACCGCCCCGGTGCACACCGACGCCCCCTCTGCAGCTGTGGAGATGGACCCGGTGGAGTACACCCTGAGGAAGCGCCTCCCCCGGAAGCTCCCGAAGAGACGGAACGACGTTTACATCAACATGAAGACTGATTTCCGGGCTCAGCTGGCACGCTGTCAGAAGCTGCTGGAAGGTGGGGGTCACAGGGAGATCTGTGTCCACGGCCTCGGCCTGGCCATCAACAGGGCTATCAACATCGCCCTTCAGCTGCAGGCTAGCAGCCAGGGGGCGCTGCAGCTGGCAGCCAACACCTCCACGGTGGAGTTGGTGGACGACCTGGAGCCTGAAGATCCCGATGAGGCCGGGGAGCCCATGACGCGTACACGCAACAACTCAGCCATTCATATTAAGGTTTTCTACCCGGACCCTCAGTGAGCGGCAGCCATGAGTCTTTATTCCCTCAGAAATACGTTGACGTCTGTGTGTGGAGGCCTTTGACGACAGCAGCACAGGACTGGAATGGATGGTTGGCTGTACATTTATCAGTAAACTGTGGAATCCTCCAGTGGGGACAACCTTTGTTGACTAAATGTGTTAAGCTCCTTTGTCTTGTGTTTTGTCAGGTGCAAAATGTTGCTGCTGTTGCTTTTTCACGGTGCATGTCTTGAAGCAGCAGAGGTGTTGGAACCCTCAGTGTAATTGAATACTTGTAGACAGGGCTGTGCCTGATGTAAATGTGAGGTGTATTTAATTTAAGGCCCAATGAAAGGTGTGTGCCAGTATTTACAGTTTCATGTCGGTTGTTTAAGAAACAAATCATTTGAAAACCTGAGGAATCTGAAGTTGTCATTAAATTTCTAGCAGGTGTTGTTGTCATAAATGTCCACTAGATGTCAGTAGTCTATGAATTAAAATTTGGTTTCAGCTCGTTGGAACTGCTGGTGATCTTCAAAATGAATATCTAATGGACAGCTTCAGAAAAATGATGTATTTGATTTTGTAACAAAATAAATAACAAATAAATATAATGTACTGAAATCTTTTAACGCTCAGCTCTTCAACTCCATGACCTGAACAACACAATGACGACAAATTAAATGGACAGACTTCCCCTTGTTGTTTCCATCTATCCTTTCTTTATCCAAGAATAATATTTTGTATTTAAATAGCAAATTATACAGTGATGGGACAAAACAAGACAAACATAACAGGAAGGAAAACATGTAAAAACATCCTTAAAAACATCGTGCACTTGCACAACAAGATTTAAAAATAAGGGAAAAAACAAGGAAGAACACTTAACCGGTCTGCAGGAGTTGAGCATCAATTTTATAGAAAGCCTCGAGTTCCCATGTCTAACTAATTGCCTGCCTGCTGTTTGATGACGAACAAATACAGGCAAGAAACCGTGTTGACGTCATATACTGGGAAACTATTTACAATTACAGCCTCACAGGATGTTAATTGTAAAAGCCAAACAGTATTTTTCCAGGCAGTCAGGCTATCAGCGTATGGAGACTTGGTTCGGCAGCAACAAAAACACAGATAATGACACAAAACGTCTTCTCATGGAACCCTCTAAGTGCCTCCTCACTGACCTCCTGTTCACTGTGAACTGACTTTTTAGTCCTTCAGTCTATGAGTTGGAAGGTACAAGCAGTGTGAAACTAATAGTGAGTCGGGTACATGGTACAAACAGTCAGATGGCAGCGCTCCATTGCACATGGTAACAGCTTTGTAAATGTGTTAAGTGAACGTGGCAACGTGCGCTCGACTACAATCTTAAAGAGCCGTCACTACAAAATACTAAGACTGGAGCTTAAAAGTAGAACATCTGTATAAATAGTAATGGCACAATTTTTACAAATATATAAAAATATTCATTGAAAAAAAAAGAAAAATCCAAGTGAAGAGACTAATGCTTCTGTGAGGCAATATATGTTAAAGGCGTGTGGGATGAGGCCTCCTTTTTGCACTGGTATTGGAAACGGATGCTCTATCGCAACCTCACTGTCCTCCCAATTCCAGGTGCAATCAATATGTTCTGGGTGTTTCACTCCAAAGAGGGGAGTGTATGGGTCAAACTCACTGGAAACAGACACACATGCACGATTTCAACTTCTGAAACATCAGCGTCTTAACTCACACTCACACACACACACACACACACACACACACACAGAAGTACATCCACACACAAAGTGCAAGTGAGCGCCGGTAGAACAGCGATTGGAGCGGTGCTTTCCACAGGCCTCATTTTGGTCAGTGTGTGCTTCACCATGTCCACGTTTCACATCTACATTCCAAGGTGCAATCATCTCCTGTCCATCCAAAGCCTAGCTGGGACTGTCCTCTCCTCTCAGCGTCCTCCCCTTTACCCGAGGACGGCTGCATCTCTCTCTCTCTCTCTCTCTCTTTCTCCACACTGGTGCAGGTTCAACGGTGTCGAGCCCCTCCCCTTGCCTTCGGAAACGCAAGTGAGCTCCGCCTGGAGAGGGAGATGGGCTCATCAGCTGACATCTTGCTGACAAGCCTGTGCACCCGAAAGAAGGAGGTGCACTTTGCCACGCAGGAAGTTGACATGGACTTGAAGCAAATCTGTTGCCAAGGACACCCTCCAGGTTCCCTCGATCCCCGCTGCACTTGCTGGTGGGGTATATTCCTGAAATACAATACAAAGCAATATGTCTTAATTTGGGAAATGTCTTGTTCTTTTTTTACTGTTATCCTTGTCGATTGCATTTCCAAAGCTTTTGCTACAATATGCTACTTTCTCCCCTGTAGGAGTAAGCAAAGCCATAGTAATCAGCATCTGATTGACAGCTTTGATGTCATTTCCTTTGGCTTGGAAAAGTAAAACTTCAGACATCCACTCAATCCCACCAGCCATCTTATCTAGGGAAACAATATGTTCCTCAACATTTGTCTTGGTGTTCCTGTGAGAACCCTGTCAACTGTTCCTGATGATGAAACCTTCATTTCAGTGACCCTTGAGCCTACAGCTTTAGTTTGTCTGTCCACGAGGTCTCTGATGGGGCCTGAGTCTCTGCAAAGGCTGCGTTGAAGAACAAACTGGTACAGCAGTTATTTAGACAGTTATTTAGTCTTATGTTAAACTTCTAGAGAATATCACAGGACATCCCTCAGTTTGTCTATTACTGGAGAAAACACAATTATGTCATTATAAGAAACTCAACTTGGGCTCAAGTATAAAACACAACGGCTGTAATAACCAAGGCCACGAGTCCTGCCAAATAGAATGTATTGAAATACAAATGTCTTAATGAAATGCTTGCTTTACTACACACAAAAGGATGAGGTGATCAGTTCATTTACAGCAAACGACCAGAAAGAATCCAACAGACCTTTGAAAAATCCGACCTCTTTTCTCTGCACTTCCCAAAGAGAAAGCCAACCTTGTTCAGGCTCTTTTCATGGTATTTGTTTGACAAAGGGCTCCCAGTAAACATAGCTGCTGCTGTGTTATGAATCCGTACCTCTGAAACTGCTGTAACCCACCTGGATGTTGAGGCTTCGCAGCACCGCGTTGATGCTGAGCAGGTTTCTGACGGAGTTATCTATGTGGCTGTGCAGTGCTGTGTTGGTGACTGAGGTCCGTAGCAAACTGAGGGCCTGTTGTAGGAGCCATAAGCCTGACTGCACCTCCTGGGCTTGCTCTAAACCCTTGCCAAAAAAAGGGAGAGAGGGCAAAAGTGTAAGAGTCTCGTTATGGAAGAAAGGAAGCAGGTAATCAGCTCTCCCGTTAGAAATTAAGTTGTTTCCTGTTTTTGCCAAAAGACTCAATGAAGCACAGAAAATTACATTTAGAATCTAAGGAACTAAAAGGCAGCAAATGTCAATGAACTTGTATTACACGTAATAGCTGATCTAAATCCGTTTAATGCTTACTTACATTTTTCTTATCCCAGACATCATGGTCGACACTGGTTTGGGGAACGGTGACAGACTCTGGCAGGCTACATCCTTCTCTGCATGACTTCTAAGAACACGAGAAAGGCATAACGTGAGTGTTTAGGGTGCTTTTATCCAACAGGGCATACGTGTTCAGTTTGCTTCCTGACGCACACCATGCCTGCAGTGTCTCACCATAGCGACTTCTGCGTCCCGCGCTTCCTTAATGAAATGGTTCAGGACCCTGAGATCACAGATTGGCCTCAGCGGGGACGGCAGGCCTGGCCGGGTCCACTCCAACACCATCAACAGCAAGGCAAGCAGTCCTGCTTTAACAGACGGCACACATACAGTCACACAAAGGCTGCTGGACATCAAACACAATGAAAACTATAATTACTGGTCGCATCCCTCCGCCAACCAGTCGCATTGGAGTGTACATCCACGTCTGTCCAAAAGGTCATCACTTCCTCATTTTATCCTGTTACAAACTTGTATGTAACTGTCATAACTGGCATAGGAATTCTTGAGTTATGTTCGAAAACGATAGACTGTGTTTAAGAAGTAGTGACATACACAGCATGACCCACTAACGACCCCCCCCCCCCCCCCCCCAAAAAAAAACCTTACCTATAGCACTCTGATCGTAGCACTGTTGCTCTTAAGGTACTACTTTACTCAGATGAGGATCTAACACTTGTTCTATTTTCAGCTCTTACTTTATCGGCAATGATACGTTGTGGTTTCTTTGTTTCCTTCTTTTGACAAATGTACTTATTGTAAGTCGCTTTGGACAAAAGCGTCTGCTAAATGACCTAAATGTAAATGTAAATGTAGTGAACGTGACGTCACCCGGTTGGTTTGTGGACGACTGTTTTGAAACCTTGAGTCCGGCATTTTGGTCATCTTGGTAATTTTGCAACCAGTGAACAGAAGTGAGACACTGAGCTGTAAAGCTGACCTTGAATTATGAAGCTAAATGTGTTCAGACCAGAATCCAGATGGATCCAGATCCAGTAAAGTCGTTGCTCTGCCACTTGTATTCGTCAGATCCATCCGTCGCTCCTCCACAGTCCAAATATGGTCACTTCCTTCACTGGTTGCAAAACTTCCAAGATGACGGCAAAAGTGCGAAACTCAAGGCTTAAAACCAGAGTTCCCAAACCAAAGGGTAACATCCACTTCTTCTTTCCGGTCTGTGGTTTCACTTCAACAAGATATCTTCAGGATTACATCACAAAACAATGACTGTAGTGATAACCACAGCAGTCACTCACAAACGATGGCTTTTATGAAACCACCATGGCTTGTTAATTCTGACCGAGACCACCGAGTCGAATGAGATAAAAACACAGACCCAAGAACTGTGAAAGACCACACAAACCTTTTCACAGAATTGCCTAAATGTGTGGGTGTGCATGTACCCAGACACAAAATGTAAGGTTTACACAGTAAAGCCAATGAGGCATGTTCACTAAAAAAGCACAACAGAGGCATTCTAAGGATGTGTTTTCACTTTCACCATTTCACCATTCAGATTCATGCAGTCATACACAGTACTACTGGACATGTGGACCATGTGAGAGGATTTGCCATCTCCCTTTTGTAGCTACCGAGGTGAATTAAACCCCTGCAAGGATAAACCTGCTCACCTTTGTGAATTAGTATTACTGTTATAATAAAGGTGATTCAATTGAATTCAACCAACTCCACCAAGAGAGAATGATAGCATCAACAAAAATGAATCATTTGCCCTCATTTCCACATGATGAACTATGTGACTGGGAACAATACATAGCAATCCACTTCAAATTTGATCCTACTTTTTTTCGTGTTATAAATATATGACCACCACAAGACTTCAGGAACAACTGTGTCTTTTGTGATCCAGCTCCCCTCCACCCAGCGCCCTCATCCAGTGACGTAAGTTGCGGTCTGTCATCCTTATACACATGGAAATAGTTTCTAAGGATACTGTTCTTAGAAACTGCTCAGGGATCAGTCTTCATAACACGTATACTGTACATAGGTGTCACAGGCTTGCAGAACACTGATCATGGACTTTTTGAGGGCTGACATCAGCGTGATTAAACAGTCGCTCACTCATTTTGTGTCATGTCATGTGACGCCCTGGATTGTGAACAGAAACCTGCTGATATCATGACGATGCAGAAACGACTGTATCCTTGTTTAACCCTGATTTAAACAGGATGCTTCTCTAATCAGGCCATCCGTCGGCCCTGTTCAGAAATGTAGACATTACTCCTCGCAGCACACTCTGAGCACTCCGGGGGATTGCACTTGGCAACCGGAGCAACTTGTCTGTTGTGGGTCATGTGGGCGTCCGGCCTCGTTCCTGGGTGCCACATGCTGAATGCGCTCTTTCACAGCAGCCTGGATGTGTGACGCAGGAGGATGACAGAAAGTGCGGATGATCTTCCCAGGCAGACGGGTCAAATAGAGGCTAGATTAAGTTCCCAGACTCCTCAGCAACTAGGACACATTGATTCGAACGGCCACAAAAAGGTTACACCAGTGACGTCCTATTTTAAGGGGCTGGAGCTACCCTAAATTGGTCCCAAGCCCCCACAATTTTTTTTTTTTTTTCTCTCGTCTTTATTTTAAAAATAAGTATACATATACTTTTAGTATTATAGCATCATAGTCTGTAGAAAGAATATACTTTAGAAAGAAGCATTTCTGTAAAGCCTATTTGTGTTTTTATTTATTTTAGTTTTTTTTTACAGACACTGTATCCTCATTTTGCTGGAATAAATACAGAATAAATACAGTTATTTGGGTAAAGTTCATATTGATGTTGTCAGATTTCACTGTGACCTTTCAAACCAGTCTTGGTTTATTCTACTGTATACTTTATGACAGAATCACACTGTGATTGAAGCTACAGGACAGTAACTGGTGTAATTAAAGTCCATTCATAGACCTGCAGCTTCTCTAATGGAGAGGAATTAGATACGCTATCACTTTAAGACACATTTACATGATCAGGTTCTAAGCATGCGGCTTTAATGAGTCTAAAAGTTAACATGACAGTAACTCTTGTTCAACAGAGGAGAATGGAAGAAGACTTTCTGTTGCTTTTAACTTGTTACTAGCTGGACTTCTTCACTGGTTGTAGTTCTAATACAGTACTACAAAGATGCAAGTGCAAAGATTTTGTATGCTCTTACTGGGGGCTAAGCCCCCCCGTCTATAAATCCTAGTGACGTCCCTGAGTTACACTAATATCACAGGTTAGCTACCACTGAGGGGTAATAAGCATTAAGAATTATAATGCCGTTACTAGTCGTACATTAGGAGTGGTCCTTTGAGAGGTCAATGGTACAACAAGCTTAACCTCCATACACAGCAGACTCTCCATAACACACAGGCCAGTATGTACCTATAAAACCAAGGTCTTAAATAAATTGGATGCACACCAAGCACATGCTTAATACAAACCTTCTGTGACCTCTATGTATGTAATGCTAGGTATACAGTGTCCCACAACTTCACAAGCTACTAATAGCTGCATTAATAACAGCGTTGCAGCCTCCTCGTTCCCCCGAGCAAGTCGATATAAAAACGCACACACCGACACGTCAACGTAACATCCACGTATGGACGTGCGTCATCAAAGAGTCATTCATTGGCTCGTTGAACATGCTGATTTGATTGTGATGCCGTTAGCATGAATGCTGTATCACTAGGTATTTGACACGGAATAGATCCGACTGCTGGGCCTGTTTCGTCCTGTTGGCTGTTAGGCGCTCGCTCCACTGTACTGTTAAATTGTTAAATCTTCGAGCAGACTTTTATCAACTTCAACATAAAGCATCGACTTTAAATCGTTGTGCATTTGGTCTTTTCAGGCTTCCTATTTATACTGAAAGGTCTTTCTACATAAAAACATCAGACCAACAATGTGTTAATGGGCTTAAATAATCTTTAACATATACCCATCCAGTAGTGTCAGAGGAGAAGGGATGTCTGCACAGACCCTTCTGTGCACTCTGACATTCATCATTTTCCAAAACACCACCACTTTAAATAACTTTAAATAAGTGTGTGTGACTCAGCTTGAGGATTATCGCTGACCTTTTCACCTCTGCCACTGCCTACGTGAGAATGCATCAAACTGAACTGCTACCACACACACACACACACACACACACACACACACACACACACACACACACACACACACACACACACACACACACACACACACACACACACACACACACACACACACACTCTCTCTACATTCTGGTGGAATTCACAGTCCAGGACTCTGGCCAAATGAAAAGTTAACACCTTTGTGTCATCAGCTGCCAAAACCATGTTGCTATTTTAAAGTGGAAGCAGTAGTCCCAAAGTAGCAGTGCTTTAGATAATGGCAAACTTCACTCCAGGTATGTTACAAATGCTTTGGAAAGGTTGCCGGATGCTCACGTGAGCCGATGCCTTTGACATGTGCTGCTAACTAATTCATTGCAAACAGGTGCACAGAAAGAGCTCGGCAACAAAGACCAATGGGTGAATGTCACAGACGGCTGACGGGGAAATGGTATTCAGAGTGCATCTCATGTGTGGGACGTATGGATGGGAAGGTATAGGATCATGGATTGCTATAAAAAAAATTTTTTTTAAAAAATGGATTGTGCTGAATTTCCATTATCATTGTAAATATCGTCACGAGTGACTCTAAAAAGCCGTCCAGCTCACTTTCATGGAAGAGAATTAAAAAAGACCTTGCGATTTCTTATAATTTTTGGGATAATAATGTGAATCATAATTATTTTGGTCAGGAAGACATTAAATGTTCATGTCTTGTGTCTAATGGCATCGTTGCTTCTTTAATGCTTTACAACCCCCTTTCTATTTTAAATGGGTCTTCCCTGTGACAGTTGACACGGGTGTGAATTCATTTCCCATCCGGCTCGTTGGAACCTCTTCTAGCCGTAAGCCTTGGATAACCCTCTGCTCTTTCCTGCTGACATAAGTATGTGACGACTGTGCCCAAACCTGCAGATTCAGCTCAACTTGCATCTGCTGTGTCATGCTACACAATAATGACTGAAGAGAGATTTTTACCCCAGTGAAGAAGACTAAGAAAAATCCTTCTCGGGAGACCACTGGATCTGCAGTGGCTTACAGTAACAGGAACTATGACATCTTTGGTGGGAATCAAACCCACAACTCCACCAGATTTGGTGCCTTGCTCAACTGTCAGGTCCAGGATGAACATGACGCTTTAAAGAGATTATCTTTTTGAGTTTGAATACTGTTCCCAACGTATTAGCTTCACTCACTGTCCCTCACCTGACATGTCTCTTCATTTGGGGTCAATGATTTATTTAAGAGGATTATAGTTTAGCAGTGCAGCTTAATGAACATTCGCCTTCTAGGAAGTGGCATTACGCAATCTATCCCTACGACCTGCAGTGAATACATGAAGCATGCACGACTTGGAACATGTGGAGGAGTTTGGCACAAATCAGAGGACGCTTTTAGAAAAAAAAGACATCTCAACCCAGAAACCCAGACCTCCAGATTCAGGATTCACTCTCACACACACACGCGTCCACAGATCATAAACGTGCTCTAAACGTGCAGCACAGAGGCGCAACGCACGAGGCTACAACATGAAGCTTACCTCTCGTTTTCTGCAACATTCGCAAACAGCTGGCGCATCTTTCAGAAACATCGTGTGTACGCGTCTGCACGAGCTTCGCGGCTCAAGTTAAAGGCACCATTCACAATCCAGCAAGTCCAACTTGCAAGCAAGTGCGCGGGTCCCAGCGCCAGTCCGCCCGGCGTGTAGGTCCCTGTCACAACGTGCAGTGCCGCTGGTGAGAGCGGTCACCTAGTAGACTTCGCATCAGCGCTGTGCTTTTGCCAAAACCCTTTTATTTACCTCCCCAAAGCACACAGCGATAACGTGAGAGCCCGCAAGTACGAGGACGCGCCTTTTTACGCACCGCGGCGAGCGATAAAACATCAACGCAGGCATGCAGTCCCTCTTGGCGTAAAGCGTGAAAATAGACTTACTGCTAAAGAGGTGTAGAGAGAGAGAAAAAAGTGTCACAACTCACTGGGAAACTCCATAGCGGTGTCCGCATAGCCCCTCACAGGGTGCGCGCGGTTTGGCCTATAGGTCCGTCTATTGCCCACTAATTGGAAACGAAGCTCTTTTGTGGATCTCCTACACTTATCCGGTAGGTGTTTCTAAAAAGTGATCCCGTTTGATTTTTTTATTGATGACTTTGAAAATAAAGTTGCATTGTTTCTATGACAATCTAGCCTACCTCCTCCCTTAAGGCAAAATTGTTTTCTTTCATTGTTATCCAAATAATAGACTATCCCTGTTTATAAAACGTTTGGCCTAATTAAGTAAATAACGTCTAAAAAAAAAAGCAGTGCGGAGACTTCCCATCCATTGTTCGGATGTTTTTGAGAAACCTTATGGTAGTATATTTTTGAAATGAGATGTCAGTGTCTGTTTTCTCCTTTTTTTTTTTTTTTTACCAAAAGCATCTCGTTTTTCTTTTTCTTTTTTACATAAATCGAACTTTTCACACATCTGAGATTTGACTTTGAGATGAATAAAAGTGTAGGTCTGATCCAGCATGTATCATCGTAGCCCTTTGCATTTCTGCCCCACTTTCCCACAGAGTCACACATCCTCATCCAAGCTTCCAAAGCTTCCACCTGGAGGTCTTTACACCGGTGTGTATGCATTCAAGGTCGATGGAGCTGTTGTTTTATCTAATCTAATAATTTTATAACAGCATGTGTTGTTATCAAATAGATTCGTGTGTTGGGATGAATGGAAAAATCACGTTTAACTACACTGATGTTTTGAGCCTGTTGAACTCAAAGATGTTGCAAATAAGAAGAACAAAAATAACAACCGTTTATATCTGCAGGCTGTCACTATCATAGTTAATAGCCATAGTGTATCCATAGCACTGTTACATTAAAATGTCATATTCATTCGCAACACGCTTTGAATTCTGCACTATTGTAAGACTGTGTATATACTTATAGTGCTTGTATATATAATTAAAGTGCTTGTGGATATTTATATCAGAAGTCAAATGTTTGCTTATCTTTGTTAATTTTTTATACTTGTTTTTAGATACACTGTCGCCAAAGCGTGCCCCATGCCCGTATGGGAAAGCAATGAGAAACTGGTGACACGTTCCCAACTGTACCAGAAGGTCATGGACCTGCTGCATGCCAAAACTGGCCAAATCCCAATGAGAATCTGCTTCCTGGACCTTCTCCTTTGCTTCCAGGAGTATCAGGCAGCAGTGAGTGGGGATATATGAGGCTTGATCCACCTGGTAAGCTACCTGAAGATAAGCACCTACTTCAATGTGTGTGGAAGGACCTGGAAAGCAGCACTGAGCCCAGTGTTTGTGAAAAGCCAGTAATACCAGCATTAAGTGGCACGCCGGGGACCACGCTGAAAGGATAAAAAGTTGGTGGATGAACTGACAGAGGTGCTAGCAACTGGGGGGCTTGAAATCCCACAGTGGGTCACTAACAACCCAATCATGGAGCACAGACCACATAGACAACACAGAACTCTGGTGGAACACTGACCACATAGACAGCACAGAACTCTGGTGGAACGTGGACCACATAGACAGCACAGAACTCTGGTGGAACACTGACCACATAGACAGCACAGAACTCTGGTGGAACACCGACCACATAGACAGCACAGAACTCTGGTGGAACACTGACCACATAGACAGCACAGAACTCTGGTGGAACACCGACCACATAGACAGCACAGAACTCTGGTGGAACACCGACCACATAGACAGCACAGAACTCCGGTGGAACACCGACCACATAGACAGCACAGATCTCTGGTGGAACACTGACCACATAGACAACACAGAACTCTGGTGGAACACCGACACATAGACAACACAGAACTCTGGTGGAACACCAACCACAGAACTCTGATGGAATGCCAACCACATAGACAGCACAGAACTCTGGTGGAACACCAACCACATAGACAACACTGAACTCTGGTGGAACACCAACCACATAGACAACACAGAACTCTGGTGGAACACCAACCACAGAACTCTGATGGAACGCCAACCACATAGACAGCACAGAACTCTGGTGGAACACCAACCACAGAACTCTGATGGAATGCCAACCACATAGACAACACTGAACTCTGGTGGAACACCAACCACATAGACAACACTGAACTCTGGTGGAACACCAACCACATAGACAACACTGAACTCTGGTGGAACACCAACCACATAGACAACACTGAACTCTGGTGGAACACCGACACATAGACAGCACAGAACTCTGGTGGAACACCGACACATAGACAGCACAGAACTCTGGTGGAACACCGACACATAGACAGCACAGAACTCTGGTGGAACACTGACACATAGACAGCACAGAACTCTGGTGGAACACTGACATATAGACAGCACAGAACTCTGGTGGAACACCGACCACATAGACAACACAGAACTCTGGTGGAACACCGACCACATAGACAGCACAGAACTCTGGTGGAACACCAACCACATAGACAGCACAGAACTCTGGTGGAACACCGACCACATAGACAACACAGAACTCTGGTGGAACACCGACCACATAGACAACGTAGAAATCTGGTGGAACACTGACCACATAGACAGCACAGAACTCTGGTGGAACACCGACCACATAGACAACACAGAACTCTTGCCAACCCAAAACAAAACTGAAGCACCTGAATCAACTCACCTCAAATGCAACACACTCGTGTACAAACCCCGTCCATGGTTCAATTGCAAGTACTCCCCTCTTGTAAAGTCCTTACAAAGTCCTGAATGCTACAGGAACATGCAGGCTATTTCAAGGAATCAGTCCATAGACAGCACTCATGTTTAGAGTTTATCCATGATAGAATATTTGCAATAGGCTTCTTAGTGATACAATGGAAATAACAGGCCTGGTACATTTTAAATATCCAAATAAGACTATTCATGGGTTCAGTTTGGATGTGACATCATACAGAAATTCTATTCTCTGCACTGCAAGCAGGCGGGTTCATATCCCTTGTCCCTGTCCTGACCCCTGAGCGCCCCTTTGGAGCCAGAGCAAAGGAAACATATAGAAATTTCCTGGAAGGGCCCTCTGTGTCATAGAGGAGGGGCTGTCCTTTCCAGGGGGTACATGAGACTTTGCATCAGACAGGAAGTAAAAGTATGTTTGCATATGCATTATCAGGATGGGGCATGCGTTGTCAAGTGACCCACACTGATAAAAGTTACCAAGCTCGCATGTTTGCTTTCCTACTATTTCATCAGCCTATGTAAGTTGGATGTACACATGCTTGTGTACACAAGTGACACGTAAATATAATGGTGAGGGTAAATTATTAACAATATTGTATTGTATCCAAACAATATATATAATTTGTATGATGCCAATATGCCATAAGTGGAGCACAAATATGCATTTAACATAAAAAAAGTTCTTCAGTGATAAGTTTACATACTACTCCTTCTGATATGAGTCAGCTTTAATACGACATGGTCACCGCTGCGCAAAACCGAAGGTAATGTTGAATTGTTGCACTGTTTGTCCAAGGGACTGTTTGCTTATGTCTGAGGCAACATGAGGGGGAGAGAGGAGAAGGAGACAAGGTACGTGCTGGGAGCCATGCTCCGTGACCAGGACATGGGGACTGGGGCGGGAGGTGAGGGAGGTGTGGGGAGTGCAAGGGCAGGGGGGGTCCAGTCACAATGACTCCTTGGTTGGAATGGGACACACTTATTGAATTTAGGATGATTTAAAAGGGGAGTGGTGGTATAAAACTGGTCATGAACCCACATGATCTTTACCTGACGGCAAGGGGGGGAGGGGGGGTGCAAACAGCCTAAGGGGGGAGACAGCCTTTATAATACTATATAGAAGGCAGTGAAAGTGCACAGCTGTTATGTTGGAGTTTGTGTGCGTTTGTTTGTTTGTTTTTTTGCTTTCTCATCCAGGTTTTGGGCTCGCAGCCAGTTAGGTCTACTCCTCTGGCGCGACACAAGACAGGAAGCTGACATAAAAGAATGGGAGGACTGTCTGTGAGGGACACCGGAGCCAAGGCAGGAGTCAAGACAGTAGCCACTGAAGAGGTCGGAAGTTATTGTTTCAGCTCACAGGCACCCACGTTGACAAGAATTGAACATATTGTGATTCCATGGTGATGGCCACAAGTGTGGAACATCATCATCATCAACATTCCAGAAAAAGAAAAACCTCATCACTGGAGTTTCTCCTTGCCCAAATACATCATCAGGTCATTTGGCCCCCTAAATACTCCAACGGAGCTACTACCAACAACACTGCAACACGTTGGGTTGTGCCAATATGTAATATATCAACACGGATTGCTACTTTTAATCTTGACAAAGGCAGTGCAGACCAGATCCACTCCTTCCAGTCTTACCTTTCGCAATAAAAGTCCCAGACATTCTATTTGTAAAGGCCTTGTGAGTCTCTAGCCATGCTAGCGATTCTCGGAGGGATCACTTTGTGCTCGACTCTGATCTACATGCTATTGCCAGAATGCTAACTTGCTCACAATGACAATGCTGACATACTGGGGTTTAGCTATGGTTCAGCATGTTAGCATGCTAATATTCGCTAATTAGTAGCGATGTAAATCCTCCTGATGGGAAAATAGCTGTAGCAACTTTTAAGGAAATCCATCAGATACTTCACAACCTGCTGGTGGCACAACCAGAAAAGTCAGGGGATCACCAAAGACATTTGAACTCATGATCTGGGCACAACAGATATTAAAACCAAATGTCCTAGTAATCCATTCAGTAGATGTTGACCTGGTGGGGTTAGTATGGACTTGCTAGACTTGCTGCCCAGCAACCTATCCAAACCCCTAGCATTTGAGGCCAATACCTAAACTCAACTACCTCCAGTGAGTTTCACAAATCTGTGATAACAATCTAGACCGTTATCTGGCTATATCATCGGCTTCATTTTCTTGTATCTGGTATTCTCCCTGTTGCCATTCACTTGTTTGTTATTATTAATGGCCTAGCTGCCCCTAGCCTCACACCTCCGTTATCCAATGACCTCCTGTTATCCAATGTGTCTCTTACCACTTGTCATTTCCACTTCACACCCCCCACCCACACACTTTTGGCTGCCCTGTCTGGTATTTTCCTGATTTGCTGGTCCGGACTGTTGTGTAGCCTATCCTGCAGGTTCACATTCCAACCTTTGGGCTCCATATTCGGTGCAGTATGAAGTACAGCGGTGCTACGCAACGGTGCTAACACAACGAGCAGAAGTACAGCAGTGCTAACACAGTGGTGCTAATGCAGCGGTGCTAATGCAGCGGTGCTAATGCAGCGGTGCTAACGCAGCAGTTGACACGTCATAACAGGCAAACACAGCTGCAACTGATCAAATGAATCATGGTCACATTCTATTTAGTGTGTCACCGTCATTTCAGTGAGCCGGCATTCACAATAGCTGAACCCCAGCCAAGCTAAATAGAACAGAGCCATAATTTAGGTTATTAAAATGGCCGCTGACAACTGGCCTTGTCGGTACTCATTTGTGATTTTGCATTTTCACCTGGATGGAGATTTTTTTTAAACTGTGCAGTGGGGGGGATGATGAAGGAGGAAAAACCCTGTTTGCAAAAATACTGGACTAGACCGTATGCACTTGGGTTATGATTAAGTCAAGATCCTGGTTTGGGGTTACTGTTCATAAAGTAAACACTGCAGGTATTGTGGTTTAAGTGTCACAGGCTGCCTCTCCATCCTTCCTCTCCATCCACATTATTCCCCAGACCCCTTCATTGTCATTTTCAATCCGTCCACCAGATGCCCTCAGACTTTGCCTCCTGTCCCCATCACCTGACTGCCCCACTGTTCTTCAGGTGTTCCTTTGTCCGTTGCACTCTGGTTTTCTGTGATCCATCTTGAGCCTCATACCTATGCATACTTAATAGTCACTGCAATAAATCACTGAACTGATGCTGTCTTCATGTTTGGATCTTCCCCTTGTTTCGACTCTTCGGACCTTTCCCAAACCAGCTCCTACACCTGCTATATGCCCTCAATGTACACCCTCTCCTGACCGACTTCCACTCCCTTTGCACGTTCATGGGGAGGGCATGGATTAAATGCCCTCCCAAACCAGTTATTGGGTTATAAAACCCCCCATCAGTAAGCCTGCAATAATTCAGTCATAGAAGACGCTCCGTACAGATGTTAACATCTGTGCGACGATCAGAACAAACATTTACTCAAACTGCTCCGACTTAGATAGACATGTTATATTGTCAGATAGATATTAACATTTAGGATCACGTATACCCAGAGATGAGAAGTAATAAAGTATTTGTACTTTAGTAGAATTTTCAGATATCTGTACTTTACTTGAGTAATTACTTTTCTGACAACAAAAAAACAGCAAGTATAGGAATGTCCTTCACAGGGATACATTTGACTGTGTGTACATTTCAGAGCCTGTACTTTTTCACTTTTACTTGTCTGTACTTTTGACAGCTCTGTATCTACCTTCCTTCCCTAGTGTTGAAAACGGTAGTCGTTTTCAATGGGATTGTGTTGTATATTTGGGACCGCTGCCACTCTCGACAGATAAGGCAACATAACCATGTACATGTATTCCTGTATCGTCCCAGAAACTTGCCGCACTATTTCTCCCCTCCACCTTCAGTCAACTGCGATTGTGACTACAAACGGAGGGCCCTCAGTGACAGAGTATCCTTGGTGACAGAGTAACCTCTGTGACAGAATGCCCTCTGTGACGGAGTGGGGAGGGTTTAGTCGGGAAAAGGCCCTTCCTCATCGTTCAACTCACATTTAACTGTTTCAATATTTAACCAAGACCCCCATCCTGAACTTTCACCAAGTGCTTTGCGTCCCAAAATATAACAATACAAATGTTGGCCATGCTTTACTTGCTACATGCAGAGGTAGAATTGGACACTGGATCAGTTTGGTAGGGACAATAATACACACAAGAGGCTTGTCCCACTAAACCTCAACACACCAGGATGACCTGAATGTTCCCCGTCTGTGTTGAGAGGCTCCGACGAAGGGACACATCAAACAAACATTTAACATTATCTGATGTGCGATGCCAAGACCAACACTTGCATCACGTACTCTGTAACACATAGGTCACAATATTTGAAATGATAACATAGGAGAGTGCTAACCATACAACTGATACAAGGGGTGTGGTGGTAGGTAAACATGACACTATTTATTAATAACCATTTCAATTGGCTTGTCATGGGAGGCACAGCTGCCACACCATAATACTACTGAATCTGGGTGGCTAAAACTACATTTGGTAGACCTGCTTTTATCTGGATTAGGAATGGGACGATATGAACATGTCATGTAACATCCGGCCATAATTCACAATATCATTCCCACAATCATCAAAACATGCTTAAAACTCTTACAACGGCCCTTAACAAACTGGCATCACTTTACAGTTTGTTAACAAATATATTTATTGTGTCACATAAGATATTTATTTTGTGAAAAACAACCAAATAATCTTGTCTTGTATCCTGTATTTTTTAAATCAGACTTTTTTTCACTCGTCTACCATGATAGTGAGCTAGACGGATTGTCCCAAGAAATTGTGATTTGCAAATAAATTAAGTGTTAATCAAAAGGAAATGTCAGGATAAGACATTCGCCATGAAATGATCATGCTAGATCAAATATTTTGGTCATAATACATTCAAACAGAACCGATCCATTCCAACGTTTTTACGACTCAGAACTTAATATTTGCCATTTCTAAAGAAACAAGAGTCAAACCACAAGCTTACGACATACACAACAAAGCACTGCAGAAGTTGTGTTGTGTTTGCTGATCTGTGTAGCGATTTTAAGAAAATTATTTTGATTTTAAATGAAATTATTTTTCATATTTGTCACAATTAACACTGAGATGTATTTTCAGTGATGCAGGTCCAGTAGTACTGTAGTTCTGGTGTCACGGAATAAGACAGCGACAGTGAATTCCACCAGGTTTCCCATTCGGTCTGTCACGTTTCCTCTCACGGGACCAGACAAACGTCTCTGCTGCAGACAGGGGATGTAAAGCACATACAGTGCATGGCTGCGGAGCTGTCCCATTCTTACTCAAATGTCTGTTTATTCTAGTGCGCTTGTTGCCTCAGAGATATTTTAGGTTCCATTGTAGTTCTTCGACCTCTTTGGGGAAATTCCTCATGGGTTTGTTTTCGTGGCTATGAAATTTCATGGCTGAATGAAACACTTACTCACTCTTCAGATGTGATGAAAATACCTGGTCTGCCAGACACACATTTTTAAATATGATCTCTGAGATAACTAAAGGAACATTAACCCTTCTGAACAAATATTAGTAAAGTCAACACATTCAAACAAATCAAACTTATTGTATAATTTACAAAAGTCAAAGCACCGCGGTGGAAACTGGTCCGTATGTTTGTTTCACCTGCATGCATGACTGACTCACCAGTTTGAGTTTTGAAGCATACTCAGTCAAAACCCGGCGTTCAGACGGTCTGCAGTGGGATGTAGTTGGAGAGGGAGCATCATTTATTATTCATCTGTCCGATATAAACACATCTTTTCCCAGAGAAAAAAATAAAGCTTTCCCTCTTCTACATAAATGTTTTCAAGTCCATAGCAGTTTACATTGTGGCAGATTTATCTCTTCTGTGACAGGCAGTGGTGTGCAGGGGAGCGTTTGGGTTAATACTGCTGCAGTTATGAAAAATAAACCCCACTTGTAGGAGCTTGAAATGACTTTTGTAGGGTGCCTCCAAGCACAAATCAGTAGAGTCAAGAATCCCAACGTTCACAATGAGTCATGGTAAAGCGATATGTGATGGGATTCTTTATTGCCCCTGCACCCACCTAATTGTAAAGTAAGAGAAAAGGCTCTTTAGAGATCGAGTGACAGGCGGCCTGTCCAATGGGAGCGTGGCAGCATGTGAAGCGGCCCAACCGTTGTGTCCGCCTCATGTTTCTTCGCTGTCGGAAACACACACAATGCCTGGTTTAGTGACCATGTACGCGTATCGTAATAACCTCCACCATTACGCAGGTTGTGTTTGTTTGTAACGGGCTGAGGAACCTGTTTCTGGTTTCTGAGTCGTGTGTCCAGCGTGCGTGAAGCAGTCATCAGAGTCGCAGCATCCACACGGAGCACTGTCACCCTCTGTGGCACGCCACCTGGATGACAAGAGACAAACCCTGAGACCACACCTCACCTGGGAATCCCCCGGATCATACACTCGGCAGCCTCACCTGAACGTGGGCTTGTGGAAGGAGCAGGCTTTATCGAGGCGGGTCCATGCGTCTCGTTTCAGAGTGGCCCTGATGTGGCAGCTGATGAACATCTAGAGGGAGAAAAGCAAAAATTAATAAAGCACATCTGATCGCTGGATTCAGGTCAAACCTGTGGATGCAGTAATAGTTGGGACAATAATCCCAATACAACCCCACACACAGCATGATTTATGCTAAAATTAACACCAATGACAGCTTTTAGAAATTCACAGTAAGTGCATCTGTCCACCGAGGCGTTACCTGCCCCCCAGACTCCTGGTTGAAGTGGAAGGACTGGACACTGAAGCATAGTCTGTTGTCTTGCTTCCTAGGGAGGAATTTAGATGGAGAGCCCGGAAGCACACTGTCCATAAGACATCTGCAGTGGAAGAGCAACACATGCTGGAACGGCGTCCAGATAAATGATGACTGAACTGTGCTGTGACTTTTATGTACGACTATCCATAAATGAGTATTTCATTGGGTAAAGATTGACCCATGCTTGGCGATAAACTTGTAGCTCGGCAAGGAGAGAGGGTCCGGCTTCAGCGTAGCCACACAGCTGTCAACATATAGAGCGTGAGGAGGGTGCAGCGGGGCCTCCACACCAGCCTCCAAAAACACTGCTTCCCCCTGCTGATACACCGAGGAACTACGTGGAGAGGAACACTCATCTGCAGAAGAACAATCACGTTTGTTTTCAGTCCCAATTTCATTTATTCCAGATGGAAACAATATTGCCACATAGAAATCTTCCAGATAAAAATATAGATTGAGGGATGTTTCACCTGTCATGGTGCGAAGGGAGAAGTGCAGAAGACCAAAGGCACTGATTGTGGATGTCATGGGTTGCCAGGTTGGGGTTAATGGTTCTCCATTCACCATCTGCTTTCTGTGCTCACACAAAGATAGAAGGCACAGCTTATAATATTGCAAAGTGTTGATGACGGCATATAAAATACGATGATGCATGAGGCCTACCTTTTATAATGGCACTCAACAGGTATGATGACAGTAGGTGTCCCTCTGGCGATCACACCTGTGGAGGAGGCAGGAAACAGTAGCAGCTGGTTGGAATACACAAGCCACTCACCACGAACCTGAATAGCAGCAGTTAGAAAGAAAGCATTCACATTAATTTATTGGAAAATCAATGTGTGCTTCAATATTGAGCTTTTCATGTTTGACAGATTTTTGAAAATCTCTCTCTACAGTGTGTGACCCAGGCTCGTCTTACACTGGACTTGGTCCCACAAGCTCGGAGCCCCGCAGAGAGGACCATGTCCGAGCCGGTCGCGCCCTTTGACCCGCAGGACTTCTCCTGAGTCACGTTAGAACAGAGTCGCAGATTCTCGGGTCTGAACGGAATGCGTTTCTCCTCAAAAAACCGTCGCTTTACGGTTATTTTCATTTCGACTTCTTCGCATTTGATTTCAACCACGTCACGTTCCCGAGTTTCTCGTTCTACGTCACTTTTTCCAGGAGATGAAACGTCGCACACAGACAGCAAAAACACGAGTAGGGAGACGAACCGTGTGGATTTCACCCGGGTCGCCATTTCTCTTTTTCTTTCTGTTTGAGGGGAAAGCAAAAACAAGCTAGCGGTTTATTATTCATCGTTAAATCAATGACAGCCAGGTGTGTTGACATGTGCTATGCAGAATGCGATGCTATCTTCAAAGACTGCTAAAATATCGTAAATCTGAAACACCCCTATGGAACCCCGAATAAAATAAATTAGGCTACCTAGCATAGGTCTAAGACACGACTCGATTAATTAATTACAATGATTGTATGAAAAATATGGTTCCGGCTATACTACGAAACAAATAGCCCTTTTAATGAATGCAATAGGACGGTGCGCCTTTTCTGCTGCTTATCGCGGCAGCTTTATTCTACTTTGTTTTCTAAAGTAACGGTATTATTAGTATCTTTTGCCTAAAATATTTCATCGATCTTTCAAAATCAATTCACTTTCAAAAGACAAGTTATGTCAAAGACGTGAATGTAACGGAACTGACTACAAGCTCCTGAAGGCATCATTGTCATCGGAACTCTTATTGTCGCAAGTGCACCGAACGGACGTTTATGGCAGTTACACCGGACGACTTCCGGATGAGTTGTTGTTATTATTAACTGCTAGGAACAACTTGAACCCAAATGCATGAGATTACATGGGGAGACTGTAACAATGGACAGCAGGGCTGTGGCAGCGGGATGTGAGGAGATAGACTGGGGAGGAAGAGGAGCTGAAGAGGAGAATATCACGAAGAAGACCAACACTTTGTCAAGTAACGTCCACACCGCTCTTCCTAATCCACTTGGAGGTCCTGTGAAATGCTCCCTGATAAAGGGGGACTATCTCTACTTCCATTATGGCTGTGATGGACAGGACGACCGGGGCTGGGGATGCGGCTACCGCACCGTCCAGACGATGGCTTCCTGGCTTTGCCACAGCCGCCTTCCCGCTGAGGACAAACGCAGAGCTCCACCAAGCCTCGCAGAGATCCAGCAAGCCTTGGTCACCATGGGGGACAAGCCGGACTCGTTCTCTCGCTCCAGGGAGTGGATAGGAACATTTGAAGCCTCCCTGGTTCTTGACTACTTCTATGATGTCCCCTGTAAACTGGTCCATGTTCGCGGCGGGGGGGCAGAGCTGGAGCACGTTGCAGTGGAGGAGCTCCACCGGCACTTCGAGACGCACGGCTCCCCCGTCATGATGGGAGGGGACCGGGACAACGCTTCTAAGGGGATACTAGGGGTGTGCACCGGGGACAGTGGGAGCTACTTACTGGTCATTGACCCTCACTACTATGGATGTCAGCTGGAGAGGACGGAGCTGCAGAGGCGGGGCTGGGTGGTGTGGAAAAGAGTGTCATCCCTGGATCAGTCTTCGTTTTATAATCTGTGTTTGCCTCAGACGGCCAAAATAAGCAACATGAACTAAGCTTTTATTTGCAAATGAATGATAAATGATGATTAATTGTGAGGATGAGCTATAGGAAGTGTCTTATCAGGATTTGTACTGCATTTTTAAAACGAGCTGTAGTGCCCCCCTGTGGAGAAAATCAATAATTACCACCTATTTAAAGAAGCAACTGATAAAACAACTTGATGAACAATTTCTTCATTATTGCACCATTAAACATGGGTTTCCTCCATAGCTTCAAAAGTAAAAGCTTTAGATTATATTCATTATCAAATAATTTCCATGTGTGAAGATGCGAATTGAGGTCAATCATTAAAATGTCTGGATTAGGATATAGATTGGAAATGTTGGAGTGAGAGTGGTTATAGCACTAAATACTTATCAATACTGTGACATTGATAAAAAGCTTCATTCACCTTAAGCATGGCAGATGTTTGGATTTTTTTAACCACATATGCTTATGGTTCTAGCATCGCAAACATAAATATTTCCAGCTTTTATTTGTCTTATGTGATGATTAACTGACTCTTGGTTGTTTTCAACTGCTGGTCGATTGATGGAGAATTTAATTTAAATATATTTTAACCTGCAAAGTAACTGATAATAATAATAAAAAAGAATTATTTGGACTTAATGACAGATTCCAATCAATTCCCAATTTTATTGCCTACAATGTATTATGATTTGACAACGCATGTGTATATAGTGTAACCTTTCCAGAGTGTTAAAGTACATGTACTTTAAATTACAACAGAGATCACATCCACTTTATGTCAGTTATCTGGCACACAATCGCTATAAAATATCTGGAAGTTCTTATCCACATCCATCCTCCCCTTGAGAAATTTCTCCAGGTTCTTGAGAGGAACTTCCACCATGTGGTTGTTGACACGGTCGTTCTGCCCATAAGCTGCGAACACGGGGAATTTGTAGCGGACAAAGTACGGCGCGTTCTGGTCGAACTCGATGCAGCAGTAGGCCGACCACATGTACTCCGGTATGGCCACCCGGTCCAGGTTGTTGCGGCGGATGGTGTGCCCGGATGTGGTGACCCCCGAGACCACGAAGGCTTTGCCACGGCAGTAGTTGTTGAGACGTTTGCGGATGATGTCCTTGTGTTCGGCCCAGGGCCCCATGTTGAACTCCCTGATCTGGGGCACCACATTTGTCAAGCTGTAGGTGGAGGCTTTGTCCAGAGGGTCGGCCTGGTGCTCATCGGGATTCAGCTGGCCACGTTCATACTGAACCACGTCAGCGTAGTCCTCCAGGACGGCCTGGGTGTCCTCGAAGTTCATATGCATGCTTGAAGATTGGGGGAAGGGCTCCATGTTACTGCTGCTCTTCTCTGAGGCCAGCTGTAGAGGTGCAGTGGGAGAAGCGGTGGCACATTACACATCACATGCAGAACATTTAGTTACTTGTTGTTATTAGAGCACAAAGTAATTGTTTACTCATCAGTCAGACAATATTTCCATATGACCGGTTTGCATGAATACATACAGCATGAATGTTAAAGGAAACCTTATCTAATTAAAATACACATAGCAATAAATCAGCTTACGTCAAGCTTACTTTGTTGCCAGTTGCAACAGTATTATAGGTCAGGCTTTTTGGTAAGCTCCCTGAAATAATGTCTGTGGTTAATTTTAATGCTTTGTTCTATGATATAAAACATGGCAGTGCATTTTGAAGCCATAACGTGTCTCTATAAGTCTGTTGCAATGAAATGGCTAAATGAGACTACAGAACGTCACCGTGGTGTCGTATGTTTTTCAGCCTAATGTTGGGTTTTTCCTTCTGGTGATGGCATTCATGCTTCAAAAATCATGAAAGTGGTGTTTATTAGTGAAGATGATCTTCATCTAAACTTATATTAAAGCATATTTTCTGCAATGATCCTTCTTGACTGGCCTCCAAAAGACATCATCCCTGCTGTACTCCGTAGTCGTGTCAGCTCTCTAAACAGGTGTGTATATAAAATATTTGAGGATTTGTTTTCTTTCATCGTAGTAAGCTAGAATACTGTATCTACATTCATAAGCAATTTACAGCGTGTGTTTGGATTTAGACTTGAAAGAACACTCACCTGGGGCTCGAACATCCACGGGAAGTCCACCTTCTTCTCCCCGTCCGACTTCTTGAACGTGTATGCAGAATAGATGGGGATGTGTTTGTGGGGGTCGTAGAGGGTCACATAGCGGGGCTTGTCCTCGTACCTCTGGCAGATCTTCATAAAGGAGTTGCTGAGGTATCCTCTGGGTGGGGTGCCCATGTAGAGAGAGTCCTTACAGCGCTCCACATGGTTGAAGTCCCCCACCACCCCTGCGTGGGCCCCCCGTAGCCACGCACAGGTCAGCATGACCAGGACAGACGCCAGGGGTAAGGCAGTGTTTTCTGACGCAGGCATCCTCACAGAAGCTCCCTCAGCGGTCCAACCTCTAGTACTTTAAACCTGTCTGCTGTCTCTTTCCCACCTGTAACACACCGCTGCCAGTCCACTAAAGTCAGCCTCTATGTCAGCTCCGGCAGCGTTTCCCTTCTTGCCTCATCTCCAAGTGTCGTCTTTTCCATATATTCAAAGTTCCACGAGTGCCGGGGCACTCATTTAAAACCACTGAATGTTATCAATCATGGAGAGCATTTTATTACTGTGCAAAGGGGAAGGAATGAAGTGGACTTGATACTCGAACAAAAGACAAAGTAAGCTAGAAAGGTAGGATCCCCACGAGGCGGGCCTGCCACGACCACTGCTGTAACGTCTGGTTGAATGACTACTAACCCCCCGTGCAGACTGCAAGTGTATCTGATGTGTTCTGTTGCAGATGCAAACGCTGGCTCTGTGCCGGCACGTGTCTTCAAGTCTACTGAGCAAACTGTTTCCCCATCCTGGTCTCTGAGAGGCGGCGATGCATTCAGCTGTGTGATCATTCACGGCCCCCCGAGAGGAGAAGCTCACCCAATCACTCGCTACCGCTCTGTCTCCTAAAATCAGAGCTGGAGTTAGGTGGGACCGGCTCCCACGAACACAGTTACCTCAAATATCTGTCGGGGTCTTTGAAAGTACTTGACATGAGGAGTAATAAAAGTAGCCTAAACGTGTAGTAAAGCATGGTGAATGCAGCATGTCTGCACTACACCAGGGTGGAGCCGCAAACTATATTTTCAACTAAAAATAAAATGCAATCAATTTGTATGCATACAATGTGTGTGTGTGTGTGTGTGTGTGTGTGTGTGTGTGTGTGTGTGTGTCAAGTGTCACATGTAGCCTAACGTAGCCGTCACTAAAGGCACACCTATTTAATTATAGCCTTTATTTACTTGTGCATCCATAGTTGTTTTTTTGGAGACAGAGTTGAAATCATAACTCGAACCCTGCCTAAACATGATATCATACCACCAAACAGCAGTGTGTTTGTTGAGATATGGTATGATTATTATGATTTGCTTTTGAAGTATCATGAATACGGATCAAATGAGTCCCTGGAAGGCCACATAGGGAGGAGGTCAGTCTGGCGTTGGGTTTCCCAGCCCAGGAGACTGCTGTCATTTTGTTGCCTCAACATAACCATGTAGTTTTGATGCATTTTTGTTGCTTCATCTCAATTTAAGGATGTTTTCACAAAACCTCACCAAGTAGTTTGGTTTTGTCAGTTTGTCAGTTAACCACTTCAACCTGCAGCCCTTTGGTCTGAAAGAAACTACGTTTCCCTTGTAAGGTACTTGAGCGTGCAGTTTAGTTGTAGGGTACATTAATAACAATAGTGCAATAACAATCCTTGTCAGAGGAGGCAGATAGGATGCGTTTGCTTTGCAACGCTGTTTCTTTACACAAATGCAAAGCAGCAAGCAGACTACAAAGTCCACCATCTGCACCAGGTCTACAGCATGACCCATGGGAGTTTGTACTTGATGTATAATTTGTAAATGTTCATTATTTTACACCACAATATTGTTCTCCAGGTTGCCAAAATAAAGCTTCATACAGTTTGAGATCTATTTGTAATGGTTTATTATGGCAAAGCATGTCGATTTTTATTGCATTTTCAGTGAGACTACAGTCCAGTTATTTCCAAAATAGTGTCTTCAATTACATTCAGAGTATTGCCAAACCACTCCGTCTCTCTCTAAGTGTGTATTGTTACTAATGATTCACATTCCACGTTGAGCTCCTCCATTAGGCCCGAGAACACATTCTGACATTTCACAAAAGCACAGGTGTACATAACGGAATGAATCAGGGCTGGATTCCATTTAGCTGCTTCAACTTCAGGGTGCTGGTCCATGCAGGCCCCCTGTGGTTACCGAGGCACTTCAGCAGAGAAGAAGAAGAAGAGAAGAAGAAGAAGAAGAAGAAGAAGAAGAAGAAGAAGAAGAAGAAGAAGAAGAAGAAGAAGAAGAAGAAGAAGAAGAAACACACTGTGGCCAAGATATGTATGGCAAAATGGCACATCGCCCATAAAGTTTGAATAATTTGCATTTTTTGTCTTTTGTAGCGCCAAACAAATGTTATGCATGAATTCATTTCACCTGGTTAATTGTGACACATAAGTTAATCATTGCACCTGGTCAAAAGTGATTACTGATGCATTTAAATAGGAATAAACAGAGGATTATTTATTTATTTTATTTAACCTTTATTTAACCAGGAAAAATGTCTCATTGAGATTAAAAATCTCTTTTACAAGAGGGTCCAAGAGATTGTGTCTGAAAACAAAATATTCCAACTTTACAGTGTAGTTATTATAGCTAAATATTTGACTCATTAGTTTTTACTGAACTCTGGTGGGCCACAGTCCCCCACAAAGATCTGGAAGTTCTGGTCTACAAAGGTTGTCTTCTTGAGGAACTCCTTCAGCTTCTGGACAGAGACTTCCACCACCTCGTTGTTCTCCTCGTTCAGACCGTAGTAAGCGAACGATGGGAACTTGTAGCGCTCGCTATAAGGCGTGTTGTGGTCGAAGTCGACGCAGCAATAAGCAGACCACAAGTGCGTGGGCACTGCTATGCGGTTGACGTTCTCCCGGCGGATCATCTTCCCCGAGGTGGTGATGCCTGTGACGATGTAGGCCGTGCCACGGCAGTAGTTGTTGAGCCGTTTGCGGACGACGTGCTCCTGTTTGTCCCAGACTCTGTTGTTGAAGTCGGGCACCACGGGGACGACGTTGGTGAGGGTGTAGGTGGAGGCCTTGTCGTCGGGGTCATCCTGATGCTCCTCCGGGTTCAGGGTGCCGCGCTCGTAAAGGACGGCGTTCGTATAATCGTCCAGGACAGCTTGGGCATCTTCAAAATTCATGTGCATGTAACCACGTGGGAAGGGCTGCATCTCGTCTGTATCAGTGGATGTGGATAGCTGTGTGGGCAGACGGACACAGGGTGATTACACAATATCTGCATGAATTTCTGTTTCAAATTAAAATGATAGCATGCTGTTGACGTTAGAGGACATTCTTAGCTTTCTTTATTTCTTACCTGCGGTTCATACATCCACGGGACATCCACACATTTCTCCCCATCCGAGCGCTTGAACGTGTACGCAGAGTACACCGGTATGTGGTCCACGGTGTTGTACAGGGTCATGTAGCGAGGCCTCTTGTTGTAACGTTGACAAATGAACTGGAGGGAGTGGTGGTCCAGCCCGGTCGGAGGTGTTCCCATGTAGAGGAATTCTCTGCACTCCGGCGACGGCTCCTTCTCCACGCTCCCTCTTACTGCTGACGTCATTAGGTTGACGAGCAGGAACGTCTGCACCCAAAATGCCATCGCTCTGGTGAAAGCTGGCAAATTTGAGTCCGGTATGTTTCTGGGAGCTGCTACGAATGGTTGTGTCTCTACAGCTGCCCATGGAGCTCAGTAGAACTCAGGTTTCACACTGTAATCAGGACTCCATATGCAAAACGATGAACTGCTTACAGCTCAGCAGATCCTCCCACAGCGAGAGGAACAGCATGTCACCAATAGGGCAACAACATCAGCGTTTTTTCTCATTGGTGGGTAAGAAGGTAGGAAGGGTCATCTTTCCAGTCAACCAAACCTTAACAACAAAGTTCCAAGGCCTTTCAATTGTTTATCATGCTGATTTTCAAGTGTTTTTTTTAATACCAGTGCTGTGGATTTAAATATTTTCGTTATTTCATAATAAATGGGGTGTAGCTTTTATGATCAATAAGCAGGTACAGAATATTCTGACGTCATCACAAGTGTGGGGGAAAAGTCATTTAGATTGACCGAAGAGGAATTTGAAGGAGAATAGAAAGACTATTTGTGTTGGAGTCCAGGAAGAGTCACGTCTTGACAGAAGTTATTGAGCTGGAAGTGTTTTAACAAATACAGCTCGAGCATCCAGGGCGAAGGAGGTCATGTCCACTGAGCTGGACTGGTGCTGGTAATGGTTAGCATTTGACTAAACTGCACCAGTGTATCTTATTCAAACAGTGAAGCCATTCATGCAGCTGTTAAATTGCTCCCAGATGGATATAAACGTCTTTATAACTGGATGCTGTAAAGACGTAAGTTCTGTTCTAAGGAACAGAAAGCAAAGTCAGAACTATGAATGCAGGTTGATTTCTCTACAAAAGAGAGGATACGTGTGACTAAGTGGTGAGATGCACTCTGAAACATATATTATGCATATCATGTAACAAAACATTTTTAAAAATATTTTATTTTATTCATAATTATTCAAAGATATGTGATTGTGTTCAAACCCCAAACTGCCCATGAAGAAAACGTTTGGTATTGTATGTTTTGGCACCTTTTTCCACACACAGTATATGTATATTTCATGGACAGTATCTTCTTTTTACATAACAGTTTCCATGGTGAAGCATTGGAAAATAATTTGTTCAGCACTGCCGTATAATATGAGAACATGTCTTATCCTTATCTGATCAACCTACACGTGGAGTCTTCTCTTTGAAATCCACACGAATTAGAGTTGCATGATGGGAAATGCAGGGCATGGCTCTCAAAGTGGCAACGGCAGAGCCGGCTAGCAGCTAACAGTGCTTACAGCAGTGCAAACAACGGCGACAGTGCTGCCAGAGCTAACTGTGTTCATTATTTCTGTCCTTCCCATCACGGTGACACACTGCTCAGGTCTCTCTTCTTCCTGAAGCTGTTTTCTGACACACAACCCTTGTAGAAGATAGTCAGGTCACTGTCTGTCTGGCTCTTCAGGAAGCTCTCCAGAGTCTTCAGGGGGACTTCCACCACACTGTGGTCAGCATCCTCATTCAGTGCATAGCCCCCATAACTGGGGAACATGAACCTCACCTCATACGGAGAGTTATGGTCAAACCTCGGGCAGCAGTAAGCCAACCACACGTGTTTCGGGATTGCCAGGCGGTTTCTGTTATCTCGCCGGACGGTCCCCCCAGAAACGGTCACCCCTGTCACCACGAAGGATTTGCCGTGGCAGAAGTTGTTGAGGCGGCGGCGGATGATGTCCAAGTATGGGTTCCAGGAAACGTCCAGGAAGTTTGTGACTAGGGGGACTACGTTGGTCAGAGTATACGTGGAGGATTTGTCATCTGGCTCTGATTGGTGCAGGTCAGGATTCAGTGGGCCACGTCTGTATTCTACAGCGTCTGTGTAGTCCTCCAACACGGCCTGGCTGTGCTCAATCAGAGGGGGGGTGTCTTCAGTGAGGGGAAGTGCTCTCATGTTGCCACTCTCGTCTTCAGAAACCAACTGTTGGGGAACGAAACCAAAGAAATGTGATGCTTAACATTCTGAAAGTGACTCTCAAAAAATAAGACCTTCAGTTTCTTTCCAGGCTTAACACCAAGCGATAAATAAAACACATTCATTAGTCTCTACCTGTGGCTCAAACATCCATGGTGTGTCCATCCTCCTCTTCCCATCAGACTTCTTAAAGATGTAGGCTGAATAGAGGGGGAGGCGGAGACTGCTGTCATACAGTGTGGCGTAGCGCAGTTTGTCGGCATACTTCTGGCAGACCTTCCTCAGGCTGGTTCCCTTCATCCCTGCAGGCGGTGTCTGCATGTAGAAAAAATGGCTGCAGTCTTTGAAGCTGTCCGACACACTGGCACTCGCCGGGGGGGAAGCCATCAGCAGGGAGGCGGACAGGACGCAGGTACAAAACAGGTGCATCGTCACGCAACTGGAGTAGACGACAAATAATGCAAATCTCGGGGCGTGACAAGTCCTGCCACACGGCTCTAAAACGTTCAGAATGTTCTGGTTAATATGGCATCCTGTGTTGGTGTTGCCATCATAATCCGGTAAGAGCGTAGAGACTGTTGGACAGAGACTCAGTATGCAAAGCAGCAGCAGCTCAGAGTGGCTTTATTGGCTTGACAGTTAACTTATCTGCTCCTACAATGTCTCTGCAGGCATCCGTCAGGTTATGTGGGGCTACATCATCATCATCAGACCAAACCTCCTCGTTTTTGCCCAGACTGAACACACTGCCTTCACTAACCGGAAGGAAAGCCTGACCAGGCAGCGGCCTCTGGTTCTGAAAAGTAAAGTAAATACAGAAGTGCCTTAAACTTGCATTCTCTCTGCTGTCCATCAGGGGGCGACTCCTCTGGTTGCAAAAATAAGTCAGATTGTATAGAAGTCTATGAGAAAATGAGCCTACATTGTAGATTACATTGTAAACATGAGTTTATGGTCTCAATCTCTAGTTTCAAGTCTTCTTCAATCCAGCATGATGTTCATTTAGTACATTATGGTCCATTTAGAGTCCAACAGAGAGAAGGGGATGCTTCATTGCTACCACGCTAATATACTGTAATTATTTTATCACTGAGCTGTTACACCAGAATCCAGATGGATCCAGAGTAAGGTTGATGCTCAGCGTGCCGCTCTGCTGCTTGTGTTCATCAGATCCAAAGCAAAGCAACATGAGGTGACTCTAAAATGGTGATATAATCCTTTCTTGGTTGTTTTTGAATCTCTTTGTTGTATTAGAAGTCATTTCTGCATTTTGGCATATATGTTTTATAACACAATACCTGGTTGCCTTTCTCATTAAGAATATTAAGTATAAGTATGTCTGCTCCCATACTCACCATAATTGTATACAGTTTTGTTATTAAATTGTAGTATTACCTTTGCACTCATTTACTGGTTTTCTAATCAAACTTTTAAAAAATCGAATTGAAATATCTAATTAAGTGTCAGGCTACCACTAAGGGAATTTGTTGTGATTTCCATTTAATTAATTCCAAATCGAACATCTCAAGATGATATACACTTTAAATATTGACGTTTTTTTCAAACATGTGTCTTGATTTTTTTTTTCTCATCCATCTTCTCAATAGCGCATTAAATATGTTGCCAGTACTAATTTAGCCTTCATGAATGTTTAGTGAAGAACGGTCCGCTTTCAAAGAGCAGGCTATGCACACCTGTCCAACATCCTTTACTTTATTCACATAATGCCAGTTATTCAACAGCGCCCTCTGCTGACCAAATCCTGTACTGCCGTCCACAGAAGTCTTGCACATGCTCAGTTCGACGTTGCTACTCAACATGCTCTGCTAGTCATTCACTTTCAAGGGGATTGGTGGCTAATAACTCAAATATCTCATTATGCATGTCAAGCATGATGCTGTTGACTGCAAAGTCAATGGAATGACTTTGTCGGAAGTTCGTTGTGTTATTTGCTCCCTGCCTCGAGAATGAGAAATTAGCTGGCTGTTTTCGATTCATACCTAAAAAACAACCTTCGCTCAGTTTACTGGCTAATTAAACGTATCCCGCTATGACGCTCTGCAAGTGATAAATACCGTTGCAAAGTGCACACACAGAACGGTGTCCAAGCTGTTAAATAGGGGTGTGTTTGCTCTGCTATAACATTGGTTAGGCGCTTGTCAATGTCCAGTCACGTGGTATCACACGGACGGCCATGTTTCCGAAACACAAACAACAAGAGCAGCGACTAGGAGCCAGCAGACACATACTGATACGCAGCAGCGACCGTTGGAGGAGAGGGGGAAATAATAAATAAAATACAGAGCACGACTTTCTGGAAGTACGATTCTGTCGAATGAATACGTTTACAGTGTTTAAAGAGACAAATGCATACGATATATTGGCTGTAGACACGCCGTGTTACCAGTCTGGTAACGTTAGCTATAAACAGTGAAGGTAAGACATGGTTCCTCTTTGCAGCTTGTCTTTTAGCTAGCTGGCTAACGTGAGCTAACACGCTAACATCGGCTCTAGCAACTCGAACGGTTTGGATGTATCTGTGTTTGCATTAACTTATTTTACGGTTAAAATGTGTTTCTGCCGCCGTGCTTTGTTTTGTTTACATCGCATTAGCCCTAAGTTAACACCGACAACGGGCTGGTGGTCGTCCGCACATTGGCGGAGAAGGCCGGGGAGTCTGAGCCCAACACTCCGCCCCCTCCGCCATCATATCTGGTGTCATTTGAACCTACAAGCCAAGGCCTTTACGATCAACGCATACCTTGTGCTAGGTTTGGTAGCAAGCTAGCTAACCTATCTCCGTTATGCAATGGAAATACGATCGTGTTAGTTGGAAATACTGTGTTAGAGATTGATTTATGTTCGGGTTTTTTTTACCCACAAGTCGAGCTGCTCCAAGTTTGAGCTTGAAAGACGGACAATGCAACGTTATGCGCTAATGTAGCTCACATACACTGACGGTAGCTAATGTCAACTCGGAACAATTTTGTCAATATATTAGCCGTCTTGGCGAACTAACAGTTGAGGATTTGTTCAGTTTGTTAAAGTTACACATTGGTACACATTTAATGCCAGCTTTAGCATAGCTTTTCAGTCGGCATTATCGCATCTTAAAATCGTTATCCCGCCACATTTTGAAGTGCTCAACATTTAGAAATGACCAAAATGCTTAAGAAGTCTCATCATCTGCAGGCTGTCTTCTTCCTGCTTGACCTTGCTTAAGTTTCCTCTGTAGGAAGTGTGAACTAGACACTAAGGATTTATTTATTTGCCTCTTGTTGCCCGGAGGCACAGTGACGAGTATACTTATGAATACTTTGAAAACATAATAACCCCAGGCATCTACAGCTGAGGTTTAACATATATATTATTAATTGTTGCGGTTACATTTTCTCCTGTGGTTGAAGTTGTGATAGGTCTTGGCTGATCTGTAATCTATATGGTTTTCAAATCATCAAGTGCCATATATACATCTTATTTTTTTATTTTTTTTATATGTATTCTTGTTTTGTTGCCTTTGCAACATTGCAAAAGGGACGTGTTATAAGTCGCAATGCTCACTAAATTATCAAACATTACCTCAATTATGATTACAAGTATCAAATAATACCCAGACATTCTCATCCGTAGCCTGAAGAAGTTTCTCACACAGCTGTTGCATCCAGAGGTCTGATGGAGATATTGCAATCACTTTTGATGCTTATGTCCCTATTCATAACACTCGCAATAATATTGTTTCTAACGAGCTGTCATATCATCAATTCACACATACACGGGGCAAGCTTAATCTCTAGTAGATGAATTAGATTTTCTGCTATTTTGACACTGCAATCTGCTGCCGTCTTTAGACATGCACATCTGTGTTACATGTGAATGATTGAGGATTAGAATAGAATGTCCTGTTGGTCCGATTAGTGTTCTTTTGTTTAAAAATCGGTAACCGGACTTGAATGCCTCCTCCTATATAGTGATGAGCAAATACAACATCAGGTTCACAAAAACGGCATATTTTTTCCATAATTTGAATGCTGACTAAGATGTAAAATGCTTTTCGGTGAGGGGCTTGTACCATCCAGCTGCAGGGTGGTAGCACTGATTTGTAGGCTGGAAAGTTGTGTAATCCTTTAAGTTAGATATATCTGGAGAAATGTAACCAGTTATTGATTTTTTTTCAAGTTGAAATGGCATGTATTCTGTCTATCTTAAATAATGATTTTGTGCCACCAGGGTGTGCCAAAGGAGTACTTGCGATACACAGAAGTTCAGCCCCCTCTTGTAACTAGCCACTGTTCCTCTCAGATTGTGTAGGGAGTTCCAGTTCTTCCTAGAAATTGAAAACTCTTCCTGGGGATTTCTGTCCATATTTTCCAGATTTTTTTGTAAAAACAGATTATTTTACCAGCATTCAAAAACGACAGCTCCTTTGAAGCTCTGGCCGTGGGCCGATGGTTAAGACTCATGGTGAAGATCTAGATACCCCTAACTCTAACCTGTAACAAGGTATGTCATCCCATTGATGCATACATTCTGCAACTCTAATATAGCCTGAAGGAGTCCTGCTAATTTGCAAAATGATACACAATGGGTTAATACAGCCCGATTTCATTTACATAGACACATACAGCAGACAAAATCACTGGTATTTCATTCACAGAAGAAGCCAACATTCTGCATGACAATTCATTCATTAAAATGTTGTGCCTTTTTACTGCTTTACTTTCTGAGCAGAAAATATATATATTAAAACCTGGAACATAGGGCCACCAGCGCTAACTGCATAAGCTAATGCTAGATGGCCCTTGGGAACCATGATATCAGTGTTGCATATTGTGGAGGCACATCTTTAGCTAGTTGAGATTGCTTTGGTCTTGGCTGTGTATGAGCTCCAAGTAACCACATAAACATTGGTATACCTTGGGAATAACGGCTACCAGCCACTGTTGTGTCACTATTAACTTTATTTTTAGTACATATGAGCATTAACTGTTGAAATTTGGTTCTCTGGGTGTTGGTGTAGTTGCCATGACATTTTCAGGAGCCATCCCCAAACAGCTGCCTGGTTCACAACATCATATAATCCCTAGATTTCTGGATAGGAACTCTCCTGTGAGCAGCAGAAGCACGGCGCAGTAATTGAGCACTGCACTAGAAGTAGTTGGTACTTTTATTTTTCTGTGTAGAAAAACGGATGCTTTAACGGATTGATGAAATTGGCCGGTGCATTTCAGTGAGTCCAGGGCGTTCTGTGAAAATAGTGTCAAGCATACACAATGGAAAATCAAATTACACTTAATTTCCTGTCACAATATAGGTGGACTGCCAAACTGTGAAAATGCATTTCACCAGCAGCTTATGTATGAAGTGTACAGTTCTAACATTGTTCTTTCCATCTGTCCTTTAATAACTGTAGTTCTCTGATCTACTCTCTCAAACTCTGCTTAATTTCCAGTGGTGCAAAGGGAGGAGGACAGGAAATAAAGGAGTTACCTGGAGGGTCTCCATCAATCCACATTTCAGTTGGAGTGAGAGAAAAAGGCACGGAGGGAGAGAGAGAGAGAAAAGAAAAGAGGAGCGCGAGTCACGTCTGCTCTTGGCAGCTGTTCCAGCAGCCTGTTTCAGTGTTTTGGCTGTTATTTTGTTCCTGCGTTACTTTTTTGATGAATCAATTGATATTTTTAACTTTAATGTGAGATATAACTGCTGTACAAAAAGAAAAAGAAAACATTATTACTAGCAAGAGTGTTTTATTTGTTCCATTGTTAATTTCCGAGGTTCTTTTTCTTTCTTTTTTTTATGTTTATCAACCCTTTTCGGCTGTGACGTAGCAGGAGCTTCCATTCTCCAAACTATTGTCGAACCCCCTTCCTTATCTAGTTAGGACCTGATAACCTGGTATTCCTCAAGCACCTGAAACTGGCAGCTATTCTCTTTGTGTCTGTGTGTTTGGGGAGCTCTGTGACCACAGCTTAAGCACCACTCAGCCTTCTAGTCACCTAAGCCTAACTAAAGCCAGCCAGCTCTCGCCTGGTCCAGCCCAGTTCAGCCTGCTCCGATCATCTGGACAGGGTAAGGCAGTCTGGGCCACATTTACTCATTTGCTTGGACACATATTTTTTTGCACGTTGCTTTGTTTTTTTTTGTTGCAGAAAATAAAAAAGACATTTGTTTTTCTCCTCAGATACTCAGTTCTGTGTGGACGTGAGGAATATGACTGCTGAGACTCTTAACTTTGGCCCAGAATGGTAACTGATCTGATTCCTTTATATTGTTTCAGCAAATGTTTTGAAGTACTAATGAAGTTTTAATGAAGTTTTTATGATTTGACTGCATGCTTTTGACTGTGTCACCTGGTCTTCATCAGGAGATATTTTACTCATTATTGTGAACATATTTTGGACATTTCTTCCATGTAGTTTTGAAATAATCTTGACCCAGAATGCTCCGTTATCATGTCTAGATGGTACATTTGAATGTGTCAATTCAATTTAATGGCAACATACTCCAGTATTTTGTGTGAAAAATGGACATTTTGGCATGATGGTGGAAGGGAAGGTCAGGAGTTTAAATACAAACTGGTGTTCACTGCAACCCACTCCATATTTGATGGACCAAATCTGGACTCATCTCAGGATTGCCCACACTAGATTTAACGGAACAAGACCTAGTGGAAAGCCACTATGGGCCATGGAGACTGTGCTGTAATGTGGCAAAATTGAATTCAGATGTCTTTAGTCTTCAGAGAGCAGAATCCTAGACCAGCAGGATATTCTGTTCTTGGTTTGACAGATTTGTAATGAGCTGCCAGTCAAATAGGGGAATCTGTGTGAAAGCCCCGCGGCGACGTAACTGATGACATTACAGAGCAGGGCCCGTCTTGCTGCTGCCTGGCAACAAATGGCACTCATCTGTAACTATCTACATGACAGTAGGAATTATAGTGTAAAGTTAAGTTGGTTGGTATGTTCAGTTAAATATTTTCAGATGAAGCTTTCAAAGACTGCCCATCACTATCTGTGGGAAAGCTGTTTTTAATACCTGAAGTCCAAATGTAGATGGTGTCCCAGTGGTGTCCTGTCCATGTCTGTCTGTCTCTGATGTTCCTCCTCCTCGCCGAATGCTTGTGTTGCCATTAACGGGGGGCGTAGTCTTCCATTTGGAAGCACTCGCACTCTAACAGCCTGTGACTGCTGTGTGCATTCTTGGTGCAGAGCCAGCCTCGCAGAATATTTCTCTCTTTACACATCTGCAGCTGCTTTCCTCTCAGTGGCCCTTCTTGCCCACTTTTATCCAGTGGCCAGTTCACGTCCTCACCACATGCAGCTGTGTAGCCAAGCGTGTTTACAAGCCTTTTAATGCCTGTTGCCGTTACAAAATGCTTTCGACCATTTGAGGTTTTGTCGGCAGTGGAGTCGGCGAGGATGTTAGTCATTGTGGTATAATTCATAGTGCCTTGCATTTAGATTTATGTAACGGGTATTAGGCCAACCTTTCCTCCTGTAAGATTGTCACAAAGGATAATAAATGGATAGATTTATAAGTGGAAGACGTGTTAGATTTCCAGCTTTGTCCTGTTGGGGAGGGAAGAAGAATGTTGTGGTGGTAAAAGTGGATCCAAACATTTCTTAGTATCACACCCACTGGCATTTTTTTCCCAGCTTTCCTCTTATTATATATGTTGGTTGCTGCACCATTTATTTTTAACCCTCTTTGATATGCCACATGCCACCATATAGTCTTTTATGATGCTTTCCTTTACGTCGTCCACCCCACCTCCACACCTCTGAGTTCCATGTGGTTTTGATTTGGGCTGTGAGTCAATGACCTGTTTTGTGGAGGCATGTGAATGGAGCCATTGTTAAACAGCAGGCTTTGGAATCTGGCCTGCTTGTAATAGCTTTTAAAAATGAAATCTTGAGATTGTAAAGCTAATACATCATCTGTGTTGAGCCAAGTGTGTTCAGGGGGACCTGCGTAGGAGGATCGTTGACTTGTTACAGAACATTGAGTCAATTATTTTTTTTCCATGCTGCAAAATGGATGTGAATAGATATTTTCTCCACTGCAAATTCATAGAATTCTATAACACATACACAAGAGCTGCTATTTTTATGTATTCTGTGCAATCAGCAAGTTATTCATGAATTATTTTTCTACATTGTATGTCAGCATGCATTCATAGACAGAAGAAAATACTGCAAATGTGCCGTTCAAGGTTCCTTTCTTGTTGAAACACTGACGCCTGATCAGTTTGTTTGATACTGTTGAAAATGTACACACATGCATTTTTAAAGTTGCTACAAACATTCCAACCACTGTTCAAATGCAACAGTGAGATGTCTTGATGGCCTGTTTGTGGTGATTCATTCAAGAAATAATGATGTTAAAATACATTCCCCGTGCTCTTCCTCATCCAGGCTCCGTGCACTGTCCAGTGGGGGGAGTGTGACGTCCCCCCCTCCTTCCCCCGCCATGCCAAAGTACAAGTTGGCCGAGTACCGCTACGGCCGAGAGGAGATGTTAGCACTTTATATCAAAGACAACAAGGTCAGTGGCAAAACTAACTGCAAACTTCTCTCAGTAATTTATGGATCTCAGAATAAGACCAATAATACTTCATGTTAAAAGTAAACCAGAGAAAGTAATTGGTGCTAAAAGTTATGAAGTGATCCAATCCTCAAAATGAAAGGAGGTCAGTTGTGTTGTGAAGTCATAGGAAAAAATGAAGATCGTTATGCCATTCAAATTGCCTTTTGTTGTTGTCGTCTCAGGTCCCTGAGGACATGCAGGATAAGGAGTTTGCTGCTATTCTGCAAGATGAGCCCATGCAGCCACTGGCACTGGTGCCTCTCACTGAGGAGGAGCAGGTCTGCATAAACACAAACACACTGACACCTGCAAGCGTTGAACTGTCTCAGCTCGTCATGTGATATCTCATCGCAATACGACTTCAGTTTCAACCCAAGTTCTGTCGGTTGACAATGTGGATGTGAGCGCACATTCCTCACATTCCTCCCTTTTGCTTTTTCCACTCTCTCTCTGCAGAGGAACTTCTCCATGTCTGTCAACAGTGTAGCGGTGCTGAGGCTCATGGGAAAAGGGGTGAGCGGGGCCGCCCCTGCTGGAGTGGTCCGAGGACGAGGGGCCGCACGAGGTGGTCGAGGTAAGAACGAACAGGGGGAAAAACCCCAGACTCTCAGACACGCATTAGAAGAGAAACAGCAACAAAGAGAGAGCAGCATTGATTCATCCTAAGTGCACTCATGATCAATCACAACCACTTGTGTTCAAACTAACACGAGTCCAACAGCAACAGACATCGGCTGAAACTACAATGGCTGTTGTCCAGAGAAAGTAAAACAGTTTACTCAGTTTATTTCCTCCCTTTTTCTTCCACCATCTTGATGCAGCACACTTCCTCTTGGCCTGTCTAAATAGTCCTCCTTTTGTCCAGCCACACCTGTCTAAATCTACTGGGCTTACAAACTCACCTTGTGACTAACACAGCACTCTGCACATGTGAGCGGCCAACGTAAACACCGGCCTTCCGGTTCAGGACGGCATTAAGGAAACGACGATGCTGTCGTAACTTGTGTGC